>NC_046223.1:40010447-40318785 GCF_009819885.2 Catharus ustulatus | reverse complement strand
AGTGGGATTCCAGGGCGGGATGATGCCTGGGCGGGCATGGGCACTGTCCGGCCGGGAGCCGCGAGAGGGCGCGGATGGATGCGGATGGAAGCGGGGCCGGAGGGATGCTGCTGCTCCTGCCTCATTCACTGGCCTCTCAGGCTGCCCGAGCACCGCAGCTCTCGGCAGAGGTGATGCGGCTAGTTACGGACTGGCAGACAGCTTTTGGCGTTTATTGGTGCCCTGTGACACCGAAATTATCATAAGGTCAGAGAATTCATTGAACCCGAGCAGCACTTAAGCACTGTTAGACTCATTTGTGGCTATTCAGACCAAACAAGTTTTTCAGAGGGAGGCTATTGGCTCCAGGTAAAAAATTAATTCAAAGAGCACAAAAAGAAAGCTAGGCTGTTTTAATAAGCTGTCTTGCCGCTGTAGCAGGGATGGGCAGGAGATAATTCCAAACAAGCAGCTTGCTGTGCCAGCTAAAGGAGTCCCTAGGAAGCTGATAGGAGATAATCAACAAGGAGACACCCGTGCTACTTTTTTTTCTGCTGGCTTTCCTCTCTTTCCACCTACTGTGTGTATCTTACTGATCTCAGAGCACTAGGCTGCAACAGCCACCTTTTTAATTTCGGTACCTTGAGGGAAGCATGACACCGAGTTGTTAATAACCTCACCTGTCTGTGCTAACACAACCATTGCCTTTTTCCCTATCCCAGCAGCAGCAGGAAATCAGCAAGAAAAGAAACCCCAGTGGCCTAGTGCAGACCCAAGAAACATAAATCAGCTACTCCTGGAAGGTGATGTTGAAGCCCAGGATGTAAGAGGATTCTCTCTATGTAGCAGGAGGAGTGACCCGGTCCTGGGAGACAGCCAGGATCACCCCTTCTGCCCTGCTACCAGGGCGAAGGGGACAGGGAGGAGGCGGGGGGAGAGACTCCAAGGGATCAGGCAGTGAAGGATAAGATCCCTTTCCTCTGAGTCAAGGGATATGCTCAGCTGTCAGTGCGAAGGTGGAGATAGGTAAATGACAGACTGGTTCACTCTCTTCCCAGAGCAACAGCAGCTGAGTCAAAACAACCACAGCCAGAAACATGAAACCCTGAAACCCCACGCCCGCACACTCGCTCACATATATACACACATCATAATTCATGCTACATCAAAGCAGTGATTACCACAGCTTCCTGGCTGTCTATTTCTGTTTATTTATGGTGCATTACACATTTTAATGCTATCCTCATACAGCGGCTCAGCTGCCACTGTTCTGTATCTGGGTGGGAAAAAAACACCAAACCAACAAATGGCTGTAACATACAGTATGTTGTCTCCTGGGAACAAAGGATAAACAAATGCTCAGCATCTTCAAGGGAGCAGTGGTTCAGAGCTATTAATAGCATGACTCCCCCTCCCTATTTCAGTCTAGCTCATGGCTGCACACTTAGCAAGGGGTGGGAGGGGTGACAGCGAGTAGGGGAGAAGGGCCAGAGATGTTTCTGAAGTGACCTGTTAAGCCCAGCTGGCTTCAGAAGAGTCCTTACATCATCCTCTGTCTGTAATCATGTCTAGCTCTGAGCTGCTGCAAGGTAGTAGATGGAAGGGGAAGGGCAAAGGTTTGACATCAGCCTGAGGAGAGCCACCAAACTCATGTCTTGCTTGAAGCTTGGTTCGAGCTAATGGTAAGAGATCACCTACTAAAAACACTGCCTGCTACAAGGTCACTGCTCATTCTCTCTTCTCCCCATCCTCATAAGGTAAGAACATCAGGACTTGAGTTTATTAATTTATTTAAGGAAATGACAGTCAGTTCAGACTAAGTTGAATGTACAAGATTTATTTCTCCTTGCTGTCAGCCTCACTATCATTTCCCCTTGAAGCCCAAGTTCTCATTACCATTACTCTCCTTGCAAAATGCAAGTCATTTTGTTTATGCCATGGGAAAAATATATAATCTCTTTAAGTGCATTGACAGTATCAACATAAAACAAATAATACTGAACAGGCAGCAAAAACAGAAGCCATTGTGCCAACAGTCCCTGCTGTGAGAGACACACAGACTGCTGCTGTGCACCTCCTGCTGTACCCTAGTGTAGGAGTGACACTTCTAAAAGGCTCTTTTTACATCCCTTAATAATCCAGCCATCCTTGTGAGTTCACTACGGGCACCATGCTATCAGCAGAGCTTTTGCTGTAATAAACTGCTCTTTTATACATGCAGTGATAGTGTCCATGAAACATGCTGCAAATATATCCAGGATCCCAAAGCCCTCACTGCACAGGGCAGGGGAAGTGATGCTGTGCCCTTGATGCCAGTTTATGTTGGCCCTTAACTACAAAAAAGAAAGAAATGCCATCTTTCCCATACTCTATTCACAAACATTTTTCTAAAGGGAACCTTGGCTCAGAACAAAGGTCTGACAGTTTGTGAGGGGTCTCTGTCCAGAAGAAATAACACAAATAAAAAACTGTTCTTGATGGAAGAAAGCTGCAGACAGTGCTGGATAGAGTCACACCTCAACCAGACAGCCAAGGCTGAAGGGCCCCATACCTCATCATGAGCTTCTTGTCACCCTGTCCCTGCTGCCGCCCTATTTACAGAAACTCTTGAAACAAGAAAGGATAGCCTGAAAGGGCTAAGCCTCACATCTCTTTTTTTCCCACCTACTACAGCGACATGTATGTTCCTAATTTTGCAGTGTTGCTGAACCTGATTAGTTTATAAGCATCTATATGGCTACTTTTACACATATATATACAATGGCAAGGACAGATCACATTACAAATGTTGATCTCGTGCACAGATATAAAAGGAACCTCTACTCATGCTGGTAAGACTGCACTAGATTTACAGAGTGACAAAGTGTGACAAAGTGTCTGGAGTGACAAAGTGTCTGGATGGAATAACCTACACCGAGTTAAGTTTCTTACACACTTGTTCCATGCTCTATCTGCATACTTCTGCCTCACCAAAATCCCTCCCTATTCCTTCAAAATGAGAAAGGATTCCAAAGAAGAGAAGGAGAAAACTCTTCATATGAAAGTTTGTGTGACAGCACTAAGTTACAACAGAGCTCAAATGCCAGGGAGCCTGAAAGGGAAGTCACTATGAGGACTGGGTAGGGGGACACTGACAGCCACCTCTTGCCAAGTCTGGACTGCGCCTGAAGAGGGGAAGTAAAATCGATGCCAACCCCTGAAAGGAATAACTCCTAGAAGAGGCACCTGAGAAGAGCACGTCTGAGTCTCCCAAATGCCCTCAAGGGGAGCTCTGGAGTGTGAGCAGAATTGGGTTTGCACTGGTCCCCGCCAGGGCTAAATTTCATGGGCCAGTTAATCCCAGACGGCATGTGCTAGCTGAGGTGGAATGGTAACACAATCCACGTGGAGGGATTTCATACAGAGAAAAAATTGCGGCGGCTATGCCATAGCATTTGTAGTGGGTATTTTTAGTCCCCAGGCTCCTTGCACATGGGCAGCAGCCACAGCACTGAGGAACATGTGGTAAGAGCTCCAAGGAAGCTGAGGCGACCAGGACAGTCTTAGGGCTGTGTTTTGCTGGAAGAAGATAACAGCTGAAAAGATTTGGTGGCTAGAGGTAGCGCCTCTTGGCTCAGAAATTTAGTTGTAGACTAATTTTTCTTAATGTTACCTTTACTGTCTGCAGTTATAGTTCCCACATCACCAAAAGCTGTGGGGCTGGGTAAGTTGTTGTTGTGTTTTTGCAACTGACCTGCTCCTACTCACCACAGAAATTAGAAACATCCTAGGCAGCTCTTTTTCTATGTTGCCATGTTCTACTGCTGCTGCAAATCAAATTTTTAAAAGTTCAGTTTAACTTTAAGAGGTGTATAAAAGGCGGTTTTATTTTTTTGTTCAGTTGACAAATTAGGAAAATGCCATTCTGATTACAGCAAATTATTTTGAGTTTCTTGATTAGGTAATTCAGAATAAACTATTCAATCAAAATGAAATGAGTGCTTCATTCTCCAGTGTTTAGTTCTCTTGTTAAACTTTGTTTCCTTCTAGTTTAGGTCACTTTTGAAATGAAAAATGCCATTTTGACACAAAAGGTCCAAAAGTTTCATTTGGTAAATGTCAAAACAAAGTAATTTCATGGGCTATTTTTTAAAACATTGTTCCATTAAAGACTGCTGAAACAAGAAGTTTCAAATTTTTTAAGATTGTTCCTTGTCATGACATTTGTGGAGTTTTTTGACAGAAACTCCATTTCAGGAGAATTACATCTCCTAAGTACATTTCTAATCCTAAATAGATTCTAAAACAAAAGGAAAGTAGAACAAAATTAGAACATCAGCCCACTTTCACTCAGTTAAGCTGTGGTCTTTTCTTGCCACATGAAAGGACCCCCTGAGAGCAAGCAATAGGGATTAGTTGTCCTTGACAGATACTGTTCTTTTTTGAAAAAAGGCGAGTTCTCAAGAAGAAGGGAACATGCAAGGGCTGAATTGGTGAGGCTGGTCATATGACTTTGTAGGACAATCCTGAAATCAGCAGGAAAGTGCTGCATCCAGAAATATTTCTGTCCTTTATCCCCATGACCGATTACAGGGGCTTTGCAAACTGCCAATAGCTGTGTAGGCAGTGGCTCTCCTGTCACAGGGAAGGTGTCTCCATTTGTGCAGAGATTTGTTTGCTGTATCAAGACCCTGCAGCACGATACCAGCTACCTCTCAAGTCCAGACTTGCAGCGCTTTACTGTAAGGAGTGAAGTAATCTGGAGTCCTGACATGACAATCCATATTCCCTACTGTGTATATAAAATGTTTTGTTGTTTACAGCAGGAAAAAATAGGGGTATGAACATTATCCTGTAGCCAAGCCTTTTAGTGACTTCCAGTGAGAAAAATGTATCATTAGACAGAATCATAAATGGTTGCCTGCTACTGGGACCTCTCTCCTCCTTGCCCCACTCTATCCCCACCTGACACACATCCCAGCAATGATTAAATCAATGGGAATTAACCACATCTCGTGAAAGAGAAGTAGGCCTGTATTCTCCCCTTTCTGTGTGACAGAATAATATAATCAACTTCAGAAATCATTTGTGATTTCCCCTCATGACAAGCTTTTGGCCAAACAAGCCACTGTTACATGCAGGCAAATCTGGAACTATTTCCTCCACTTCATCTTTCAGCTTCGAAGGTGCAGGCATTGCATACTCTGAATGTGGCATATCACTAACTCATCCCAGGAAGAGTCACAGTGATTTCATCTTAGACATCACAGATTTCTTGCTGACCTGAAAACCTGAGTAAGGACCTGTGTTTTTCACAATTCAGGAAATTTCACAACTTTAAGGAAGGGGAAAACATGAAAATCCAGAGTGGCAAGAAGACACTTACAAATTCTTCTGCAATACAAAAATTAACACTGATCCAAAAAAAAAATATTTCCTGCCCTCCCTCTACCCCCGGTGACCCACCATGAGGTGCTTATCGTTCATTTCAAGAAAATATTTTTGGGGAAGTAGGAAAGCGAAGCGGCTCCAGGCAGTGCTGTGCTCGGGCAGCCCCAGCTGCACCGCTCCTCCCTCCCTGCCCTTCTGGATGTGCTTGTCACAAGCTGGGACACAGAAGGCACATGGGCATCCCCGCACGGCAGCAGGGCTCCGCTTTGTATCTGCTCCCTAAAGCACTCCTGCAGAAGTCACCTCAGCCATGCATCTCATTATGGCACGATTAATTAATGAATGAATTATGGCGTGGTGCTGCTCCGCATCTGCTCACAACTCAACCAGCATGCAGCTCTCACTCTTACAGCTGTCCTGACTGCAGGTATGTCCTGCAGCCTGAAAACTTCTCTAGAATTTACTGGCAAGAAAAAGAAGACTAAAAAATAGCTTAAAAATTTTTTTTAAAAGAGATCCCAAAAGCAAATGCAAAAGCTGATAACAAAGAAGATGAGTTCATCTGGAATCCAAGAAGTAGGTGTGAGACATTAAAACCTTTATTTAAGAAAATTAATAAAGGTTTTATTAAACATTAATGGAAAAGACGGGAGTCTGTTCTTTCCCTGACGACTATTAAACAAAATTAAATATGCCATTCTGCTCCCTTTAATGTGATTGGTAGGGGTTACTTTTAAAGTTAACTTTTGCCCCTTTACATGTGCATTTCAAGTGATTTACACAGGATAATTACAACTGGCATTTCACCATGATGACAGGCTCCTCACAGAGGCTGTCCAGAGAAATGTCTTTCTCCTTTGCTCAGAAGGACAGAAGGAAATGTGAATCCTCTGGCTAAAAGCATTAGTGCTCTGACTACCAGGTCAGAGTCACTTTGGCTGCCAGTGTACTGCATGGTCTTCAGTATGTCATTTAATACTGAAATCTCTGCAAAAAATTGCTATAGGGATGTGGGTTACTCCTCAAAAGCAGGTGTGTATGTGGAGTGATGAGTTGCCTTCAAAACTTTCCTTCATAACAGAGGAGTAGTTAAATGCTAATCCAAATGATGTATGGAGAGGAGAGGAAATGTTGATCCTGTCCTTCTGTCTCATAGAATCACGACACAATTTAGGTTGGTATGGGGCTTGGAAGTCTTCAGTCCAAACCCTACTCAAGCATGGCTAAATTTAGCCTTAAAGCAGGTTACTGAGGCCTGTCCAGTTGAGTTTTGCTTGTCCAAGAATGGAAAATGCACAGCCTTGGTGGGCACTTGCTTCAGTGCTGGACCATTCTCACATTGCTCCTTTTTTCCCCCCATACTCAACCAGAATTTCACTTACTGTGACCTGATGCAAATGCAGCTATCACCTTTCTCTGATGCAACAGCAGCCACACAGCGAGGCAGCAAAGCCTCATGCTCTGTCACTGTCTTTCCTGAACCAGCTCCCTGGGTAACTTAAACCCTTGGAAACCCAATGAGCTGGTCCTTCAGAGAGGCTGGGGATGTACAATAATCCTCTCAGAGCAGTTCCAAGACAGCACCCAAAGGCTTATCTCCAACAAGGAACCTGAGGCAGGCAGGCCCTACCCCAGGGTGCCACCTGTTTCCTCAGCCCTTTTGAGAATCCACTGGGCTCCTTGGCTGGAAGTCTCTTGGGTAAGACACAGCAATATTTCATTTTCAAGAGGCTTGAACATTCTGCCTGGCTGTGGCCTTTATCAGCCTCAGCTCTTTATAAAGTTATTGTTCACATACCATAGCTAATTCCCTTTGCTGAGTTTCACATAAATACAGCTTCTTCAATATTTGTTATGCCAGCTCTGTGGATGCTGGATTTGCACATAAGGGAAAAAATACATGGATGGATGGTAGGTAAATTAAAAGTGAGAGCTACTCAGCAGCAGCTCTGGACATGTGTAGGCATTTCTGTGTGGTGCCTGCTTTTGCTGGCAATGCAGGAAACTGTGAACATACTTAAGGTTAAGAAAATGCACATGGACAGAGCATGATATTTTGAAGAGTGGTTTGACCCAAACCTGTGATTGAACAAAAAGGAAACAGCACTTGAAAACCAAGTAAAGAATCACTAAGATATTCAGGGACTTGGAGGGACAAATCTGCTTTCACTTTTCCAGGCATTTTGCCTGTCAAATTATGAGCTTATTTGTGGTGCTAAATGCTTTACTTGTGTCTCAGAAAAATACAGGAACTGCTGGCTTTTTTTTTTCTTTCCCCAATGGAAGAGAGAAGTCATTAATGATCCCAAAGGTTAAGAAATTGGCACAGTCAGAAGTCAGCATTCCTTTATTTATTCATCAACTGGTTTCTGTGTGGGCTCCCAACATGCAAAATTCCCCACTTGACTGCTTGCCTTCCCCAGAGCTCTTTTCTGCATTTGCCTGTGTGTACACACAGGCGTCAACCTGCATATAAAGGAAGATTAGTTTGCAGTCAGCAATCCTGGGCCAAAACTATACTGTGTTTCAGCCATAGGCAGGTGTTCCAAACCAAATATGTTTGTTTGTTTGAGCTAAAACAAAGCCTGGATTGCACTATATACCCAAAGACTTCAGAGATGCTCAGTTTAAGGACAGCCTCTGTATAAATATGTCTGTATCTCCTAGATCTGTATAGAGGTGGTGTGGTCAGGCCCACTGACCACCCAACCTCTGTTCCCCAATATGCCAGCAACTAATCCCAAGGGGACTAGCTTAGGAGTGAGAGATGACTGCTCACAGTTGTCCCGACAGAGGACTTTGGGTCTCAGGGTCTTTAATGTTAGAATTTATAGCACAATGTCATGTTTCAGAAAGGGCTGCGTAAAACTCAGCATTGTAATAATAATTTATATTGTAAATACATCCCTATTTAGCATTTTGTTCTCTGTGAAGCCACACGATGCCCTAGGGCACTTGGAAAACCTCTTTTCAATTCATCATGACCAGCTCTGATCTTCCTCAAAAAGCAAAGAGTCCATTCCTGCTGCTCCTGTGTCACCTCTGTTTTGGCATGTACAATGCCTGGAGCAGGTGGGAAGGCTCATAAACACAGCTACTTCTCCCTTTCTGCCCTGTTTTTAACCTAGTGCTTCTGTTAAAGGGGGCCTCTCTCAAGTGTGAATGTGTGGCAGTAAGTGGAGGTGCTTAATTTCTGTTCTCCCATGGAAAATGGTGAAGACCTGCTGGACCAGGTCAACCATTCATCTCCAGTTCCCAGAGATTTTGTTAGCGCACAGGTGAGTGCATCATCTTAGAAAATTTTGTCTATTGAGAGCAGAAAGTATTACCTGCTTAAGAAATTGCTTAGGCAATTAGGAGTAATGAATTTTCCTCTACAGTGGTAACCAGAGAAATCAAGAATCAACTCTGCCTGATTTTCCATTCAAACTTCTCTCCAAAGGAGCACATGAGGGGAAAAATGGAGGAAATTACAATAAACTTCATCCTGAGCATCGTAAGCCTTGCCCCTATACTTGGCTTGCCCCTTTCCATTTCTCTTTAATTTAAAACATTGATCCTTCAAACAAAAAAAATAAAAATGAAAGGAGATATGGAGCAGACACTAAAAATACAGGTGAAATTTCAGTGCTTGTTTGTGGAACCAAGTACAGAAAATGAAAAGGTGTTCTGGCAGAGAAAGAAGTGCATTTTTGAGGTATCATGCTGTAGCAGTGCACGAAGGCCTTTAATGAGAGCATGTCTCAGTATGCTAAGTAGTCCTTATCTACACGGGAAGTTACGTTTCGTGACTCCTCATGAAATCTAAAGACACAGCAACAAAGCACAGTAGCTTCTCTTCTATCAGCAGGAAAAGTAATACACCAAGATCAGGCCTCAGACCTCAAAGCTGAGAGCAGGGAACTTTAAAATCTTGTTTAGTGTGGCTTGCCCAGTGCTGCAGAGCCAGGAGTCCAGTGCCCATATCCTCAGGTACATGCCAGCACCTAATTAGATGCCAGTTCACGCATCCTCTTGCATATATCACCCCTACACTATACACCAGGACACAGAGTTTGCTATCTGAAAAGCCTTCAGTTTGTGCTAGATAAGTGATAATAGCATTAATGGACTAAAATATTAACATAAAATACTAACTGTTGTAATTTCTTCTTTGTATGATTCCAGCTAACAGCATCTTCTTTTCTCGAAGGGAGACTGCTTTGAAAGGATCAAGAGCAGCTCTGCAAAAGTGGGAGGAAAGGACATTTATATAACAATAAGCCTTTTTCCCCTTAATTTTCTCAGTTGGCTGCACAGTCTTCTCCTGTCTTTTGCTGATATCTCTTAATAAAAACATTAAAAGGATAAGCATAGGCAGCTCTATTTTCAGTGATAGGGTGGGTATGACGCCAATGAGAAACTTCATTTCATAAAACCTCCCTGCCCTACCTCAGCGTTTATCAGCTTCTCTGCTTTATTGTCTAGTTAAAATGGAAATAGCCTATCTTCAGCTCTTAGTTATCAAGCCATGTGGATGACAATGTCAATGACACTAGTTTTCATAAGCTAAAAAATCTGCCCTGGTATAAGCAGCAGTGAGACCAATCAGATTTAGTGATTAATATTTCCTGCTTCAGAAAGGATAAAGACACATACAGTTGAAATTAAACTTCACTGGCAAAGATGAATTGAGAGACTGGCTGGACAAACATCAGGTTTCTCAATGAAGGACCAATGGTTCAATTCTTAAATGGCATTTTCCAGCAAGTTTTCTGGTTGTGTTACACAGACAGAGCACCAAAAACTAGAAAACAGAGTTGCCAAATATACACCCTGAGCCATTAAAAAAACCCCAAACAACAAGAGACAGACCTGTTCTTGGTGCTTGCACAGTAATTATTAGCATCAACTCCCACCAAAAATTCTTCCTCTCTTCTTTCAGTTTGGATATGTTCTTTAGGATTCCTGTAGCTTTCCCAGTGTGGCTCTGAGAAATATCACACTCTCTTATGCTGTATTTTTATTCCTGTCACCCACCAGTAGATTTCATTTTGCTTTGCTTGCCTGGCCACCTGAAGGAAATGCTTATAGTCTTTCAAACCAGGCTCACAGTGTTTCACTGTGAAGGTGTTACATCAGTACTAAACCAGTGCACCATCAAAATAGAGCAATCTAGCTAATGAACAGGCAAACTCCACATGCTGGGTTCATGCCAGTGACTTTGGTATGCTAATGCTGGATATAACAGAGACTTTCACTGGCTTTACTGTCTCTTGAGCAGTTTTATTTTAGAGTATTTACTCTCTAAAGATGTAAAAGGAGGAAAAGCCTTTCTTCCTGCCCCAACTTTCCTTGTAAGAGGCGTTCTAGCTAAGAACTTTCATAGAGTGAAACACTCATTTTTTCATGTATAAAACTCTCCTATAGCTTTCATGACACTTGCTTTTCCTTGGTCCTTGTATGAGGAAGAGAGTGAGAAGGAATGGTGTGGCTCTCAGTGTCAAGTACTATGGCTAAGAGGCCCCTGCCATTGCTGGCTCAGAGTCCATTTCTCTTAAGCCAGAGGTAGAAAAGCCTGGGGAGCCACTAAAGTCTGATGGAAAAGAGTGCCAGTAAAGTTAGTTTGTTCTTACAGCTCAGTTTCTGGGCTCCCACGCTGTCCCCAAGCCGCAGATGGGTGGAGAGCTATTGGATCTTGTCCCACAGGAGCCTCATGGAAAAGTAAACCTGCAACCTCTCCCAGGACAGAAGCTGTCAGAAGAGAAGAGCTCTGAGTGAGCTGTTAGCTATTTGCCCTCCCAGAACTTTGGATTCCAAGGTAGCTCTGAGCAGTTCTAGGGCTGTAGAATGCCATTGCCAGGAGCTAAGATAGTCCTTCACAGGATGCTGAGGCTTTCTGAGTCAGAACTTTCTAATAAAACAGAAAGCCAGATCCAGCAGGAGATGCCTAGAAACAAAGAAGCCTTTGAAGTGGGAGTGAGCAAGAACAAGTGAGACACAGTCCAGGTGGCAGAAGAGGATAAAGAATCCTGCTAAGTAATGAAAACTCTGAGGGTGAGAGAAAGGTCTGTCAGAACAGAAAGAAAGAGAGGCCAGGCTTAGAAATAGGGAAAAAAGAAGTCACTAAAAGCAGGGGACAAAGCATCAGGGGCTGAGTAGGGCCCTGAAATAAAAGAGACTGATTTATGGAATTTGAAAGCCCAAGTGAAACATAAAAGCCTGGAGACATTCCATCCCAAGTGACTGCACAGCTGAGGTTTTGAGGTTTCACAACACAGGGTATAAAATATTTGACCTGGTTATGAAGAAATTTTAAAAAATTTCTCAGTCACTATCTTTTTCCAGAAAAAGTCACGCCTATCAGTTTGAAATATAGGAGTGCTACTGCATAATTTTAGGATTCCTTTTGGCTTTTTCCTACTCTATCACACCCAAATTTGATGGTGTTTCTTCAATATTGCACTTTATGGTGGGTAGATAGCCCATGAAGTGAGAGAATGAAATCATATTGCATCTAATTGAGGCATGTAGTTGCTTGGAGCATTTACATTGCTCTGAAAGGGAGAAGGTGATTAGAGAGGGATTGCATCATACAGACACATCTGACATTAATATATTGAGGGACAAATTTTAAGTCCAGATCACAGGTCACAACTTTCAAAAGTGCTTGATCTGCATTTGGACATGTAAAAAAGTGGACAGATTTTTTAATTCTTCAAAACTTATCTCCAGAATGAGATGAAATGTTCATTTGTGGACAGTAAAGGTTTATGGTGAACCCTGAAGGTCACTGTAAATTAGAAAGCTGGATTCCTTTTCTCTCCATCATATGCTCTTAGTCTGTCTAATTTATACTCCCTCCTCTCAAAGGATTAGCAAATAGATTAATTTTATTTAAATGGGTTGTCAAAATGCAACAGAGTCAGCTTCAGCTCACATGTTTCAGCTGAAGAGTAGAAGCAGTCCATGCTGAGAGAAAGTCACACTACCAGTAGATCAGAGCTTTTAGTCAGGACCATGGGGATAGCTTTGATGACTTTACAGTTAGTTCACTATTAATAAAAAATAAAAGTCTCTGCAAAACATCTCTCCTGCATGCCCACTCTCCCTTCTCCCTGCAGGCTCTGCCCATTCTGATATCTGACTGCTCTCACAGTTCATCTATTTAGGGAAAAAGAGAGTTTTTGGAGAGGGGTGGATGTATGCACACCTATGTGTGTGCACACACAGTGCATGGCGCGTGAGCCTCCACACCTGCCAAATGCTGCTTTTCATTCTCAGCAAGACAAACCCACGGCAGAGTTCAGAAGTCATTGCTGTTAGACAGTAAAAGGGCCAGTTCAAACCTGTCACTCCGTCAGAGCATGGTATCCCTCCTGGTAAGGGTCACATGGAGGCAAGATATGAAAGTGATTCAACACTTGAACTTAACCAAAAAGCCAAGTAACCTATTTACTATGCAGTGACCCTGCAGCGACCTCATCCACAACACACGCAGCTCCCACCGGCATCAGCTGGTGTCACGAGTACCGATGACAAAAACGTATTGCTGTGATAGGAAGATACATCAGGAACATTTCTGTGGTTTAGTTTTACAAAACCTGTATGCATATTTCAATCACTTTTCATAAACATTAATGAAGTATTGCGTGGGACTTTGAAATATGTGCTTTTATTTCCATCCAGGTGTTCTTAATGCTGTTTCTTAAGGCACAGCGAGTAAGGCACAGACACCAAAGACATGGAGAAGTTGTTCAAGCTATGCTGTCTTTTATCTTGAACAGGAATGGTCACAGTGATGCTCTGAAATAAATTCCACTCTGAGCGATCATTTGCTTAAAAGTGAGGAATAAGCAATTTTTCTTTTCTTTTTCATAACACTGGAGGCCAAAGGGACAATTTAGAACTCCACTTGATTTTTTTCAGCTCTCAAAGAAACAACTAGTTCAGAAGGTAAAGAAAAACTGATGATCCACATCTTTCAAAGACACACTGTCATTATCAGCATTGCAGAACCACTGCATGAATCACTGTTTTGTGTCACTGCTTATACACAGCTGTGCTGTCACTGTGAAGAATTTTTCTGCACATCAACATCCAAATCTGGATTAAAAGGGAAACCCAAACAGATTCATCTATTTCCTTCATGATTCACTCACTTGTCACCATCGTGCCCGCAGTGCAGGGACAGAGAAAAAGGAAAGCAAAAAATAAAACCAGCAACCCCAAATTAAGGAAACTTGAGGTTGTTGCACAGCTAGAAAACAATCGGAACATCTTGCTTGACTCTGGGGCTTGTAATGTGAATTTTTAAAAATTATGATCCCTGGTTTTGCCCAAAAGAAGTTTATATTTCTATTATAAAATGACCAAACTGCCTGTCTGATGTAAAAAGCTATTTTCTTTCTTCTCCCTCCTTTCCTCCCCACCCCACATCATTTGACAGCACTTGCCTCCGGTGCCTCAACAGTAGCTATGACTGTGTCTTAATGAAAAAAGATGTATAAAATATTACCATAACCTCAGAGGCATGAGTAAAGCCCTTATTAGAATTCAGGACCTACAGCTGGAAGGGGGGCTCGGGCCGGCAGATAAAGTTAACTATTGTTAGCTCACAAGTGGCTCAGACTTCCTGGCAACTGCAGTGAATTACTCAGCCCTTTATGCAGGGTTTCAGAAACAGTTCACTGTTTCACAACAAAAAAGGCATTCAGGCCGGGAAAGATGGTCTCCCAGGGCTCTAGAAAGCTAGCTTTAAGACAGTGAATGGACACTGGAGCCTCCTAAGTGAATGACCACTGTGGGAAAGGGTGGTGATGTCAGCCTGAATGCATTTCCAATGGTTTTGTCCCACTTTTCATTGCTTTTGCACTCTCCCTCACTCTTTTTCTCTGCCTCAAGCTGTCCCCTTCCTGTTCTTTTCAGGCCATTATATGAAAAGTTTAGAGCTCACATGCACACAGAGGGGAGGGCCTGCTGCAGCATTGCTGCCATGGCAATGCTTCTGCACACTTTTGTTTCATATTTAAGAAAAAAATATTGGGGAGTATGGGCAGCGAGGGGAGCTGAAAAGGAGAAGAAAAAATGAAAGGTGAAGGGACAGGAGAAGAGGGAGTGTCAGCATCCTGCAGCTCAGAGCTGGGGCTATGAGACTGGGGTGAGGGGAGAAAACTGGGAACACAAGGAGGGGAACTGATGAAAGCAGCAGGGATTTGGGGTCCTTTGAAAAACAAATTTGTAATCCTTCACACTGCACATGTTTGAAAGGATCGGCACTTTTGAAGGCCTAGAGAAGAATTGGAATAATGTTCTTAGCTAAGCCCTCGGAAAGAACAGAGACGTGCTTTGGAAAACATACCCAATTACATAAGTTTATCAAAAGCTCTCAAAGGCTCCTCTGTCTACGACCAAAAAGGGGGGGGAAATAGTGGAGAAGTGAAAGAGGGAGAAGGCTCCTAAGTGCATTTACCCATGGTATTGGTGAACAGCAGCTAAGCTGACATACTTCAAACCGGTGTGGCCCACCCTCCCAGACCTCCCCGTTGTCAGCAGCACGCAGGATTCCAGCAGCAAGCCCTGAAGAGTGCCTTTGCAAAACCAGATGGACTTGTAAGCAGCAAGGGAATACGGAGCAAGGCACTCGATACGCACTCGTTCCTTGTAAATAAAACCATGAGTCCCCTGGCCAGCAAGCCCACCTGGTTTGCTTCCTGCTTTCCATGAAATACTTGCTATTCATACGGATAAATGTATGCAGGTTTGGCTGAGCCTGACCTGAGGCAAAATTATAGGATAACAGCACCGCGCAGAGATCGGGCATTGCAGCTTAGCCCGCACTAAGTTCTCGGTGGGCTGGGGTTTTTTGTTTTCAACATGTCCAAGAACACAGATGTACGTGCTGCACACACAAGCGTGTCTTAGCAGCAATCCCCCATGGGGATTTCCTTCCCTCTGCCTGAGCTGCAACCCTGCTGCACCAAGATCATTTTGCTGATGAATAATATGGCACAAATCCCCAATCCTGCTGCAATAGTAGTAGCAGAGACCAAGACAGTTTGATTTCCCACAAAACAGGTGAGGAGAGACGTCCGGTTTCACCTAAACTGTCTTTGTATCAGTCCTTTCTGTTACCCACCCTCGGCCAGGCAACATTTCTGTGCAGCCAGAGGTAAAAGCACAGCACAGGCAGTGTGCTGTAGTTTTGCCATAGGGTAAATTCACTAAGATCAGCCCTCTACCCACTATGAGGCTCATTTCAGTAAGTTTTACCAGATGAAAACTTACAAACCCTGTCTACACTGTGCTTTTATTGTATAATAATTCTTGTAAAAGACACAGCTTTTTAGGCCTAAAAAGGAAAGCTCTGTGGCTTTCTTGTACTAAAGGTTCCCTGTCTCAAGACAGGATTTAGCAGGGAGGTACTTTCACCACATTAGCTGTCGTCTGGATAAAACCAAATCAAACCTTTATACCATAGCTTAAGAAGGCAAACACAAACCCTACCTTTTTCAAAACTATCAACACGTGCAGAGCCACCTGCAGTTAGCCTCTAAATATGAAACTCACCTTTTGACCTGACAAGATACGTACTCCAGAGCTCCTGAAGTTCTTCTGAAAGCTCCTGTCCCAAAGAGGGTTCACTAAGCATATTTCTAACCAATCTTATGTGATAAAGTGATGGACATTTATTTCTCTGAGGCAGTATTTCCTCCTCCTTCTTTTGGTCAAAAAGACTCCAACACCTTATCTTGTTCTGCTTCCATTTAGCAGGGGACTCCAGGTCTCAGATCTTGTCCATGTAGTGAAACCCAAAGACCAAGGAAAGCTTATGAGGCTGTGATTCATGGGTGGTTTAAGCCAGTCTGTGGTTAAACTGCTGCCAAAGGGGCACTCAGTCCTGGACACAAGTTGTGCCTTTGCTTGTGGAAGGTAAGCTCATGATTCCCGATGGCAAGACAGTCTCCCATGAACCTCCCCTGACTGTGAAATCCTCCCTTAGCCATCTTTTGCTTCCTGGGCTAGTGCAGGCTGGTACAAATAACATTAATGTGTACATTCAAGTTCATTACAAACCAACTCACTGGCTTCAATAAACTTACACGGTGCCAACAGGAAAGTTCCTTTATACAGATTTCAGCCAAAATAAAAACCAGCAGGACTTAACAATGGATACAGGTGTTTCAGTATCATCAATCAGGAGGACATGCCCTCTGAGAACTTACGTGGTCTCTGTGTCTCCACAACTGCAGAGACTGAGGTGGTAATTCTTTGACCCTGGTGCCATTTACCTAAATTGTTAAGCCACTCAAGATAAATAGGTGTTAAGAAAGGCATCACTAGAATGCTAACTCCCTGCCTGAGATGTTTTTTTCAGAGCTTCCCGCCACGTGAGTCTTAAAATTTCTCCATTTCATTAGTTCTTTTCTAGTCTACAACAGGTTTCAGTGAACAATTTAAAAAAGATTTGTCAATGTAAAGAGTTGAAAAATGAAATTACTTTTCAGAGGTTTTTTTACATACTAAGTAAAAAAAAAAAAATTAAAAAAAGTAACAATCTAAAGGGCACAGCTATTTCCTTGTCACCTCCAATTTCCTACTCTAAGCATAATGGGCCAGGTGCTTGCAAAGCCCTCCTCTGCCACCCAGCCCTGAGGTGAGCCAAGCCCACACAGGAAGCAATGCTCTTTCTTGGGCAGAAACGTCTCTGAGGTGATGATATCCAGGAAAGATCACAAAAACACTGTTTCCACAAACCTCTGCAGAAAAATATTTTGCTCTGTTTAGAAGGCCCTTCTTTGTTTGAACAGCCTTGGGTTTTCCACATGTCTGCTGTGTACCAACAATTGCCTACCATGGCACTTGAGGAAGCCTCTATTTTGAAGCTCTGTGTGAGGTGTCAGCAGATACAGTGCTGTGCCCCAAGGGCTCCAGTGATATCAATTCGGTTTTGGAGGTAAATGTGTGACTAAGTAGAGGTTAACATTTTGAAAATTTGAGTTACAACAAAACTTTCCACAGAACTTTACAACTGTATGATGCTTCAAATTTTATATTTTTATTTTTTTTAGTCTTGATTTTAGATAAAAAGCCATGCAGAACTGTATGAAAAGTCTGCAGGACAGAAGGTCCTGTCTGCTGTCAGCTCTGTTTGAAGGTTGTCTATAAGTCAGACTGTCTTGTCTGATACCAGGCTTTTAGTAAGCAACCAGCATCACCATTTTCTTTCACTTGTCACAGAAAGGTTCATACCATTATGGAGTTCCAGTCATTTGAGATATTGGTCTAAGAAAGACAGAATGTCTCAGCTAAATTTTAAACAGTGAAATAGCTCCCAAAGTTTGATTTGGATAAAAGTCATAGGAAATAAACACTTATGAAGGCAGAAGGCCAAAACAAGATTTAAAAGGCTCTTGAACTCTATCCAGGCAAGATGAGGGGAAATTAAAATGATTTTCTAAGAGCTGGATCCTGGCAGGTATATTTTAAAGTAGTGTCTCCTGAAACCTTTCTGTGCTTCTAACTCACAGCTTTGCTGTGAATATGGTTAATGGGATTTTGAAAACAAAAACTTTAGTATTATAATCTACCTTCCTTCCCTATGGCACATTCCTATCTCCTCGTATCTAAGTTCTTCACAGACACCATTAAGCTTATTCTGTCTCCCTCCTTTTCTTTACCCTTTGAGCTGAGGAAGCAGGCTTGCCCAATTTTCCATCAGGAGGTATTAAAACCTCCTTCTGGCAAAGATTAAGTCTCTCTCTGTTGCCTGCAGTTACCTTCACTACAGAAGGCTTTCTCCCTTTCCCCTTCCTGGTTTTGGCTGTGGTGGAAAAGTTTGACCTCCCCTTTAATTCACATTCTAATTCCCTTCCCTTTCACATTCTTTGTCCTTCACTGATACTTCTTTTCACCCTCAACCCTTCTTGCCATCTCTTATCCCAATTCCTCTCCATCAGCCTTGCCCTCAAATTTTATCTCTGGATTCTCCTGGTTCTTTACATCTCAATCTTTCTTCTGAGATGCCAACCTCAGTATCAATGAGCTTTCTTGATCTGCAGCTTCATGTGTTGTTCCCTCATGTTTTTACCACATTTGTAGCTCCTTCAGAGATCCTCTTGTCCATGGAAAGGACCATCTACTTTACTTCCTCTCAGCCAAACACTGATGCTTCCCCTATTCTTACAGCCCATCTACCTGCCACAGATGCTGTAACTTCATTATACAGACTCTTATATGACCTTTCTGCAGCTTACTCCTCAGTAGCTTAGTCTCTTCTGACTCCTCTTTCACAGTGAGTCTTAGGAAAAAAAGAAAGAAAGAAAAAATCTTGGCTCTGCTTCTCCACTCCCTACTTTCTCATTACCCTCTCCTTTTTCCCTTCGGCTTTACTGAATATGCTTCTTAGAGTAAACATCAGAAGTCCTTTCCTCCACTTCTACCCTAGACTCTTTCCATCACCCCTCCAGCAGCCCACAAAAACAAACAAACAAACAAAAAAAATCAAACAAAAAAAAAAACCAAAAAAAACCAAAAAAACCCCAAAACAAACAAAAAAACCCCACCCCTTAGTAATCTCATAACTGCCAAAAACTTCACCCTTCTGGCTCTCTCAGGTGATTTCAACGTACCTCAATTCCTATTCTCCCTTGGCTTTTATGTCTCTGATCTCCTCAGTCTTCCACTTTTTCTCTGGAAACTTTTCATTTTTGATAAACTTCAAATCTCTGATACTGTTCTTCAGATCACCTTCTTTCAAGTGTACTTGAGTAATTCCAGATTATTCTGTGTTTTTTCTCAAAACAATCTGAGATTAAGATTTTTACTGTTGTCATCATTGGTGCTGCTGTGTTTGTGCTTTAATGTAAATTCAATTTTTTGATAATCTACATTCAGATTGATTTTTCTGTGGTAATGCAAGAATGATATAATTGAACTAAATTAAAAGTAATATTTCTCTTGATTTCCCTTGTTCTCATTCTTCTTCTAATCATTGTTCACACAGACAATACTCTGGATGCATAGAATTCCTTCATTCATTCAACCTAGATTATAGTTCTTTTCTTTCTATTGGTCTATTTTTCTACCTTGTATATGTCTCGGTCTCCAGAAACGCCTAGTTCCTTGTACAAATATCTCACTACCAAGTTAAGGTCCTGCTCCTCTTTGATCTTTGCATGGTACTAGGAGTACTCCTGAAATGCTTGGCAGTTAATAGCTGATCATTGATTTAAGTGGGAAGTGAGAAACCTGAATATTTTATTGGATCTGGGCCATGGTCCCCCCCTTAGGGAGCTTTTATCCACATAAACTCTGAGTATCTACGTAGAATGCAAAGGTATCTGGCTCTGCTTGAGAGAGCTACAATACAAGTACTGACAGACAATGTCCAGTTTCATGTTATATGAATAGACAGGGAGAAGTCAATTCTGCTCTCTCAAGAGTTTCACTTCATCTTGGGAGTAGAGCAAACACCAGACTTCGTCCCTTGCCCCAGGGTGACACAGAACAATGCAATCCCCTCTGATTCTGGAAAACCCCTGACCAACTGGCACTGTCACTCCATGGAGCACTCTCCCGTGGCTCCTACTTTAGGGCTTACTCGTGCCCAGGGCAGGGTGTGCAGATGAGAGCAGCTCCAGGGTGCCTATTCCTCAGGCACACTGGGGCTGGGTGACAAGATTTCACACTGTACCTGTTAGAAACCCTAAATTCATCTGAAACACAGCATCTCCAGCAGTACAAAATACTGTTTGCACGCTGGATGAGAGGCTGGAAGGTGATGACATTTCACTCTGCAGTTGGCTAGAGAGTGCCCCGACTGCCATGCTGCAGCTTAGATTTGACTGTGTGGGTATGAAAGCACTGCCCATTGTTGCTCAAAAACAAATTGTGTCACTGTGCAAAAAAGACTGAAGTGCAGGAGCAGAGCAGCTTACGGTTTGTTTTTCTTTGAGGGATAGTACTAAATTGGGGAATATTGGCCTGAGATAGGCACAATTTACTGGAAACAGCGATGAGGTGAGAAAACTAACAGTAACAGCAACATACTAGTAACAAAAATGTACAAAGAGAGGGTGATTTACATACAAAATGCTCACCAAACCTGGGATAATGGAAAAAAATGTTGGACAGACCCTTTTCCCACCATGCTTTCCCATGACCGTAATGGAACACTCTTTCCTGAACGCAAAAGCATCCCTTTCCCCTCAGCTCCTGGCAATGATTTAAGATGGTATGGAATAGTATTAGTTTTGGCCACACACACACACCTCCAGGCTCTGCCTCTGCATGGATGCTACAAAAAATTAACCTGCCCTTGACCAAAACCAGACACTCTTTTACTTAATTCTTTATGTCTGACTTATTCTGTTCGTTTTATCACTGCCTTATTGTACAATAAAAGCATCTTATATTTTGATTGGCAATGACATTCAACATTATTTTTTTCTTATAGTTCTTTGCTGCTGGATTTGTTTTTTTCATGAAAGTTATAAAAACTTTAAACATTAAAGAAAATCTTTACCAAACCCTTACTCCATGTTTCACTGCTGAGAGTGGATTTTTGCAGTGGTAAATGCATTAGAAGCATCTAGGGAAAGTGCTTGGTTTCATTCTCTAGGTATTGGAGTTTCTTTAATTTTATTCATGTGGTAAAACTTTGCTGATGACCCAGAAACATCAAGAGTTGAGGTTTCCAATATATGTGGCATATGTGGCTTCAGTTACACATTTCAGGACTTAGGTGACTTTCTCAATTAGTCTGGTCCCTTGAGCATCAGAATTGCAAATGAAGCCAGTTAGACTACTTGATGGTCATCACCTCTGAAACCATTGCATCATTTAGACTTCAGATGTCATATCACACTCTCTTAAAAAAACCAAAACTAAACAAAAAAAAAAAAAAACAACTTAGAAACAAAACTTACTCCTGTGACAGAACCATATTCATCTTCAGAGAACCTTCACAGAAAAAGATTCAGAGGTCATAAAAATGTAGTTCCACAAGGGATGGATGAGATCCCAAATTCCCTTTACATATAGAGAAAAGAAGCCACTTTATTCCAAGCCTATATTTTAAAAAATGCAGGTTTTTTTTTTCTTCATCTCAGAAAGTGTGGTCACCCATGTCTTTATCTCCCTGTCCTCTGTACTCCCACAAAAATCAGAAGAAAGGAACAGGAGACGCAGAGACTGGAAAGAATCTGTCTTGAGAGAGGGACAGAAGGTTGGGAGCTAAGACCAGGCAGGTATGATTTGTTTACTCTCTGGCAAATTCAAGAAGACACACCAAAATGAAAAATCTTGATGAAAACACTATCAATAGATTACCTCATAAAATAGATTTCTAACTACTTTCAATCAGCAAGACCATGAACTATCAAATATATGGGATCTTCTTGGGTGCTGAAGAGAAGGGTAAGCATCCATATTCTGCACAGCAATAAACACTACCAACCACATTTGAGTAACAAACCCTCTCACTAGAGTGAGAATATCATGTCACTTAAATGCTCATAGCAACCCTTTCAAACATAAATAATTGTAGCAAAGAATAGATGCATGGATAGATAGACAGACAGATGAATGTCTCATGTCTATAAAATTAATTACAAATTTAGATAAATAAGCATTCCCTGTACAGGTGAGTTCATAGTCAGCCTTTGGGATGGAGAAAACTTTTCCTTGCTGCTTGCTGAAAACCCATCATCAAACCAATTAACCAAACAAACAGTAAAATCCCACTTTTTAATTATTCCTTAAGGAACACATAAAACCAGCTTCTTATTAGAGACAAGCCAAATGCAGTTAAGAAATATGTATAATATGAAAGGGAAAAAAATGTACTTCTCTTTATGCTGATATAATTAACATTGCCTATTAACCAGGACAGCAATATATTCAGGAAAAAATGAGGTAGAATATTTTGTACAACAAACAACAACTTGTGAAAATTAGCCACAGGTGAGATAGGAGAAAAAAAAAATCCAAGCAGTGAATATAATATTTAATACTCCAATTAACATCTCACAGTGTTGCTAAAACCATTACAGTTATTAGCATGAAAAGCCCAAGGAAGACAATGACAGCAAGGTGACACGTGACCCTCATGAGTCCCATGCTGAGGTTTGCATTTTAATGCTTCAGAACACACACTTGTTTGAGACCCAAGGAATCTAAGCACTGGAAATGGAGTTTTAAGTGATGAAAGACAACTAGACCAGTCATGGTTTATGAAGAAGCGCAGGGAGCAGAAAGGCATTTCGTAGACATCTGATAAAAGCCTGCACTTTAAATCCTTCAGACTCAATGGAGCAGAGAAAGTCCCTTGGCTGGTGTGAGCAAAGAACTGGTGGTGCTGAGGAAGTGAAGCAGCCATTCATCACCATGGCATGGGAGAAGTTGTATGAAGGATGAGAAATGCCCTCCCAAGCACCCTGAACTCAGGCAGTAATTATGTCAGGCATTTGACCCACTGAAACCACTGTTAGTCTCTAACAGAGGCACAGTTGTACAGCCAAACATTCACAATCTTAGTCACGTTTGAACAGCTTCCAGTAAAGATGACACAGGTCTATTAGAGGAATTTGCACATTCCCTCAGGAATTGATGGGTTTCTTTTGAGTCTTTATCCTCAGCCTTGGCTGCCAACTTCATCTTTACAGTTCTTATCTCTTATTTCTCCTGAGAACCTAATAAATAGAATATTGTCCCCAGAGATATGATTTTTCCTACTAGAGGAAATATGGCTTAGTGAGGGTTGACTGACTTATGCTACAGATTTCCTAAGTAGTCAATTTGAATATGTATATTTAAAAACTTGGCTGTGAACCTTAGTTTGGGGTAGATAGGAAACACTGCTCTCCAATTTTTCCTGTAAGAAAAATAGCAAACGTCATACAAAATGCATCACCAATCCTAAAGAGCTGATGTATCGCCTTCTCTTTCCTGTAGCATTTCTTTGTGTAACTCTTTGTATATGATGCAGGGATGCTGGGAGACTAAAATTGTCCTTCCTCACACAGGAACCAATCCTGTCAGGCCAGGCATTCTCTCTGGCTCTGAAGCTGCCTGATGCCACTGAAATCAATAGAGTTATCACCATTTGCAGCAGTGGCAGGCAGTGTCAGATCCTTCTCTTCCTTGGCAGTCTGCAGCTCTGGCTCAAAACCATAAATAAAGTGCCATATCCTATGGGCAGTGAACTAGCACTGCTGCTGGAACCAGTAGCAGTGGTAGCAGCTGGAACCCAGACAGGCTGGAAAGAGATAACTCGGGGACACCTCTCTACCACATCCCCTCCCTCTCTCACACACACAGACCAGAAAAAGGTGATAAAGGCATTGTTGTAAAACTGTTGATAGGATTATTTTAATTTTTAAGAGCTAGACCAACAAAAATAAGCTATTTAAAATTAAAAAGGATACATAAGACTTTTACAGGATTTTTTACATTACTGCTCTATCATCGCTAAATAACTTCACAATATTTAGTTGAAATCAGTGGAATTATGGCAGCATGAAATGGAAGTTATCTGGTGGTGAATCAAGTCTTTCAGGAATAAAGCTCAAAAACAAGGGTGCAGGAGATTCCACATACCCAACTTAACAAAAGCAGACCAGAGACAGAAGTAAATGCAGTTCTTGTAATTTTCTAGGTGAAGGCACAGTGATAACTGTGGTAGTATTCTGTTCTTCTCAACTTCATGCTCTGGTATTTTATAACAAAATGAAACTAATTAAATTGTCACTAATTATGTTCATAGGAGTTTTTAGAATAAGTTCTGGTTGCAACTTTACCCAACATCAGAGACCTTTTAAGGTGTTTCAAAGGAGATTTCAAGTAGGTGGACTGATTTTGCTCCTTCTTCTCAGGCTTCAGTACTCTTATTTTGGCACCATCCTTTTAATTCCTAGCAGAATTCAAGCAAATGTTGCTCACAAAAGCATACTGGAAATTAGCACACCATACGTATATTTTCATGAAACCAAGCTTACTCTATATCATCTACTTGATCCTATATGTTTTGGATAGTCTATTGGTCACCTGAATTGTGCACTGGGTGCACACAAGTAGACAGAGTCACATTTTTCCTTCAATATAGCATTGCATTTAGAATAATCTTGTGTCCAGTTCCCCAAAGACAATCTTGATGATGTTTTAATTAAATCCTGACCTTGCAGCCGTGAGGTGTTGATGAGGAGTTCTGTTATGCAATAGAAGAGTCATTACTGTAGCACTATGGGAGCAACAGCGCCAGTACATCAGCTTTCCTTTGGCAGACCAATGAAGGTTCTAGGGAAAACACTGTGGAAAGGCTATCAGATAAGAACTTCACTTTTAAAATGACCAGCCCATGCAGCCATGGTGAGTGGGCTTCTCCTAAGTGTCTTCCTCAGAGTAGGGGTTTAACATAACCATTGTCAACCCAACCTCTTCCCCTAGCAGAATCAGATTATTTTCTCCTACAGTTTTCCTTCACACAAGCTGAGCAGTACCACTGAACATCTCAAGAGTCAGGGGAAAATTGAAGGCTTACATCTATTCCTTAGCTCAGTGCTTAACCAAAGCCTTCTATTACCCCTGTTCCCACTCTTTCTCTACAGTTTGGGGTATACAGCAGTGAAGGCAGAGATCACGCAGGCAGAGTTTTAAACCCAACAGTTTCTATATCCCTAAAGGATGAAGCTGGTATAGCATGGGTCTGTGTGAGCTACTTCAGCAGCTCCAGCCTAAGGTGCAATCCATGCCTCACTGCATTCTGCTGCGGCTGCACTGAGCATCCCTCAAGCTTGGCATTGCAAAACTAGTTTATCTGTGCTACCTACTGTAGTAAGGTAAATTACCACTAGTGAATATGATATGCTCTGTTAGGGACATGGTTTAGGGATACACTTGGTAGTGCTAGGTTTATGTTTGGACTCAATGTTCTTAAGGTTCTCTTCCAACACAAATAACTCTATCTTATGATTCTATATTGCACAGAAGCCACTGAGGCATAAACCAGTCTTCACAATTCTCTGCATGCCCCTTATCACCACTAACAAAAAGCTCACTGTGTCTTGTGATGCTGAAGTAGCCTCAGCAATTTATCTGCCCTGGAAGATTGTGGGATTTGGATGAAATGGCAAGCAGACCCCAGCTAGAGACTGATGGAAGAACTGAGTTCAGCAACAAGATCTTAAGAACAAGGAAGGAAGGTCCCGATATCATGGGCTCGGATTTTATGAAAGGCCTTGAGCAATTTATGAATGCTAAATTTCATTGTGCCCTGTGAGAAAAGCACCAGGAGGGAGAGAACTTGGTAAAATGTCAAGCATGAGTAGAGACCTGATAAGACTCCTTCTATAAAATTAATTTGGAATAACTTTGGGTTTCATTTCAGTGCAGAGAGAAGATTAGGGTCAGGGGTTTTTTTTATCTTCTTCTAAAGTGATGCTGTTATTCCTTCATACATTTCTATAATAAACTTCTATGAATTGCAATCAAATACTTACCTGCAGGATTCAGTTTTATTGCCTAAGTCAAATGCATAATCTTTACTCCAATTTAGGAGAGCATTACAGCCATGTGTAGTAGTTCAGACCCTCATAAAAAAAAAGCAGCAGTCATTTAATTTAATGACCCATAGCAAGACTTTTTTCCATCAAAATGCTAGATAAATCACCATTATCAAGGATAGTCCTAATTACAGTATATGGCACAAAAAATTCTAAAAATACTAATGGGTATACTGAGCTTTGGAACTTGCTATTCCCCACTGGCTGTATGTACCACAAAAAGGAATCTAGTAGTAACTCTGGAAGAGGAAATGGAACATTATCACACCTCAGGCACAGTCCTTTCCCATCACCTTAGGACACTTATCCAGGAAGCGAGTTCCACTTTAATATTCTTTATAAATAAAAAATAAAATATTAAGTTTATGAACAGGCCTATGTTATGGAGCCACCAGAATGTCACCTAGATATGAAATGTCTCTTGAGGTGAAGCCATGAACTCCATCATTGACACTGACATAGCCATCATGTATATCCTCCTCATAAATGGAGAAAATAGAGAGGAAAATGAATGGAAAAAATGAATGAGATTTAATTTTTATCCCTGTGGGAAAGTTTGCTCCCTTGATTTTCCACCACACATATCAAGACAGTTTTGGAGGAAGAAATAGGAAGTAGTGTTTTGTATTACCATGTAAAATAAAAGCCCTCAAGAGGTAGTTTGAAGAGTTGAAGCAGGTGTACAATTCCCTTGCTTCTGACTCTCAGGCTCAAATCAAGGTCACAGTGGTCAAAGTTCGTGCCCTTGTGAGGTGCTCTAAGTGAAGATCCTGACTACCTCTAGGCCCAGCTGGAAGGGCCTACAGGACCAGCTTTTGCATGTGAAAAAATTACACTGTAATATCTGGGCCATTCACTTAAGAGTTGGTCTAGATTATCCTTGGGGTCCTTTCCAAGTCGGGACATTCTGTGATCCTAATGGACTCTGATCTATGCATTGATCAAGTAGCTCCTCCACTCTGGCTCACAGATGTAATGGTTTCCTGAGAGTGTCAGCAAAGACTTCATATGTGTTTGGCTGCTTCCAGACTTAATGCCCAACTCTTTTCATCCCTGTTCTCTTTGACTTTGTGTGGGACAGGCTCTTTGTCTTATTTAAACCTCCAAATATAGTGCATTTAGGCCATAGTCATTCACTCAATGCACACACCTTATATCATAACAGCCTAATACATTGGGAATAGCAGAAGTCTGATCCAGTAACCCCCTTTCTGCTTTGTAGAAGAAGGGAAAGGGGCTATACATATACTGAAATCTGAAATGCGCAGAGCCCTGAGGACAAAGCATCAGATGTCATCAAGAGAACATAGGTTGCCATGCACAATTTCAATATCTAGCATTTACTTGATTTTTTTGTCCTTTTTTCTGTGCCTTGCAGGCACACTTTTTGTTCTGTTAATAAACTGGGTTTTTTTCACTTTCACCCCCTAGTATCCATTTCTCTCACCAATAAAACAAGAGGAAATAATTGAAACTCTTTCTCTTTAGAGGAAATGCTCATTCCAGGACATTTTCTCCTGAAATTTGTCTCAAAACCAAGACATGTGCTTTATGCAGTACCCTGGCTTTACTAAATCTGCCAGTAATGCCTCTGGTACCACTGTAGAAATTCCCTCTGCAAACAGAAATCTCATGTTATATTGGCCATACTGAGCTCATACCTTTCAAGATTTGTCTATGTTTCCAGCACTGGACAAGGGGATATAACTTGCTTATATATCATTTAGTTCAAACCTTCACGAGGCTGCTCTTTTTATACTGCTTCTGTTCAGAATGGATTTGGTGCCTTCAAAGTTGGGCATTAATTTTTTCTTAATAAGATATCATCATAAAACATGCAATTTAGTGCTTCGTTTCTTCCAATTTCCATATAGGATTCCGAGTCTGCTAAATTTGAGCTTTAATCCCCCTGGCCCTTCATGTACCTCCTGCTATAGACTATGAAGGGTTACCGACCCATAGCAAATAATTTAATAAGCTTGCATAATTATATTTGGGTCATTTTATTTCAGACCGTGAAATCAAAATCTCTGTTCACATTAGTGCAGGAATTGCTCTAACTAGCCATTGGAGCTCCCTTGATATGCCATCTGCAAATGCAGCAGACTGGCACCTGCTGGACCAAAGAATCCACGATCATAGATTGCATGCATGGGTTTTTTCCATTACCTTTTCTGGGCATCAGCTTTGATTCCTATTTCTACCCATTTTCTGTCTCAAAAGAGTAATTCTGCCTTACAGCATGATCGTTGTCTTTTGCAGTCAACAGTTGCTGAGAACTCTCACACTGCTACCAGGTAGGTCAGATTACTCAGTCTCCAGCTTGGGGTGCAGTGCAGAAAGTATTGGCACAGCCACCAGGGATGTCTCTGAGAAAGCCTGGGAAGCAGGGTTGTGCCTCTCATGGGAAAATGGGTCATAGCACTGTCACTTATCCTGCTTCTCATGGCCTCTATGCATCCTCTGCTAAAAGGACATGGTCCTTATGATAGCTTGAGTCTTTGGAGGTTCTTACTTGGCTCTTCTTGACTTCATTTCAACTCATGATCGCTTTAAATTGGAGGCTTGGGAAAGTTTTGCATCTTGGATTGCTACTGTCCCCAAGAATCTAACTGAGCTTGAAAAATAGTTCCAACTTGTATACCTTGTAATGTGGTCACAAAGGATAAGGTTGGTAAGGTTAACATCTAAGTTACTGTGATCAGGATACCTTAGGATCCACCACAGAGAGATGTCCATTACATACAGCATGGAGTCATGAAGAGAGATCGTCCTGCTTCATGCTTAAAGGGCCAAAAGGACTGACATTCCCTCTATTTCCCCACTGCAGAGACTCACAGAACACTACATCTGCCCATAGCTAACAATAATATGGACAGCCTGTCAAGTGACTGACCACCTGGCATCTCTTGAAAAAAAAACAGCTGCACACAGCTGTCTAGTGAGGTGGGCCAGCTACCATCCACAGCTGGATGTGACTTGCCCTCACATACCATGGTGAGGAGGAGGAAGAGCATGAGAGGATCTTAGTTGAGAAAATAGAATTGGAATGTGCTCCAGAATGGGAGACTGTTCCACCACATTACTTATGATGTCTTAGTCAAATACTAATGGTACAGACAAGCATCTAGAGCTGCATGGAGTTAGCTGCAAGGCTACAGATGAATATCTCTGAGTAACAGAGCAACTTTTAAACATTGGTTTAGTTCATTTGTGGCTATAAAAGTGACAGAACTTACCCAGCCTCTGCATAATAAGTCTGAAAAACAGTGCCATCTGCATGGTAAGAGGATGCATCAAAGGAAAGATCATGCTGTATGTGCCCTGTGCTGATATATTTTTCCTACAAATCTGCTGGTAGCCCTGTCAGCCTTGTTATGCTGAGCTAGATGGCCCTCTAATCTAAGAGAGTTCTCACGTCCTTCTAAAGGAGGATCTATGGGAAGATAGGTTATGGTAGCAGAAAAATTACATCTTTCCCAGCTCCTTTAAAGCAGAAATGCCTCAATTCTCCCCTCAGTAAACTTGTTCAAGTTCCCACCTGCCACAGTACAACTTGTGTTTGAACAACTGAGGGTGGAACTCCTGGAATTCACATTTCCCTATATTTAATATAACCTGAGAAGAGTTTACCTGTCTGGAATTTTTGGATGCAGCTATTTCATACAAGGGTGATTTTTAGCAGATGTAGCTGTTTTATAGTTATAAAGTTAGCAATGATTTTGGCACAGGGGGTTTTGTGTGCAAGAAAGCCACTGAAAGAAAATATGAATCAGAAATGAAAGTAAATCTAAGCAGAAATGAAAGCAGCTGCCAGCTTCCAGCACAGCATTCCAAAAGTTTACCTCTGTAGTCATCACGCTTTTAAACTTAAACCATACAGAGTTTGGCAAGAGAAAAAACAGAGACGGGAAAAAAACAACACTTCATGTCACATTAAGGGACACAAAAAAGACGATTTTGTAATTTAGGTGATGACTTCCTTTGAACATCCTTTTCATTTGCGTTCAGCCCTTCCAAGTACTGTGCATGGGGGTAGCCAGGTCCATTGCAGACGTGGTGGACAAGCCAACAGGGGGCAGCCAGAGGACAGAAATGAACATCAGAGAGCACCACGTCTTCACTGGGGAGCCCAGAAAAGCAACAGTCAATCACCCTACCAGCAGCCTGCTAGCTGGTCTCTAGACTGATTCATTAGACAGACACCTCCCTCCCTGCCTCATCATTTCGTTAGGACACAGGAAGATGTCAGCCTTTCATGGGACAAAAGGACATTTTCAGGAATGCAAAGGACTGAAATATCATCTCATACCCTGGCATGCTTCCAGGACACCAAGGATGTGCGGCCTCCTTAATCACAAGTCCTTTTTTAGTCTTGCTGCATTTTAAGAAACTAGTCTGACTCAAAGACGATATCAAGTTCACCTAAAGTAGCCTGGAGGATTTGCATTTGAAAGCCATCCAGCCCAAGCTTTACCAAACCAGTCTTTCTGAAATTAAAAACACAAAGAAGGGTCTTGCTTGACAGTATTTTGGTTTTTTTATTCTCAACTTTGCCCTTGGGATAGAACACTGCTTTTTGCCTCCATTATAATATTTTTTGAAGACATGCTCCTTTTATTTGGGCAAGGTCATTAAGCAGACCACCAAAAGGACAAACACAAACTATTTTGGAAGGCTGTGTTTCCACTCTGAGATGTAGTCATACAAGTGCACCTCTGCTTCATAGCACTGTTCCTACACCAAAAGCCAGTGTTCATGGAAGATCAAATTAAACTGGGCAGCTGAGCATTGCAACTGGGTTGGTCGCTGGGTCTTAAGGGAGTTTATTGCTATGGCATAATGTTGTCAGAGCATAAAATTGGAGGCCTGACAAGTAAGGATTTCTCACAGGATCCTATACCTGTGGTAGACTCTGGAGCCAAACATAACCAGCTCTGACTTTCATCTCACACATGGGATAGTTATAAATAAATGAGAGATTACCCTCCTTCCCTGTGAAACAAGAGAAGTGAGGAAAAGAATGTTACCCGCTGAAATCAGTACAGTCTAATCTTTTCAAAACACTGCTACTGAACTCGCACTACTGTCATTTCTTCTTGGCTGTCTCAACTTTCTAGAGCCTTATTTCAATGATTTCCTACTCTTGAATTTTAAACTCAAGTCTTCTACCTCTGAGGTACAGTGAAGTTTTTCTCACATCCACAGGACCTGCCTTCCTCAACAGTTGCATCCACCCCCATTGTTCCTTTCAAGGTACTTTATCTATTCATCTATTCTTGTCTGCTTCTCATTTATCAGCCCAAATTTTCATGCAACTTCATATTCTTAAGTAAAAAGATCTTTTTTTTCTTAGACTCATTGTCAAAAGCTCTCTCCCACCCCCCCATAACACTCTCCACTGCTGCACATTTCTTGTTATCTTCTAGCTCCAATATTTGCTAGCAGACATGACAAAGACTGGGAGCCACAGGCACATTCACAAACACAGTAACTGAAAAAATTTAAGATAGTGGCATTTCAACATGGATGTCACTTCAGTTCTGTCCCCATCATTAATTCTAAAGGAGTCTTTCATCTCTACGTTATTGTATTTTCAAGCTCTATAAAGGACTTTTCTCAAAATTCTTAAGCAATTCAGAGCACATATCCTAGTCAGAAAGCAATCATGTCTTTTTTTTTAAAAAAAAACCTGGTAGATAAATCATATTTGCCGGGTGGTTTCCTATATTCATTGTTCAAATTGTTACATGCTAGCTGGGCCATTGAGAAATGTCAGCTTCTCAGAAACTTTCTTTATAAGTAAGTCCCATTGCCTGCCTAAACACTGCTCAATCAGTTAGCAAGAGCCTTTGTTCCACTTCCTTTCATTCTCTAAGGGACACAGCTGGCCCTCTCCTATGCTCCCTCAAACACCTTGGATTTGTGAATGGTTACAAAGAGGCATGCTCACTAGATTGCAGAGGCATTTGTTAGCAACATAGAGCAAGTAAAAACAAGATACTCAAGGTCTGCCAGCATGTGAAAGACTGAGATGGTTCAAGCCCCAGATGAGCAAAATACATGTTTCTGCACATATCATTGTTCCAAGTCAGCCTCAGTTTATTGATCATCAAAGCCAAAGACTGTCTATCTGACTCAACGGGACTACTCTGGGACCCAGATAACATTTCAGAAATTCTCCTGAGAAAGAGCAAGAACATTAGCAAAGCAGCACATGAATTAAAGCAGGTTTGATCCTCTTTAGTGTACACTCTGAGCCTGGGGCACACTAAGAACCTTCTGATCACTTAATCTGCCTATCTGGAGGATCTGTATATATACGAGATAAACTTGGTAATAAAGAGTGTAGATAATAGCATTATTATTTTATTCCCATAAACACTTGAAAATAAATGTTTTCTTCTCCAGTGCAATCTGATACGTAAAATTCACATACCCTGAAAAACAGACCTGCCAGAAAACTGTGGAAATGTAATAGGAATAAAAGTAAGGATAAAGTATCTTAGAAGACAAAACACACTAAGTAAAAACATTTTGACTGGATGCATGCTTTCCAATCTTCAGATATATAATCAGAAATTACTGACAAAAAACCATACAGCTACTGCTGTTTTACGGGAGGTATCAGAAAGCATAACTATATTTACATCCTGTAGTTTGTACCCAGAACCCTTGGACCATGACAGGCAGAAGCAGAAGGCAAAAGCAGTCTGAGGTGTGGCTAAAACAGACAATTCCCTCTATCCAAGGGATGGAGAGCTGGGAATATTGGGGCAGTGGGGGACAGGAGAGAAAGCCTGTAGCCAGAGAAGGGCAGTCCAGGTCTGGCATGCTGATGAGTGATCACAGCAGTTGCAGTCCTATTCTGGTGTCCCCCCCTAGAAATGCAGTATCTGCTTGAGCCCTACTTAGCCCATTATGTCACTACTAAAGCCAAATAAAAATGTTGACAACTCAAAGACAAGACTGAAGCATGGAGTGTTACCGATATAGATCGGTTGGTAAGAGTGCAAAGTCCAGTCCTCTCTCAGAGCTGTAACAGCAGAGCGGGAGTGAATTCTGTTAATGGGGTGAACTGTTTCTCCTAGCCTTCGCATCTCTGAAGAAATGGACTCTTCATCTTTTTCAGTAGAATTTCCCTCCAATCCTAAGGGAATTGTAGCAAGGATCAGAGGTCACTGCTGTGACAAAGCATAGGTTTGGGAACAGCACTTATTGACAAGCTTCTGTTCAGTGAGCACCAGAATAATCCCCTAAACTACCAAGGGAAACTCAGGTCACCTTCCATTCCACACATCTCTAAATGTGATTTATTAATAGACTGAATACATTTACTATTTCTACATAAGGTTAGTCTGTTCTATTGAATTTGTTCTGTTGTTTGGGTTTGGTTTTTTTGGAGAGGAGTTACTGTCAGATGAATAATAATTATTTTATATCACTCTCCCCGAGAAAATCTCTGCAGTCTTACCAGTTTCCCAAACTTCTGCAGCCTTTGCTAACATGATGTAGTATGGAGCTTAGAAGGGAAGAACTTCCTCTACAGAAACTCCTGTTTCTCATTGGTTTAAAAATGCAAATGAGGGATACACCCAGGAAGGGACTGGATTTAATTGAAAATTACCAGTGGAAACTGGCTTCTCAGAGTTCTTGCTATTAGACTACAGCAAACCATTTTGTGATAAACCAGAGCACTGCACTTTGAAATTAGACTTGAAAAATCTACATCATATACCATCTGCAGAGCAAGAATTACTCATCAGGAGCTCTTGAGCAACAACAAAATAAGTGTATACATTTCTGCCAGCAGGATTGTGCCAAAAAGAGCAGACTAACCAAGAAATATTTTTTTTGCTACACAGTACTTAGAGCATTCTTAGTGCCACTATAGACCCCCAAGTGACTCAGTTTGTCTATCTTCTGGAAAAGTATTCAGGACACAAATGTGATTCCTTATTCTTATTTCATTCATGGTAAAGTTTTCTGGTTTTTTTCTTTATGGTTTTGGTTTGATCCACAACAAAGAAAAGGAGCTCTTTGCAAAATCTGGATTGATTTTGCTTTTCAAATTCTCATGACATTCAGTGAAAGCTTAATCCAGCACTATTGAAGTCAGTGAAAGTTTTGCCAATGGTTTCAACTGGGAATAAGAATTTAATTATGCACTAGCGAGAACTGTCAGCATTTGATTCCAGTACTTGCAAATGCAGAATATGAGCCTAAACAGATTACAGTTGGTCCCCAAATGGCAGTACCATGGATTAAACCCAACTCAGGGGTATTTTTTTTTTTTTTTTTGGAAAGAGGAATTCACTTCTAGAAGAACTCAAACTCCAGGAGACTTGCTTTCTGCTTCAGAAGTATTTCCTTGATCTGCAGGAGATTAATACCCATCCTCCTTTTTCTGTAGGAGGATTTTTTTGTCAATAAATTTTTCACAGATTTGCAGAATATTCTGAGTTAGAAGGAACCCACAAGAATCATCAAGCCCAACTCTTAAGTAAATGGTCGCAAGAGTAAGGCATTGGAGACTTAGTGTTCTAAAAACAATTATTCCCAGAGTTCCAATGACTCTCCAGCACAAAAAGGAATGCCAAGGGGAGCACAGGAGTTCTACAACATGGCTCCCTCCACAACTTTTCCTTGGAACAACCACTACCCCCATGCAGCTTTACCATCTCTACCAGGTGTTAGGGTTGTGCCTACGGTTAGGCAGGTTTCTGAAAACCAAAGTCTAGACGTTCACTGACTCTGTAGCCAAAACAAAAAAGGAACACCAAGGGGAACACAGGAGTGCAACTTTATGGCTCCCTCGCCAATTTTAGCTTTGCACAACCTCAACCCCCATGTAGCTTTAGATTCTATTCCTAGAGTTAAGGTTTCGCCTAGGTTTAAGGTTATACCAGGGGTTAGAGTTACACCTTGGTTCATGTAGGGTTCAGAAACAGAGGTCCAATAAAACAGCAGCTACAAAAGGCTTGCAAAGGGGAACACAGGACTGACACAACAGGGCTTCCTCCACTCCTTTCTTCTTGGCACTAGACTCAGCCCAGCACAGCTTTAACTGCTCTGCCTAGGGTCACAGTTGCACCTAGGCTTAGGGTTCTGAAAACCATTATGCCCAGAGATCCAACGACCCCACAGCACAAAAGGGAATGCCAATGGGAATACAGGAGTGCCACAACATGGCTCCCAGCACAACTTCTTTGGCAACACCACTATCACCATTATGGCAATGATTTCTCTGCCTAGGGTTACGGTCCACAAAATCACAAAGCCCAGAACTCCAATGACTCTGCAGCCACAAAAGGTATCCCAAGGGGAAACCAGTACTGCCATAATACTTTTCCATCAACATATTTCGACTTGATACCTGCCTTAAACCCACAGGGCTTCAACTGCCATGCCTAAGGTTAGGGTTATGCCTAGAATTAGGTAGTGGTTCAGAAAAAAACAAAGCAGAGAGAACCAATGACGCTGCAGGCAAAAAAGTGAATGCCAAGTGTTGCACAGAATTGCAACAACATGATGCCCGCCACAATATTTTTCTTGCCGTCACCACTACCCCATGAGACTTACAGTGCTCTGCCTAGTGTTAGGGTTACACTTTATGTTAGGGTTCAGTAAAGCACAAAGCCTGGGACTCCAATGACTCTGCAGGTACAAAAGACATGCTGAGGGGAATACAAGACTGCCACAACATGGCTACCTTCACTCCTTTCTTTTTGAAACTAGACTCAGCCCAGCACAGCTTTAGCTGCTCTGCCTAGGATAAGAGTTAGGCCAAGCTTTAGATAGGGTTCCAAAAACCATTAAGCCCAGAGCTCCAATGACTCTGCATGTACAAAAGACATGCTGAGAGGAAACCAGTAATGCTACAACATGCTTCCTTCAACACCTTTCTTCTTAGCACCTGCATCAACCCCATGTAGCTTCAAATGCTCTGCCTAGGTTTGGGGTTACACCTAGGGTTAGGCCTAGGGTTCAGAAAAACACAAAGCCAAGAGATCCAATGACTCTGCAGCTCAAAAAGGAATGCCAATGGAAGCACAAGAGTGCCACAACATACCTCCCTCCACAACATTTTTCTTTGCACAATCCCTACCCCAATGCTGCTTTAACCTCTCTGCCTATGGCTAGGGTTTTGCCTAGGTTTAGGGCTACACCAACTGTCACCTTTAGGTCAAGACAGACAGGGCTGGTGTCACCCCCAGCCTTTTAACTCACATTCCCACCATCCTTTATTCATAAACTCTACATGCCTTCTTTTACAGACCCGCTTCTTGTGCAACTCCAACTTCTTCTCTTATAGACCTCTGTCTGGTAACTCTGACTCCTCATTGTACTGGCAGCTTCGCACTGTACTGATTCCTTTTCTTACAGGCAGTTCCACATAGCTCTGACTCCTTCTTTCAGTCCACATGACTGGCTAGCTCCAAGCCGTCCCTTGCCTGACCCTGACTATCCTTCACACAACATCTTCTTACCTTAGCTGTCCCTTATAGGAGCACATATCCCTTACCTCCACACAGGCAGCAGCCTCCCGCTCTTACTCCAGCAGACTCGCAGTCTCAAATCCCAGCTGCAAGTGTTTTTAACTAATGACCACCTAACCCACTCCTTTATATTCCCCAAACTGATTGGCCAGACACAGATGTTTCCACTCCTTGGTAATCAGTGCAGATGCAATTCATTGGCAAAGTTTCCCTCCTGCACTATCCTTACAGCCTGGCTCTTCACAACCAAGTGCTAGGGTTACACCTGGGATTAGGTAGGGTTCAGAAAGCCAGAAAACACACATTGGACCACACTGGATTGAACCCATAGCCTTGGTGTTATTAGAACCATGCTCTGATCAACGGAGCTAAGTCCAGGCCACTGACTTCACAGGATGAAATAAAAGGTTATCATTGTTCTTCTGTCTGAGTCCTCCAGTTTAGCTTCCCAAGCCTGTAGTCCCTTCCTCAACAGCACCAAAGCAGATTGCTCTTACACATGCTCTTCCTTCCCTGGGGAACCCTCACAAGCACTATTCAGATATGTTAGGTCTTCTTTAGTATTTATTTCATTAGAAGATCAAGTCTTCCTAAAATGTCAAGAGATTGTCTGGGGGGGCAGTTTTGGTTTTTCAAGACAGGATGTTTACATCCTTGGCTTTCCCCTAGCTTTCCAGGTTAAGAAGATTCCTGTCAGGTAGGATATTACTTTTTTTTCTGCTCCCTGCTCTCCACACAATTATCTGAAGTGCTTTGTGTTTTCCCACACAGGACCTACTTCTGATCTCCAAACAGGTTTTAATCTGCTTGTTTCAATGGAGTTACTTCTGATTTAGTTCACTTTGGTGAGGAATCACTTCATGATCCTCTGCAGAGCGCTACTGGGCATCAACTTTCTAATTGTGCTGCACAATGCATTTATTTTACAGGGCCTCCTAGACCCAAATCTATGCCTCAGCAAAAGTCCCACCATAAGTCAGTCTTCACATCACAGCCTGAAGGGGGACAGAGAAATAGAGCATCAGGACCACAGGAAGAGGATGCAGTACGGGCTTCTACCTTCAAGACCATTTTTCTTGTCTTCTGTTGCTTTCCTCTGCTGCAAGAAGAAGAAGACAAAGGAGTTTTGCCCCAAACCCATTTCTGGTGATGCTTACACTAAGCTGAGAAATTTTAATCTGTTCTGTCCACAATAACTCTGCTCATCCCATCTGGTCTTTCACTGAAAGAAAAATCTCACATGCTCTAGAGGTATTTGTTGGTTTGTGGTTTGTTAGAGAACAATCAAATCTAGTAAAGAGATTAAAGGGGCAGTTCCAGAGACAGATGAGATACGTGGAATGATTTCTCCTGGATGCATCAATCTTGCATCTTGTTACAGTAAATCAGTGCCACAATGCACTCAATCCGTTACATGAACACATGGGCTAAGGGTTCATTTTTACAGCTGAGAGCGGCTTATTCCAGAAGTTAACACCCTGCAAAAGAAGATGAAGCAGATGAAACATGTCAAGCTGGAAGTCAAATGTCTGTGTATGTGTTCTGTATTAAAGAAATTTTTTAATATTTGTATCTTGTAGGCCTTAAGTTAGAATAGATATTGTGGCTAAATAAATTAAAAATTAAATATAGACACCATATTACTACAATCTGTATGCTTACTATCTGAGACAACCACTCAGGCTTCTTCTTTCTGTTGATTTACTAGATATGTGGTTAGTTTTACAATCCAGCCTCTAAAACAATGCACACATTTTACTAGTAGTATAAAATGCTGTGATATTAGTTTAATAAAATATTTTACTTGCAAATAATCTTATAAAAGTTTTCCTTAAACAAGGAGCAAAATGTGGCACATACATAAACATTCCTAGTTCAATCCACCACCTGAACAATGATTACATCTTAGAGAGATATTTGACAAAATGACAGTGAATGTTTTTGAGAGGAAGAATAACAGGATAAATTGTCTTAAAATCCATTCAGATGATGTAGCAAATGAAATATTCCAGAGTTATCCTTAAAAACATCTTGTCTAAGGAGTGTTCCTGAAACTTCTTAATGAGAAATTACTAGTGAAGGTGTTGTATCTAAGAGGTAGCTGAGATAAAGTCCATGAAGAGATATATTCAGAGCACTCCTCTGGAGGCAGGGCAATTCATTTTGAACTCAATTTCTGCTTTTAGGTAGACAGAAGCAGACCAGTCCATAGGTTCTCAAAAACTGACTCCACCCTCGTCTGTGTAATCAGCATAAACAGCTTCATTGACAATATCCAAGTGAAAACTCAGCTTGCCTTTCCGACTCTAAAAAAAAAATGCCAACAAAAAGTATGCATCTTTTAGTGCAGTGGAGGCTTGGAATCAGTATCATCCATTATTGACTTTGTAGCTAACTAATGGCTTTGCACAATATTAGCATTACTAGTATGAACAGAGCTAATGGATATTAACACAATGTGGAAAAATTATCATTAAAACACTGTAAAATGCATTTGGTTAATAATTAGGGCCTTTGAAAGCTTAACTTCTTAACTAATGCATTTATTTCATACATTTGTAATTGCAAAATCATATGTACTCATTTTTATAAATTATAGTTTCAAAAGAAAAGTGCTCAGTATAATTCTAATATACGTTTTTATGCTTCCTTTCTTTTTCTCTTGCACGTTATAGAAGGGGCAAAGGAAGAAGATTTCAATAGTAACTCAGTTATGGCAAACTAAGCAGATGAAGGTCCTGCAAAAAGCATTCCCCAAGAAAAGCAAAATGCCACATGGAAATGCAATACTCCTGAGTAAACTCCAAAGTGCCTGGTGCTCTCTGTCCTAAGTGTTCCATCTTGGAGCAGCCATTTGATTTACTGATACATTTAGGATCTGCTGGAGGAGCACCATGCATCAGTAATGAGCGTCATCAAAAGTTTAGCTTCAACACAAAGGTTTTCACTTAAAAAAAACAAAAAAATGCTTCCATTCCTAAATACCATCATAGTGGAGGATCCAGTTTCTTGATATGGGGAATGTGCAAGAAAGTGGTTACATTTATCATATCCTAGAGGGAAAAATACTCAGACAAATAACAACCTTAATAGCCCTCAAAATAAATAACAATAAAAATCTGGATGAAGTAAGCATAAAAGACAGAACAGAAGGAGTGTTGGAGGTGAGTAAGGAGATGACATCCCCTTAGCAAGGCCTCTACTAGGGAAAAAGGAAAAAAAAAATCAACAAATATCTTCTATATTGATTTTCGATTTTGACCAAATTAGGAATGTATTTTTTTGGTTTATGAGTGGGACATGGGAGACCTCCTGAGACCACTCTGGCAGCTGCAGTAACACTCTTGAGGAGCTCAAGCCACAGAGGTCTAGCCACACCCTGCACGGTCTCTGCCCAAGTTACACGAGCCCTTTAACTCGACCTGCCCAAGAACAGAGGCTTCAGCTTGGCTGATCTGATTCTCTGTGGTTCTGACACTGCCTTCAGCCCAGCAGAGAGGGGCTGCTGCTGCTGTGCTGGCTAAGGCACAATGCGCTCCTGAGCTGCTCCATGGCATACCAAGGCTGCTTGTGTTTGTATATTACGAGCACAGAGACCCCCTAAGCTGTTCTTTTTCACAACATCCTTTAAGCAATTCTTCAGGTTCCTGTGGGAAAAAAAAATCTCCTCAATACCTTATTGAGTACATTTGAAATTCCAAAATTAATGAGGCTTTTGTCTCCCTCTTAACCTAAGAGCTATTGTTAACTCTAAAAATAAAAGACATAAGCTGTTAAAGAGCTAAAAATACTTAGCTCTGAGAGCCTTTTCGGACCTTTACATAGAAGATGAGTGACAACTTTGCACCTTTAGTCTTCACAAAGAAAATGGTGAGGCAGGAGCTCCTATGCCCATCTCACAGCAACTCTTTCATCAGCTGTCTGCCAGTTGTTCTCTCACAGCCCAGATAAATCCAGCACAGTCTGGGTAGAAGGTTAGTGCTCAGAAAGTGGTATTCATGAAGAATCTAAAACCATCACCCAAGGGTGCTTGGGCAACACTGTTTTAGGAAAGAGCTCTATATCTTTTTTTAGTAGGAAAAGCAGAGATTGCTTTCAGATAGGAATGCCAAGAAATCCAGCTGTGTGCCACCTGCCCAAATCTCCATGGCTTCAGGACAAACAAAAGCTCTGCTGGAACACAGTAGGACAAGGGGTGCAGGCTGGGTGAGCCACTGCATGCTTTGAATTGAACAGGACAGTTACCAGTAGCACAAAAAGCTCTCCTGTTTAAAGAGGTCTTCAACAGTCACAGTGCAGTGAGCAAAACTCTTCATTTTCCAAAGCTAACTGGTCAGAACAGACAAACATTTACTGACTTTCCTGACTTCAAAGTTGCATTGGGTGTCTGCAGCAAGTTGTTGGCAGAGGCAGGACTACAGGGATGAGTCTGAGTGAAGAGATGAGGAGCTGACCCGTGGCAGGCACAGCCAACTCCAGCTGGCTCCACCGGACCCACTGCAGGACACAGATGAGCCCATCAGATGGTGTCTCTGTGATAAGGTACCACAGAAAGAGAGAGAACTAAGAGGAATGAGAAACAGCAGAGGGAACATCAAGGTCAGAGGAGCAGCAGGTAGACCTGAAGGAACTGCAGCCAATGGAGACCCCAGAAAGCAAGAGATATTTGCTGGGGGACTGCAGACTGAAGGAGAATCCACATCAAAGCACAGGAGAAGTGTGGGAGGAAAAGAGTAGGCTAGAGAAATCACTAAACCTTTACATTCTGACCATAACTGCCTCCTGGCACCACTTGGTAACCATGTACAGGAGTCTGGAGAGGACAAGAAGAGAGGAGAGGGGAGAGAGGAGAGAGGAGAGAGAAGAGAGGATTTCTTTGTGTCTTACTGGTAATAAATTAACTTTCTCCAAGTCAAGTCTGTATTGCCTACAACAGTAACTGGTGAGCAATTTCCCCATCTTTATGTTGACCAATGAGCTTTCTTATCCTTCTTTCTCCCCATGCCCCATGGAGAGGGTTTATGAGTGAGCAGCTGTATGGAAATTTGTGTTTGCCAAAGCTAACCCACCACAAAAGTGAGCTCATCACAATATGCCAAAAACTCAGCAGCACATAGGCTTTCTCAGCCTGGAGCCTCTGCAAGAGGATGTGCTTGGTTTCAGTCAAAGAAAGGTAGAAGATATTTCACAGAGTTCTTCTACAAACATAATAATAAATACATAAATAAAAGGATTATTCTCCAGGGGAAATACCAGTTTCAGTTTTTGCTGATCATTTGGAGGAAGAGGAGGCATCTGAATCATTCCCGAATCCCCAGTCCTGCTGTCCTTTATGTTAGAAATAAAAAGCAGAGAGAAGGACAATTGAAGATTCTCCAGCAATTACACCATATAGAGGTTCTTTTTGATTCTAAAAACATCCTGTTTATCTCAAGCTGTTCTTTTGAACAAAAGATGCAAACTTGCTTCCAAGTCCTGATTTAATTTCAACTGGGCATCTAAGGATATAGCAAGCTTTCCTGGTTCTAACTACCATGAGACATTTTGGGCATTTTGGTTACTTGCCCCAGCAGATGCATGATCCTAAACCCTCGTTCTATGGCCAGCTGCATTTAGCCATTTTTAGTCTACAATATTTTAAATATGGACCAGTATTTTTCCTGGGTTCTGAATTCTTATTATGACACATTTTCCATAACTTGCAGTACACAGTGGAATGTCCTTCAACTTCGTCAACCTCTTTGACAATAAAAAGGCTGCAATTGGGAGGACAGCGGAGGAAAAAGATTCCTTCCCCTAACCATTCATTCTGGGAAGTGAGGAGAGTCTGAGAGGACATTTCTACTGTCCAGCAGATTGCTTGTGCTGTGGAACTATTTCAAATACAGAATTCCCCAAGCCTGTACAAGGTGCCATGAATTAATCTCTAACTCATTTGTACCCTAGAATGTTTCCATCCATTTATGCTATCAAGGGATTTGCTGTACTTCCAATGTGTCATTATAAAGTCCTTTAAAATATTTCAATCCTGCTTTAAACTTAAACTCCTCAAAGAACTTTAACTGTGCGGTATAAATTTATGAAGACTATATGAAAGATGTTGAGCTCATGATAAAAGTCAGAGATAATCTAGAAAAAAATATAATTGGACTACAAATTAATCCTCAATGTTCCTGTCTGTTTCCACTAGAATAAATATCTCTAGCAGTGCCTCCAGGACATATCTCCTGACAGAAGTCAGCCAATCTACCTCACATGTGTGAATATTCTGAAGTCAATGACCACTTCCACAAAATCCTGCATTAAATCCTTTCCAACATGATCCTGACAAGTTTTACAAGATGCATGGGGTTTGGTCAAAGACCAAACAGTCTTTGAAAAGCTGGGTTGTTTCTGCAGGTCATGTTCTGGCTGCAGGAGCTCTGTTTTTTTGACCAACACTGACTTAATGGCAAATCTTGTCTGTGGCTGGGCACCAGAGCTGTGCCTTTTTGTGACAGAAATTAAAATCAGGTTTCAATTGTAACATACCTGCTATGACCTCCTCTTTAAACCATACTTTGGATAGCTGTACTCCAGCTAGTCATGCTCCTTGCCATCTCAGATCAACAAAATAATCTCTATACTTGGGGACACTGCTGTGGGTTGACAAAATAATTGTTCTGGCTACACAAGAGAGAATATGTACAAATACTTTAAAAGTGCAGTATATTGGTCAGTGTATAATTATTTCCAAATCTAGTATCAGCAATATTTCTAGCTCTATTGTGCTCGTAAAATTTTAATAAAGATTAAATCACACAAGTTTCACTTTACTAACATTGTAACCTGGGTTTTGTAATCAAAGGGAAAAAAATAATTCTGGTTTGCTTCTTGTATCCTCAGTCTGATGATGATTTAGGGAAAAAACTTCAGTTCCATAGAATGGGAATGCATTTCCCCAAACTTGTTACTTCCCTCCCAAACCAAATATTTGTTCTCATTCTCATACATGAATCATGCAAATCCCTTGTCATCCTGTTTCATCCCTGTGGACTTCATTAAAGGAAGGTTAAGTGAGGTGGACAGGACATCTACAGTACCTTTACAGCAGTAGAGCAGGTGTCTTTCCTCAGTTGTGTGGTTACTGAAATTTCCATAAGCCTGTTCTCTAATATCAGGTCTGTTGAACATGAATTGACGTGTCCTGTAGTGTCACCCTTTGCAGCTGTTTTCTAGGACATTCTTTGCTGGACCTCAGGTCTTCTTTAGACCAATTTGCAGGCTCACATCTAAGGAATACTATTCTTTCTCTTTCTCCGTCCAACTTATGATTTTTTAAGGCCATCCATTTCACTTTGTATTTGACGTGAAGGCAAGGAAGTACATTTTTAAAATCACTTATTGGGGAAGTAATAAAAGCCTTGAGCCATTAAATTCATACACATTTTTCCTTAGCCTTTGCCAAGTTATGTGCAATAAAACAATTTGACTGTCCTTGACCACACTTGATTGTTGACTATCAGAGTAGCATAAGATATCCCTCAGACAGTCTGATTACATTATACAGTGAGATTATATTAAATGTGTCCTACATTTTTGGCTGGGACAAAGGCTAACCATGAAGATAGTAAATCCTTTGACTGTGAGATATTTCCTTTCTCCATCCTATTTAAGAGTAAGATCTTCTGCAAATTCTTAGTAAGATCTCCTGACAGTTCACATTTATTGTTATCTTTAGCCTACATTTGTGTAGCCTACATTTGTGTGTACCTTATGTGAGCAAACCTGCCCCAGAGTGACCCATACTCCAAAACAAACTCCATTTAAACATCATGCTGCTAGCTCTGTGAAACAGAGTCATTTCAATAGGCTTGCTCAGTGACAAAAATCCATTTCACATCTTTGCTGGCCCAAGTAATTTTCATTTGATCACTCAACAGAGTGCAAAGGGCTTATATGATGCATTCTGAGGAAAGGAATGTATACTTATACTCTGCTTTATTTTTCTGATTTTTAGATGCTTTTATAAAGATAAGACAATCCAGCTATAACAAAAAGATCTTTCATTTGACATTCATCATTGGCATTCGTTTTTCATTAAGTAGTGACATTGAGAATCTCTGGCTCACAAAACAAACTAAAAGTCACCTTAATAACATCTGCAGAAAAATTGTTTCCCTGCTGTAATGCCTGTATGCACGTTCAACTATGGGACCCAAACCATAGAAGGTATGGACATACTTCTGAATTTAAGACAGAAAAACAAAATTATCCTCTTACGCTGATGAAAAACTCAGTGATTTTTTTTTATAATTGTTTTTTGAGCTATGACTTTCTGGGAATCTTCATTCATAACCAGCAAAAGAAAAATAGCAGTAATGCTGAAGATGAACACAGAAATTTGCAACGGCGGAGCCAGATTCACCTTGGAGTTTTCTGGAGATGTCCTCTGATAAAGGCCATCGTAAGGGCATTATGACAGAAAGAGTTTATGGGAGCAAAAAAGTAGCTCTCGCCCAACCCCTGCCACACACACCTTCCTCAAGTCATACTCACAGACATCTAAAAGGGCCAGGGCATTCCGAAAAATGGGCGGGGTCAGCTGAAGAGAGTGTTCCAAGGTAGAAACAATATATCTACAATATAAATTCAGTACATTCCTCTACAGAAATTTCCCATGAAACCTTGAAGCAATTGCTCCTGAGAAGATGCGACAGGACAACCACCTCATTGCTTCCCAGAAAATGTCCCAAGTAATCCACTGGTTTCATTTGGAGAAGAAAACTTATTTTACACCTTCCCATACTGACAATGTGACCTGACCTACTGGAATGACTGAAAATTTTCCTGTTGATCCCAGCATGCATCAAAGTGTCTCTTATCTTCATTGACATATTCCTGTTAATAAATCCTGCAAGTACAGGGTTATTTTCATTTTACCAAGGAAAAAGTCAAGGGGAGGTCAAAATACCTTTGATCAAGGGTATAGACAGTGTCCTTGCCAGAGCTGGATTTTGGAGGCTTAGTCACTCTTCATCTCATCCTCAAGCAAACCAAAGCTGTTTTCTCATAAACTTTTCTAAAATTAAAAGCAAAAGGTAGAAGGCGACATCGCTCAGTACCCACTTCAGCAATGAGTGTATTTACAGCAAAAAAAAGGAAAAAAATTTAAATACAGTAATTTCACGATTACAAGCCGCACCATTTTGACTAAAATTTTGCTCCCACACCGCAAATGCAGCTTACACTCATGGGCGGCTAATAGGTGAATAATTTTCTGACATTTCCAACCCCAGAAGTGCAAACCAAGGTGCTGAGCCGAGCACCGGCCAGTAAAACCAGAGTTTACGCAATTGTTACAAATTGGTCAGTCTGTTGTGCAGCAGGTGGAGCTGGGATCCCTGCTGGCAGCGCAGGATGGGGAGGGAGGCAGGGGAGCTCCCTCCTTCCCTCCTCTCCCGCAGCCTGGGGGAGACAGGGGCTCCGTGCTGCCATCCCCATGGCTCAGGGGGAGGCAAGGGCTCCCTCCTGATGGCCCCGCGGCTCAGGGGGAGGCAGAGGGCTCCCGTCCCCGCCTGCTGCCGCGGGAGTGGGGGGGGCTCCTTCCCCTTCTGCCGCCGCCGCCATGGGTGCCAGCGGGCTCCCGTCCTCGCCTGCCGTGGGAGCTGGGGGTCTCCTTCCCCACCTCCCACCACCGCTGCGGGTGCCAGTGGGTTCCGTGTCCCCTGCCACTGTGGGGCAGTGCCGGGCCAGGGTGAGCGAGCCCAGAGGCGGCGGCCAGCCCCGAGCGGCCCCGCCGAGCTGGGTCACCTGGCCCTGTCGGCAGCCCTAAGCGGGCCGAGCCCTCACGGCCCGACCCAAGCCCGTAAACCCCCCCGATCCTGCGGTTCTGTTACTATTTGGCAACTTTGTTGCACGCAGGTCCTCGCTGTGAACCACAGAGCAGCTTATAATCAGGTGCGGCTTATTTATGGACAAAGAACGAAATGTTTGCCAACACCCGGAGACGCGGCTTATAGTCAGTGCAGCTTGTAATCGTGACATTACTGTAATCCTTCTAGGTCCATTCATCTCTGATGTCTCTTCCTTACTTTTTTGCCTGGAATTAAATCATTCTTATAAGAGTAAGTGCAAATTAAATAATAAATTTAACAAATCCAGCATAAATGGTTACTTGGCTGTTCACATTTTGACTGAAAGTGATTAGTCTTTAATGCCATAATGTCTGAGAATCAGTTGAAAAGATAAGGAGAATTTTCTCCTTGATAGCTGACCTTGCAGTTTTGGATTGCTGAGTAGGAGCCGAAACCTGATGGTTCACACCTTCCCAATGCCCAAATTATATAACGAAAGGAGTTTGCAGTAAGAGTGGGGTTGAGACAGGCAAAGGGTACATGTTGAGCACTACGCTGAAAGGGCACACAGCTCATGAAATAAGTCTCTTGGTGAAGCAGCAGACAGCACTTTGTATATGTGCTCTATTTTACAAATGCACATTTTAAATGAGGTTGTACCATTTCAAGCACTTTTTTTTCCTCAAAGACTCATTATTACCATAATTTGTTCCACAATAAAATCAAATATTCACTAATGTTTTTCATGTCAGGATGACAGGGGGGAATACTATTTTAGTACCACAACAAATTCCATTAAGTAGAAGAGTTTAAAGTCTTGTGCTTCTCAAGCTCCCATTTTTAATTAGATCTCTTGTATCCTTATTTTCCATTGGGGGTGGGAATCCTTCAGAGCCCACCACATCACTAAAAAGCACAAAGTTACTCAGAGCCTATGGTTTTATTTCATTAATACAGAATAGTTACATATCATTGTGATATAATGCAGCATCTGGACAGTTTTTCTTTCTCTTTCACTGTTGTTTCTCCCTGTATCATTAAGAAATAGCATTTTCCTTTTTAACTCTTCTGAAGTGTTGTGTACATCCATACACCAGCACCTCCCCCTCCCCAAGCTCTCCAAAATAAAGCTGCTTTTGAACTGCAGGCCCAGCATACAGAAGTGTGCAGAAACAAATTTTAATTTTATTTCTGTTTTCCTGGTGATGGGGGCTGCATTTATCAAAGTTGAAACACACAAAAAATACCTTTCAAGACATTAATAAATTCTGATTACAAAAATAAAAAGAGGGTATTATTTAGCCTTGCAGAAGGAGAGTGAAAAGGCTAGCTAAGTAACTACTGAGAGATTGCAGTGCAGCAGAAGCTTTTATGTAATGTCTTGAATCAGCAATGCTTTTTGTGGCAAAGGCCAAGATACTTAGCATGCCTTTGCATTTAACCATTCCACTGTCCAGCCCTTCTTATTTCACAACTGTGTTTTAAAGAGATATTTGAGCTTAATCAAAAGCTCAGTAATTAAAAACAAATAAACAAACAAATAAAACACCAAAGAAACCCAACAAAATTACATAGCACTTTCGTCAGTACTTTAATTCCAGTTGTCGTATGAAATCTGATAAATCACCTCAGCATTTTGGAGAAGATGATGCTAATGACAAAGTGACCAGGTCTTGCACTGTGCAGTACTCATGCTTCAGTGACCTCAGGACTCAAGCTAAGACAACATAGCTGTATCTGAGAGGTATTGCAGTGCCTCAGGAAGCACTGAGACATCACTGCATGGAGCAAGCACACTTCTGGACATGGAGAACAATGGGGACTGCAGGGATGAAGCACAAGTCAAGCAGAAAGCCATCTAAGTTAGTAGGCAGCCAGAAACAGAAAAGTAACTGTGAGCCCTGCTTTGCCTAAACCAGAGTCCTGAAAATTCATGCTCTTGGTGTGAACAGAAGGGAAGCCCAGAACAATGATGATGGCAATTGCTACTGTGTTGGCTGGGCAGCAAGGATCAACTCTTTCCTTCTGCTGCCATCAGCTGCAGTAGCATCACCAAACCAGTTTCAGGAGGGTTGCCTGGCTCTCTGCTGTTCACCACTCTTGCCCTCAATCTGTCTCCTTAGAACAGAAGATGACTCAGGCCACATTCCTAGCTAGAGAAAGATGACAACTGAGTTTTTCCCAGAGAGTAGAACTTGAGCAGAACACAACCAACCAGCTTGGTCCATCCCCTATCTCACAGGAGATATTACTTTGGCCACCTGGAATAGGAGACACAGAATTCTGCTCCTGGAAAGCACAGATATTGGTGTGTTTGTGTATGTGGGAATTGGAACTTGGTAATTTTGTCCTTTGTAGGCATTATCTTGAAGATAACAAACAACTTAAGTCTTAAAACAACCGAGGTACAAATAGAGTGAGGAACAAGGCTGAGGAAGACCCAAAATATCTGCACAGTATTTTTTCATAATATAGAAATTAATTCCAATAACTAATATCTAGTTATTGAAATAGAAGTTACAAATAGCTAGGTTTGAGTCTGAGGGAGTAATGGGATCAGAATCAAACTGGAAGATTCCTGACTGTGAGGAGCTGCAGTACAGACATCCTCTCTTTCCATTGGACTTGTATGTTAAGGAGACTGTTGCAGTGCTGCAACCTCTTGAGTCTCTCTGTGCGGTACATAGCTACAAACCAATTTGAATTTTTGTCTTATTTTAGTCTATGGACTGACTAAGTGTTGTTTTGTGTAATACAGGGAACCAGGGGTCTAGTTAAGCATGTGTAGCCATTCACATTTACACTAAAGACCTGATCCCCTCAGTCTCTCATATATGAACTTAAATGACTAAAAAGAAATCTGCCTTCAGCTCAATTGCTCCAAATTACAATTTGTTTTGCATTATTGTGGAACATGCTGCGGATCACCTGGAAAGAATAATAATTACTTCACTGTAAGCAGTGGTCTCAGAGCTCTCTACCATGTGGTTATTTTGTCTTATTCAGTATGCATCATTTTGATCTAAAATAATTTCCAAAAATACAGTCATTGCCTTTGGCTTTCATTCTGCTTAAACTATCACATAATGCTGCACATGGACTGTTTTCTTCCATTATCCCCAGCCACCCCTAGCTAGAGAGTATGCATTAACACCACACCTCCTATAGCTTCACACATCCAAGCCAAGGACTACAGCACAAGACCCAGCATGCCAGCAATCGAGCCACATTTGCATTTGTATGCTTGGCCACACTGATACAGGGCGACAGGGTAAAGAGAAGCTGTCACTTGACTCAGTCTCTCTAAATAAATGAAGGCAAAAAATATTTGATAAATGCATGATAATCAACACAACTGTATGGTGAAAGAATTATGGCAGGGAGGGTAAAGAGGAAACAGACATGTCTATTTGTAAAATGTCATCCTAACAAGAGAGAGCAAGAGTTATAAGATCACTCACCTAAGTACCTCCCAGGATGTCTTCTCTGATTAAGGATTTGTGAGAGTTATTGAGTTTTGAATTAGATGCACTTTAATAAAACAGTAGAATGTTCTTATCTGATTGCACCTGTATTGATTGTGTTAAAGAGGTCTATCCTCAGATCAAGGTCAATGATTTTACATAAACTCACTAGCTAGATGGAATTGCTAACAGTATTTAGGACTCCCACAGGATGTCCACCTTTCAACATATGATACCTACCTGTGAAACCTAGAACTGGAATGAACTTAATGCTCTTTCCATATTCTCTCTGTCTTCTAGCTGTACAGTACTTACTCTAATTAAAGGGTAAAATTCATTTGGAAAAGACCACTCATGCTAGTAAACTCCCTAGCAACTGTCTTACCAGCTAAAAAAGGAAATTTTACACATATATTTAAACAACAGTGTTTCACAGACTAAAAAGCACCCTTGACCATCTTGAAGTGCTGTACTTCATGTAAATATCCTTCTTTACCCAAGGAAAATGGCACATTAATCTGATTCATTGTTCCATTGGCCTCAGTTGAGCTGATCCAGCTTTCTGCTGTGGTGTAATAATTTGGATGGTTTCTGAGTGATATGCTCACAGTTCTCCTCAACTATACACAAATATTTTATGTATCTATGTAACTATATACATATATAAATATAAAGTATAGTACTAATAATTATGAATATGTATAAAATTTAACATTGCACATGCCCACATACTCACTTTTAGTCTGTTAGCTTACCTGCTTGGGACTCTGACTGCAGATCAAGGAGCACAACTAGTCAAAATTTCCTGCCAGTCCCCAGTTTTATTTTGGAGCAGATAACAAGCTCTTCAGAGCTTAACTAGGCCAGGAAGCTTGCACAGTGAGTGAAGGTGCCAGCAGGCTGTTGAGGTTAGCAGCAGTGCATGAGTGCGCAGCTGTACCTCGTGGGGTGACCTCAGCTGCACCATCAGCCCTGAGAAGAGATCAGCAGTGCTGTTCCAGAGGTGGCAGAAGAACTTCCTCCCAGCCACCCTCACCTGACCCCTGAGAGGATGAAGAGGAGGAAGAGGGCTGTTCAGCAGGCTGTTAGCTGCTGGTGGAGATGCTCAGCAAAGCAGATGTCATCCTAGAGCTGAGGGTAAGAGCCTTTTGTATGGGCATAGTGAGACTGCACTGTAGCTGACAAGTGAAAGAGGCAGCCCTAAGATGCCCCCTTCAAAACTCAGACTGAAGAAGTACTTGTCATGTGAGTTTTGAGGATAAGTGAACTTCTTGCTCCCTATGAGCAGGTGAGAGGGGAGACTTGCAGGTAAATCTGTGCCTCCTCAAATGTTGCAGGAGCATTATCCACCTTGTGGCAAGTAACGGAGACTGAGCAAATAGAGAAGTTTCCTGTCACATTTATAGGCTGGAAAAAGGACTGACCAGGATCCATAAGGTGGTTTCTGTTGATAATCTGCTGACAGACTGAGGCAGAGAATCTGAAGGGGACAGCTGCAGGGGACGAGATTTGCTTACTGTTGAGAGAGACAAGGGTGCGTCAGTGGTGCAGGTGTTGAGGCTACTGGAGACCCAGATGGCAAGAGATTTCCTGAGTAATATTTCCAAATGTCACAATTGAAACACATGAAGGGGAAAGGGATCCCAATACCCATAAAAAGCAAGTTTTGTTCATGACAACATGAAGTCTGTCAGTAAGGAAATGAAAAGCTGCCACCCCAACTCCAGATGGAAATACATCTTGTCCACATAAAATACAGCTCAAGAGCCTATTGGATTTTTCCTAACTACCCTGCTAGTTTTTCTGTGAAAATTTCAGCCACAGACACAGCAGGAAAGTAGGATTTAGGAGAAACAAGTTTGCCAAGGGCATCTGGAGCTTTCTCTGGAAAGTCTCATGCTTCTGCATGTCCCAAGCTTCAAAGACCACCTGGCTAAGATGACAAGCACCCAAAGGAGGAAAAAGGCAAAGCACTCATTGCTATCTTTGAGCCAAAAAATTCACATGTGCTATCTATGGCAAAGGACACCAATAAGAATCCTGTCTCCTCTTCAGCTGGCACATTTTCATGAAGGGTGGGATTTCATTTGGATGATACATTGACTCCCATCTGTTTGCCTTATTTTCCTGTTGCTGCTAAGTGCTGGGGAGGAGTGAGTGTGTTCATTTTTGAGTTTCCTGCTCCCTGAATACGCCAGTTAGAGTGAGAACAGAAGGAAATTAGATGGTGTTTCTCAGCCAGTAGGAAGTGGTTCAGACAGGACTGGGCTTGAGCACTAATTGGTCACCCAAATTTCCCTGGATTATCTGTTATCACATTTGCCTCAGCAGCTGAATGTTCTCTGTCCATCAGCAGGTAAAACACACAGTGAAATTTGCTCAAAATTGAAACAAGGATAAAACACTTATTTCTTATCACTGACAATTTGGATTCCTTTTCCTTGCAATTCCACTGAGCTACTAAGATACAAGATACCTAATCCTTTTCTTTCATGCACCAGCTTCTTGTTTCATTTCTCACTAATTAACTTAATGCAAGAAAGAATTCATAGGCTTTTGAACAGGCTCAGCTACTTGTTTTCCTGTTGTGGCACTTACACGTTCTAATATGGAAGAAGCTCCTGCTGTAATTCCAGGCAGCAACATTGCTCTTTTACTGCTGCTCAGCACGGACATTGATTTTCTCTCATTTGGCAGGAATGAGCAGACATCTCCTTCCAACAGACAGGTAGTGTGATGAGAAAGGTCTAAATTCTGGGGCTTAGAGGGAGGAAGGAAAACTAAATGAGCAAGAGGAAGTGGCTTCTCAGGAGCACAAGCCATCAGATCAATTCATTAAATGAAATAGAGCAAGCGTGTTGCTTTAAAAGGTTTGTACCATGGCAACCGCAAACTTTTAGGGCTTGGAGTATGATGTCTGCCATTTCTCCTAGCCTCATTTTCACTTCTAGGAGCTGTAGAAAAGAGGTAACAAAAGCTGAAGACTCGCTGTCTTCTCATCCTGTGAGACAGAGTCCTGCCTCTGTGGGAATCTTCAATGATTTTAAGAGTTTGGCCATGCTGGCTTTAAGTGAGAAGGCATGGGGCAATACATCAGAGACCCCCACAAATGCCTAGGCAATGTGCAACAGAGAGGCCAGAGGCTACTCACCTGTGCTCAGTGTCCTGCTGCAGGAGTTGTACTGCCTCTGCTACCCACTTTATCTCTGCTCAAGGATTTTACTCCGGCCCCCATTTATCTGTGCAAACTGCCTTCATTTTCAGACTGCAGTCAAACTCTGCAGTGTCTTAAAGGAAAGTCAGAACAGCAGCCCAGGTATGTCAGGCAAAAGAATGCAATGCTGAAGAACTGGAACAGACTCTTTGGTTAAGTTTCCATAATAACAAAAGCAAGATCTTTAGTGCCAGCAAATAATCATACTTGTCCTTCACCCCTAGTCTACTGAGACATGGGGACATGTTCAGGGCCTTTTTCTAATAGAAAAAAATGTCTGGGCTGCCAGAGAAACTCCCAGAGACTCTTGTGCTCTAGACATGCAAATATAAACCAAATCTTGTTCCTTCTCTGGATAAGGCTCAAGGAAACTATCCCAAACCTGGTAAACCCAGGGGTCAAATGGAATTTGCCTGGCTGGACAGAAATAAGGCAGTGTGAGTAGGGGTATCAGATGCAATTTTGCTTTAGAGCTGGAGTAGTTTTGGATTCAGATTGGGTGTCCTTCAGGGCTCCACTTCAGCACTCTCTTGCTAGTTGAACCCCAAAAATTGCAGGTACTCTACTTCTGCAGCCTTTTCAGCACAGTTCTGCACGTTAGTTTTGTGGGCACCTCAATGAATGACAGAGAAGTCAGGGTGAATAAATGATGATGTTTTAGAACTCACAGTTGCACACTTTCAGTCTCATTAAACAGTCTGCATTAGGTATTTGTGTCTTTCTTCACAAATACTAGGGCTGGAGCCGTGCCTTTTTTTTTCCTTTTTAAATGAAAGGGAAGACAGAGTTATCCCTCAGGATGTCTGTCTGCAATCAATAGAGATACAGCAGTAGGCACTGTGGTTGCAATAAGCCACAACTAGGAATAACAAACCAACTCAAATCAAATATCTGTCAAGTCTTCCCTAAATTAGGAATGTAAATATCTCCAGTTTCTATAAGCACACATTGGAAGCAATCACCATATGCGGTTAAAAAAAAAAATAGTCAGAAGCCAGTCAAAGAAAGTTCAATGTATGCGCATAAAAGGAAAGATCTCAGATCTCTCCTTGAAGAGCTTTCTTCAGGTGTGAAAACATACAGCATGCTTTCACATCCAAAGCACTGAGCTCTCATCCAAAAATCAGCACAGTCCATGATGTGCTCTAAGCAGCCCAGCTGAAGGGGTAAATGGACACAGAGGCCAGGGACACATGGTGCTTGCCTGCCCAAAGGATGTCACGTCTGGCCTCCCACACTGCCATGCTGTCTGTATCCACCGAGCACTTGTCTCCCAGCAGCTGTTAAATGGGCTGGCACCTTTTGTCAGCAGAGAGTCCAACATGAAAAATCAAAACACACTCAAAAAGAAAAATAGAGGAAACTGCAAAGCACATTAAACCCTGTCTGGGACAGCAAAACATAAACTGGGGTGGGGGAGGAAGAAATAGGAGCTGTTGCTTATGTAGGAAACAGCAAATGCTTCCAGGGCCACAGGCTTTACCTCTGCTGCAGCAGTTTTGCTTAGGTTCAGGGAGCAAACCTTATAAATAAGAGTTGTGCACAGAGTTGTGCACAGTTTGCTATGCCTCTCCTTTGCTAGTATGTTTATATTTTCTGTCTCCTATTTTAGGGGTTGCTGTGCTCTTCCAAACACAAATAGACAGAACTGGAGTAATTACAGGCAGGTAAGACAGAAACCTCTGGACCCATGGGGCTGGGACCCAGTCCTCCAGCTACTCTATAACCCTTGGACATAGCTTTATGCAATAAGCCACCTCTCCTACCCTCCTACCTCTTTCTTGGAGTTAGAAGAAAGGAGGAAGCGAAGCACTTCCAAAGGTTGACTGAAGTTTGGCAAGGATAATCAAACCAGGGTTTTCTATAGTTACAAGGGAGAGACAGACATCCTCTAAAGCAGGATTTTGGAACAGGAGCCCAGCCTGATTGATGTAAATCAATTCTCCATGTTTCAAGCCTAATTCCCCTTCCTGCCATGTGGCCTGTGGGAGAAAACTGAATTGGGAATGAGACCCCAGCCAGAAGGAAAAGGTAGAGAGCCAGGAGGGAAAGCTACAGAGCCATCATCACTGGGAGTCTCCAGCTGCTCCTGGAGCCTTTTATAGAGTTTTGACTGGGTTGTCAATTTGTGCTAGTGGGCTGCTTCCTCCAGGCTGCATCACAGTTTTCTTGGAACATACATCTTTCCCAGCTTCTCCTTCTCACTTCACTTTCCCTCCTTTTCCATTTCAGCTTCTCGTCTTGGGAAATCTCCCATGTTCAGCCCTCCACCAGCCTCAGTGCCAGGACACTGGCTGCTGCAGGCACGCTGTTGTCTCCCACTGTGAGCTCCACGTCTCCCTTCTGCTTTGTGTGGCCAGGCCAACACCACGGCTCGGGCTGCTGTGCAGGGCAGGACCTGTCTGCTGGCTGGACTGTGCAGCACCTGGGACAGCAGAGTCTGTTCTTGGCTGCTGTAAGGCAGCACTGCAGCCCCAAGAGAGACATATGCAGAAACCCACGCAGTCTTCCACTCGAATATTTGATTGTGCCAGGCCTCAGAGTCCCAAGTGGATGCCTAGGGAGTTTGGGGAAGGAGACGTGAGCATTGAACTGGACACCTTTTCAACTTCACTTTGTACGTGCTCGCTTTACGAAAGCCACATATACACACACGCCCCAATCAATTGTTTTTTTCATGAGGCTCAGATAAACAGGAGGTGATGCTGCTTTAAGTCAGCAGGAGTGAATAAGAGAGATAACAAAAGCAATGGGATAAGGAAGCCCACATAAATAAGATGAAAGAATAATTTTTCTATTTTCTGGAGCTTTCTTACTTTAAATGCCTTGTTTTCATTTTTTTCTTGTGTGTTAATAATTATAAACCCAGAAACTAACACACCCAGTCTCTTGTGCCAAGTTAGCTCCTTAGGTGGGCACTTTAAAAAAAAACATTGAAGTTATATACATATATATACTACACTATTATATATATTTATACTTTATTAGCTATACTAATACAGACAGGGAGACACTGTGATCGGATCTGCATTTGTGGGATCAAACAAGATCAGCATAACTTCCTGATAATAGCACAACTGCATTGTAGTAGGGTTTATATACTGCTTTCAATATACTACTTTCAAGCTTATATTTAAAGTAGTACAAACACTGCATGCAGGCAAACCCCTGGGAGCATGTTTTTGCTCTTCAAACAATTGTAATCAAAGGAGCAGTACTGACCCCACTGCAGTCAGTGGGAGTTTCACTAGACATTGTTTTCAGAAGTTCTTTCAGCTCCTGGAGAAATTTCTGTTAAGTCAAAAGGCTTTCATAGTGCAAACAGCTTTTCGAGGTTAGGAGGAAAAAAAAAAGGAAGAAAAAAAGGGAAATAACACCAACTGATCAAAGGCAAATCCATGTCTTCGACGCCTACATACACATTAACACCTCATTAACACTACTTGTACCTACAGAAGAAGTCAAGCATGGGAATGGCTCTGGCACAAAGTAAACAAGTCCTAGGCAGAAATACTGCTTTTTTCTTCTGATAGTACCAGAAATAGTAGGTCCTTGACTGCAGTAGTTTTATTCTTACTATTTATGAGAACAGAAATGAAAGATTCCAGCATTCAGTGATGAAGAGTTCCTATATGAGAACTTATAACAATCATGATAAAAACAACAGCAGCAAACTGAAGAGAGCAAGATAGGTTTTTTTTTTTTTAAACATAGTATCTATTTACAGCATGGTAAAAATATCAAAAAAATCATTTGGAGAAAAAACGCTTCAAAAGGGTAATAAAACCTTGCAAATGTTTCATAGCTCTGAAAGCGAGACATCATTCAGAATTGTCACATCTCAAAATTCTCCATTGATAATTTTAAGTTCTCCTGGGATTTCCATTTTCACAATATAGTGCCAACACCTCTGCCAAGAAACAGAGCTGCTGTTTACCCCTCCTACCTCCACCTGCTCCCAGCCACTTTCCTTGCCATACTTCCAGCCCAGTCATCTTTGCAAACCTCTTCAAAACACTAAACTGGCTGAAAACAAATGCATTAAAAGCACACAATGGAAGACCAAGATGGTTTGCTGCCTCCGTGGCCTGGGGGGCTGCAGCCTGGGCTCTTAACTTGCATCTCTCTTGCTGCTCCCAAAACTCCTCCACTGACCAGTGCAGACAGGATGAGGATGTGCTTGTGCACATGTGTGCAAGTTACTGAGGAAAGAGTCCTTCATTCAGGCAACCATCATTATCTGCCTTTCTGTATGTGTTATTTTGCCAGAGCTTAAGATTGGGATAGGATCTTCTGAGGCTTTGCAGGATCTGGGGTTTTACTGGGATATCCTGTACCTGATCATTAGCAGGCAAAAAGAGAAAGCAAGCCTTCCTTGGGCTCATGCTGAATTTGCACCTATTTCACTTCTCTAAACCCAATTTTGTTAAACCAGATCAGATGTTCTTATACTGACTTAGCTAAAATCAATTCCTAATTGATTAAAGCTAACTTGAAATAAAATTGCCTAGGCTATAATAAAGGGTGACCGTAACAATTTAACTGACTGGATTTAAAATAACCCCATCAATTAAGCAGCTACAACTGTCGAGCTTTTCATGACAGAGTTTGCTTCCTCCTCTGTGCTCAGGAAGAATTAAGTGCAATGGGGACCTAATCCCAATTAGTGCAGCAGAGCACTGCTGTGGGAAAACAGTAACCAATCCAGAGTGAAGCTCATCATGCAAGGCACTGGGCTGGAGCACTGGGTTCTGCTTTCAGCTTTCCAGTTAGCCACTTGCAATGCCTCAGGCATGATATCCTCCCTCTTTGCAAGTTATGAGCAGAGAAGGCAAATTCCTGAAGACAGGAGCTGTCTCATCCTTGGATTTGCAGGGTGCTTTGCACCAAAGGGCTGAAGCCTTGTCCAGGTCTTTGGAATGCTGGCATTAACCAAATACCTGTCTTTGTAAACTGAGGAACACCAGCCTTGTACTTTCAGTCAATTTTTTTAAACTTATGTATGTCCACAGATGAGACAAAATTAAGCCAAAATTTTATTTTCTCCCTTTTTAATGGCTTTTGTCCTGTTCTAATATCACATCCATGTGGAAAAAATTACACGCACAAAAAACTGCTTCAGCCACAAACCTGCTCATGAAATTTGGCTCCTGTGATTTGGTGTGCTAATGACACATTTGGATATTTTCATAGGAAGAGTCTGCAGTACAGCAGAGGTTTAGCATCAGCTTATGAACAAGAGTTTGGGGAGGCATATAACATTTGGCTGCTTTCTCTGTTTTTCTTGTATTCATTGGAGCCATTCCTGCCAAGCTGGAACCAGCACCAGGTTCAGAGTACCCCGAGTTTTCTGTTATGCTCCTAAATTATGTAAAATCCCTGTAAATAAGTTTTTGAAGCATTGAGCACCAAACACTTTCTGTCTATGAGACCAGCAGCTTCTACCTGGTACACCAGTCAGTCCTGGAAATGAGGGTGGCTGAACGCCGCTGCCTTCAGGGAGGTGCATCCATCCAGGCCAGCAAAAGTTAAACAAATCATCTCCTTCAGTCCTCTCTGCTGCATATCTTTTCTCTGCCAGCCCACAGGGAACTGAAAAATACCCAAACTGTTTAAGTGCTTATTCAGAACAGACATGAGCCAAAGCTGGAATGGGTTATGCAAACTATCCTGGAGACTGGATTTGCTGGTAAAAAAGGATTAGAATCCAGGCCACCCTGCCTTTGTTTCTGCAGAACCAGGAGTCAGACAGTGATCTTCTCCAAAACAACCAGAATGATTCTATGTCTACTTCATTTCCACATTTTGATTCCCTGGTTTGCCATCCATCCCACACAACATCCTTTCCCTTTGCCTGCCAATCACTACTTCACACTTCCAAAATTTATTTACCTTGTATTAAGAAGGGGTTTTCTTCTTATTATCTATATTGACCTTGGTATAGAACAATGAGGAACTAATAAACATTTTAAAATACTCTACTTACATTTATGTTTAAAATCTAGTTCATGGCCAATGAGACAAATTTAAAAAAAAACCTGAAATGGATTCCTTTATTTTGTTTTGTTTTGGTTTCTTTCCCATCAGTAATTACTTTATCTACTCAAGAAATTATTTTAAAACTTTTAAAAATTGAATTTTCTTTAAGGAAGTAAACACTGATGGAATTCTGGTGAAAGTCAATTATTATTTTCAAGTATGAGACTGAAGCAAGAGACATACATTCGTGTGGTTACATATCAACATACATATGTTGTACCTCTTTAGTCTACACACACATGTCCATGTGAATTATATTATTTGCACACAGAATTATTTATGTACTTGAAATAGATTTAAGTTGCACGATTCAGTTTAGATCCAAGATTAAATCTTCTCAAGTTTCTGAGGTATTTGGACCTAAGCCTGGTTTTCAACACATAAAAAAATGGGTCTTATTCAAATTTAGGAATCCATTTAAGGCTCAAACATTTCTCACCAGTAACGTTTTCCAGAGTGGCAATGAAATTCAAGCTTTGCACATGAGACAAGGTCACATGAAAAATACAGAAACATTATGTCTCCACCAAGATAACATAGGAAGATGGCATTCGAATAAGCAATTAGGACTTCTGCTAGTGTAAATCAGCATATCTGTATGGAAATCAATATATCACACAAAGGAACACAACCATTTCAAACTCACATTTTTATCCTTTGCTATGAAAGGGAACAATACTAAGTCAATAAAGTAAAATGACAACTCTTTTAATTTGATTTCTTTAAGCATTTGACAAGAATTTCACTTTTTCCTCTGTGTAATCAATGAACTGCCTTTGTGTAGGCTTTTCATACAGTAACAAAGGACTGTGTATATGGATGTGAATAAATTATGAGAAATGGTCATGAAAAATCAGGAATAAGAAGAAGGAGGCCTAAAAAGAATGCTACATTAGAGGCATCTTTAATTTTTGCAATTGACCCCATTCCAAACTGAAGTTGCCACTTTTTTATCAGCCTTAATATAGATTTCTCCTACCTGCAGCTCCAACACTTTAACATCATAAACTATGATGCTCACATGTTAAAACATAGCTGTAATGAGCTGTCCTGCTGAAGACAATTAAATCCTTGTGAAGGCATACTGTTCTCTTCCAGCTCTAGCCAAGGCCTGGGCAGACCTGAGCACCAAGGAGGCAGAATTGTCCTCACACCTCATCACTCAGGGGCAGTAGCAGCCATAGCACTGGCACTTGTCCCTATGGCACTTGGTGTGACAGCCAGCCCTCTACCTCCATCAGTTTGATTTGCAGTTTACCACAAGGAACTGCAATAGTTTGCACTTGAATAATAAATACATAAATAAACTGGCATGAATAACACTCCTGGGAAATCAGCAATGAATTTCCAGGTCTATTTCTTACTAGGAAAAAAAAAAAAAGGAGAGAGAGAGAAAGGGAGAAGATTGATTACTGGGAGAGAATTATGCCCAAACCTTTCCCGGTCACGGAATATTGACAGAAAAAGAAGTGCTGAACTGTGGGCTATTTGGAGATGCATTTGTCAGTCAGTGCACAACTTCCCCAAAATCTGTGCTCTGTATTTGCTTAATGTTATTAGAGATGAGAAAGACTTTTAGGAAACAGAGAGATGAAAATTATATCTGAAATTAGTATTTCTGACTGTTTTTCCTTCCTCCAGGTTATTTGTACAAATCAGATATTGTGAATTCTTATCTTGTTCCCAAATCAAATAACTCCAGTGAGTGGCAAAGGCAGGGTTTGAAAGAGGAATCTCCAATGGTCTGTGCCTCAGAGCTGCAGTTTATTCTCTTCCTCCTCAACTTTGAGGCTGCTTCATTAACTTGGACTTACATTCCAGCCGCAGCTCCTGTTGCAGAGAGAAAAAAAAGGATGAAAGAAAACCTCACCATGATCCAGCCAGACCTTGAAAAATTAGACCCACTGAAGAAAAGAATACAATCGGAACTCGCAAAGACATTTTTTTATTGGCCTTGTAATTTCCTCACTAAACACGCTTTTAGAAGCCTACCCCTCTCAGAATCTTAATTATCTGTCGGCCCCTCATAATGGCCCCATTCATGGTTCTTCAGAGCAAAAGCACAGTGATATCACAAACACAGGAACTCAGAAGATACAGTATGTTCCTGAGGAAGGGCTGCACACCCACAGATAGCTGGCAGAGGGAATTTGCTGCTTGGAGAACATAATACAAATATGTAGATTTTTTTCCCTTCATTTTTTTTCCTTTTTTTTCCTGAAGCAAGGAAGAAGAGATGCTGTGCCTGAGTTGTGTATAAAGGCAAAAAAATAAAAAAAGCCCTCTGATATACAGTTCAGGAAAAAAAGTAAATTTTATAGGCTCTCCGTCTCTCTCCTCCACCATTTCTGACTGTTCATTGACTACCATAAATTAATATGACTTGATATATTGTAAGAGCTGGAGACATTTTATGAGCTCCTGAAATCTTTTCCAACAGGAAATGTGAAGCATCACTTAACAGTTCAAGATTTCTTTGGTTTGATTTGTTTGGAAATGAACCACATGCTGAAAATATTTCATTTAAATCAAAACTAAGAATACCAAGTTGGTCAGCAACCTTGAGAACTGAACATTTTTAGTGATTCAAGTACATACTTCTATAGACCCTTTCTATGATTCTATGATAAAAGAAAGAAGAAAAATACTATTCTACCCCTAGCTCTGACAGTCTGCTACTTCTCAAGTTCCCACTGATTCATGCTCTCCAGGTATTTTTTATTATCAGTTTTGCTTCTTAAATTTACAGTCTGACTTTGTCTAACCAAAAAAAAACACCAAACCCCCCCCCCCCAAAAACAAAAAAAAAACCAAAAAAACCCCAAACCAAACAGAATCCCCTCCCTGCAAAAAAACCCAGAAAACTTTGAAAGCAACCTCACTGTATGCAAAATGCAGTCCAGAAAAATATATTAAATCACATTAAATAAAAAGCTTTCTAAAAAGCTACAACTTCTGTAATAAGTAATATAAGGATTTTACCAAAATATTCCCCGTTCAAGGGAAATATTGACTTTGTATGTCCATATTTGTCTTGGGATGACAGTTTTATTAGTACATTTGATATTCCAATAGAAATGGTCCGTCTTACTTCAGGATCTGCTGTCTCAGATCTACTCATTAAAGACTGACCAAGGTCTTAGGGGTAACTTTAGGAATACTTACCAATTTTTATTTCAGCAAACATGTTCCCTCCAGAACTGGTGGGCTAGCCAAACACCATAAGCCATATTCGAAGCTGGAATGGCAAAACAAAAGTGATCCCAGGACAATGATAAGAATGATGGGTGGTGGAAAAAAAGAGGGGGAAAAAAGTTTATGCAGAAGCCTTGCAAAATAAATTTTAATTTGGATCCAGTTCATCACACCTAAAATTTGTAATTTAATATTAAACCTGCTGTATCTAGTATGTGCAAATGTGATCCAGGTCAATTTACATATCAGAAATATCCAGATTAAAAACAAAGCAAACAAACAAACAAACATAAAAAGCCCACCCACATTTGGACATGTGAGGGTGAGGATTTACAGATAACACCTCCCTGAAGACCTCTCTTCAAGCAGTAAGACAAGTAAAAACCATTACAAAACTGGGGTTTGGGGCAGGACTCCTTCCCTGAGTCCTGTTTTTAATCTCCAAGGAGGCTACCTCAGAGAGAACCAAAAGCCAGAGGCTCCTCACGTGTATCCAGCAGCCTGTGCACGAACTGCTTTAGGGACCAGCTTCAGGCTGGTTGTGCTCCAGGAGCCTCATGACATGAGCATGTGCCAACCCACCACCATACTGGCACCCTGCAAGCAAGACAAAGGAACATAAGAGAAAGAAACAGATGTTTTCAGTCATCTGGAAAATGTGTCCTCCAGAAGAGGGTGAAGAGCAGACCGTGTGCATGCCAGGCTACCAAACTGCACTTGCCCTAGACTGGTGCAGTAGCATGTGTCCACATTTCATGAATAAAAATTCCTATGTTAAAGGAAGGGATCACTAGAGAGAGTAGATGGAAGAAAAGCTTAACTTAAACAGCGAGAAATTCACCTAATACTTGCATTTACCAACTGAAGCCCAGAGTTTTGCATCTCTAGGCAGAAAGAACAAATTGACCTCTTCACAGAAGTGATGCACTGAAGATGTTTAATAAATTGCTTCAGAAGCAGAATCAGTTCTGAACTTAACACAGGTGTCTCAGGGAGGAAAAAGGCACATAAAAGCACTGTGCAAACTGCTGACAGCATTAGCTATGTGAGAGACAATCAAGGTACTTAACGTTTTAAAACACATGCCCCGCATAATAACCAACACTTCCAGAAGCCTCTGTCACTCTTCGAAGCACTGAATTAAGAGAAGTGTCGCTGTACCAGGATCATAAAAGATATCCTTTAAGCCTCTTGCATAAATGCATGTTCTGAGATGGAGAAATGTGAACTTATATTCTTCATGTATCCAGGGGCCGTTTTCCCCCTGAGAAGCTGAGGGGAAAGGGAAAATGGGGCACCACACTATTGATTTTCTACAAACACATTTAACCTTTAGCAGCTGCTGTCAGCATTTCCAGTGCTAATAACAACAGTGAACAAAGTAGCTGGAGGAGTGCGGAGAGCTTGCTTCAGATGTGAAGCTTAGGAAATCAGAGATTCCTCTCTCAGCCCAGGGTGAATTGCTTTAATGGTCATACTGGAGAGGCTATGGATGCAAGAGAGAAAGGGGGAAGAGAGATAGGGAGATGTTTCCACAAGTTCAGGTAAAATTTCGTGCAAGAACAACATGAAGCCATTGCATCTGAGTCAGCTAATAATACTCACATTTTAAATGCTCATGAATCTTCTTGTGAACATTTCCCTCAATGAGCGCAGCATCAAAGTAACAGTGCTTAGGCCACAGGCGATGGGGGCTTCCACTGCCCAGCTTCCAGGCCTTGTGAGGGCTGATGGAAGCAGGGTGACAGCAGTTTTGCAGGAGGCAGTAGTTGAAAAGGCTGATAATAGCTTCTGCAGCCCTTCATTTCTGGGTCACTAGGTTGAATGCAGAAGCACACAAAAGTCAGCCTCATCTCTCTCACAGTCACATGGTGCCCACATGAAGGACTCCCTTAGTGCTTTCAGCCTAGCTCCTCCCAAGCCACTGCTTGCTCCCATCCTGAGCCCAGGCTGACTCCCTCTGGGACAGTCTCCCAAGGAACACATTAATCAGCATATAGCTGGTAATACTTCCTGACACCAGCAAGCCTGATTTATGTTAGGCAGATGATGTGTCCTCAGCCCAGTAAATTACAATTGTCTTTAATTCTTGACCAGTTTACCCACACTCAGCCATTAATGTACCTCCACTGGGCATACTTCACACACCCCACTGCTGCAGCTGCTCTTGTGAAAGCAAACCAAGTGAGCAGCAGCACAAGGTCTCCCCGTGTCCCACACAAACACACACTCCTCAGCAAACCATGTCCAGTCCTGAAGCACCCCACCATCACAGCCCAGAGAAGGGCAAGGGCTGAGCCCCCTCTGCAGAGTACCCATCCACAGCACTTGCTCCCCTCTCACTGAGCCCTGGTATCGCAGAGCTACAACTGAGTTTTCTAAAATGTACTGGTTGCTATTTTTTTGTTGCTATTACCTCCTCCAACACAGTTTGGGTTTGCAATATTAAGACAGCTTGGGTTTACACGCAGAGGGACTACAAATAGCTTTCCTGCTAAATAAGTGGTGAAAACACATCATTTGACGGTGCTGCGTGGTTCACAGGATTTATGGTCTCGCGTTTGGGATGAACGGTGCAGTTCTCTTGTGCTGTTTCCATTATGAATAATGTGGCCATGCTAAACTCACACTAATAAAACCTGAATGTATCACTGCATTGTTTGGCACTCTGTATAGGAGAAACCCATCCATTAGTGAGGCGGGCACTGAAAACTCTTTGTGACAGGAGCAGCACAGGGACAGCTTCACAGCAGCTATTCAGAGCCACTTTGCAGCTTCCTGAGCAGAGCCCAGGCTGGGCTGCATGCCAGCAGTGTGGAAAATGGCTGGCAGAGGCTCTGGCCAGTGATTTGTAGGTCACGTGAATCCCCAGGGGAAAAGGGAACAGGTACTGAGAGCACCTGTTAGAGGATGCTTGCTGCATGTCACTGCCCATCTTCAACATTTGTTTCAGCCCACCTATTGATGATTCCTAGGACAAAGCAAAATGACTAAGACTCTGCAAATTGGACAATCACCCCACTGCTTCAGCTGCTACACAACTATTGGGCGTGGCCACCAGAGTCTGCATGGGCATAGAAATATTCCAAAAAAAGCAAAGCAGGGAGCATACCCAGGTAAAACCAAAAGCAGTGAGAGCACGTACCAGCAACACTGTTTGCTTCACAGCCAACACCCTCCAGCCTTCCTTGATAATGGCTGGCATGTGATGCTTCCTGCATGTCCCATCACTAGGCACCTGGGTCCTGCTCCAAACCACTTTAATTTTATGAGTCCTTTAACCCTGGGGAGTTACCCAAGAATGTACTAACACCATCCCTTACATTTCTTCTTCAGGAAACTCCTAACAAATGTCTCCCTAAGCTGACCTGCCTTCCTTTAAAGAAACTCTTGCTACTGATTTTGCTACTGGATGACTTTGCTACTGGATTTGCCTTTCCTCCAAGCAGTCGTATTTAGCCAGGCAAAACAGCCCTGTGAGTTCACCCTGCTGCTGTGGCACAAAGACAGCCCTGATGAGAAAGTTTAAATTGAACATCTTTCAGCTGATGACAAACCTTGGTCTGCCTGAAGCCTTTGAAAGGCCAAAATGCAATGCAAATTAAAGTTCAAGGAGCCTAGAAGAAAACTATTTTAGCTTTAGGCTTTCAACCAAGCAAAAAAGAGTTAAAATTTTATTTCAAACAGTAGTTCAATCATTCACTTTTCCAGTATTAATGAACGCCTCCTGCATGTTTACCCAGATAAGGCTGTGATTCACGTAGCAGGCATACCCCAGAAACTTAAAAGGTCAAAAAGATGGCAACAAAGCGTTTTGTTAATATTACCTAGAATCCACTCTGTTCCTTTGGCTATTTTAGTATCAGTAAATAACTCTCTACCTTTTCCGACCTAAGCAGTTCCATTTGAGAAGCTTCCCAGGCTAGATGTTTCTAAAATGTTACCAAATGATTAAACACAAATCCTCAAGTGAAGAGAGCAGGTTTTATTAAATATCCCAGAGCAGTGCTGTCTGCCCACACTTATGCCCATGTCTGGCTGCTGGCTGATAAACGCCTTGGCTTTAAGATATTACTTATTAGCATGCCTGTATATTTCCACCTCACACAGTCACCCAAGGGTGATTGCTATCTGTTAATTGAATTCCGTGCCAGTAACTGTGTCTTTGTGTGCCTGCCATTATAATTTCGAGGATTGTGACTTCATTTCCTATTTACAAGTTGCAGTGATGAAAAAGTGCATTTATTTATATATAAACAAACTCAACATTTTTGTAGCTATATGGCAGAAGGTGGGTGGAAGCCTCATGTGAAATGCACAGGTGTGTCCTGTTTTTTGCCTGCCTTTTTCTTTTTAAAGGCATTCTGCTTTCCACCTCAAACAGAGCTGGTGTGATGGAATATATCTCCAGTGATAGAAGAGGGGGTCATGGGAACAGAATGAAAGTCTTAAGTTTAGAGAAGAGTAAGCTGAGACTGTAGAATTGCTTGGCTTGGTGCCTTCCAAGCAGTGGACTCTGGTGCAGCCTTACATTGTCCTCATCAGAGTGGTTTATGCAATGTTTCACTGACTGTTTGAGATGTGAAAATGCAATGTGTATATTGCTTGGCTCTCCCTAGAATACTTTGTGAGACTGAGGTGGAGAAGGAAAGAGGAAGGAGAAGGAAGCCAGCAGGAGAGACAAGACCCCAGTGGCATTTCAGTGAAGACTGGTTGCTCTGAGTTCTGGCCCTGGGTTTTAGCAGCAGGAACCTATGCCTTAGAAAGCTTTTGTTGGTCTCCAGAAAGGAGCTGAAGCTTTTGAAAAGACATTGGTCCTTTTGAGTTTGGACAAGTCTGCTTCAGCAAACAAAAGAAACTCCTGAGCCACAAGTTGGTTGCTGCTGCTGCTGCTGCAGAAAACTTGGTCTATAATCCCTTTCATAAACACACTTACGAGATCCATTTCATAATCCTGCTTGGCTTTCTCGCCCCTCAATATGTCTGTAGGAAAGTTGTTCAAAAATCCCAGTCCCTGGAAGATTAGAAGTTGATTTCGCTATTAGGATCCTCAACAAAAGGCAAGTAGAAAATTAAATGTAAAAAAGCATGGAAGGTGGTGTAGCCACCTCGGCTAAGGGTCTGTGGAAAACCCGGGTGATCTCTTTTTGCCCAACCAATTAATGTTTGACAAAAAAAGTAGTCAAGACTGCAGCTAAGCAAGGTCTTGTTGCATTGCACTGTATGGAGGTGGATTTCTTACTACCCACATTACACTTGTGAGCACACCTGCTGTGAGCACTCTTGTTTCCAAAGAGAGCAAGTGAGTAATGAATTGAAGAATCCTGATCTGTTATGTCAGGCACTAGCTGAGCACTGTTTATTTAATATGCTATGAAAGCATTTCCTTTTAAGAAAACTCTTAACGTTTCCTGTTCCTTGTCTACATGAGTCTTCTCCATCACTGTTTTGCTTTACCTTTTCCCATAATCAGAATGTACTGAGACACACATCAATTAATATAAATACCCAGGAAGTTTTGCCAACTAGAAATAAAATATTTGGGATCAGATTCATTTAATCATCCTGAGAAATCTTTATCCAAATTATATTACTGTAGTTCAACCTGTCTTCAGTTTAAGATAACTTCTATTTATTCTGATTTTTATTAGGACATTATCAATATACAGGATGCATATTGCTATAAATTAGCTTTAGGAAATTTTAACTGTAGGCAATTGTATACATCATATTCATCACTGATTCAGCTAACCCTAAAAAGAACTGGCTTCAAGTGTCTTCTCTTTGTGCTACAAATTCTGTATAAATTGTATTATTTAAAAAATGAAATACAATTACTGTTTTCAGAGTAACTTCCAAGGACAAATCGTTTGCAATGTAATAGATGGAAGAAGAGTTGCCATCTATTATTGAGATCACTCAATAAATTTTAGATTTATTTTGGCTGCTTATAACTTGGCAAAACTTTATTCACTTATCCTTAAATAAAGTTTCTGGAATTTTCTTGTATTCTTAAATTATAGGAAAGCCTCTTGCATGCAGAAAGGCCGATAAACACATAACTGTTAAAACTCAAACTTATTGAAACCTTCTAATAATCAAATTGGTCAATGTCAGAATTAACAGGATTGAAATGTTCCAAGGACATTGTGTGGGGATTTGATAATATTTAACTCATGAATAGTGAATATAAATAACATATGGTCTGAAACAAAAAAAAATTAAATCAGGCCTACATTGAAACAACCAGCAGTGAGAAGAACTTTCTTCAGATTTTGAATTGCTCACATTTTTTTCTGTCAAAAATATCATCGCAAACAAAAGGTTCCATTAAGTGTTTCACTTCCGACAAAGTAGCATGTCCTGGTGGAAGATATTCTGGTGAGGAAAACCCTTCAACACAATTACTTCAGGCTGTCTTTGATTACATGAGAACACAGTGCTCTTTCAAATGTCTCAAATGCAGAATTAGTCCTGCTTGGTGTACGGCCCCAGTCAGAGAGGTGAACCAGTGCAGGGCATTCTCTTTCTGCAAGCTCTTGTATTGGAGTAGGAAAATCAGAAACAAGCTGGCTGAGCCAGGTCAGTTGCTTAGGTGACCAAATCCAGGAAAAATTCCTTGCCTAGGAAACATTATAAATATGCTTTGGTCTGATCCCAAGGCTTGGCTGGAGCCTTGGTCAGAGCCTGAGTCTGTGACACAGCCTGGGACACACTCACCCATTGCAGCTGAAGGCAGCTGGGGGATAACCAGAGCGTGGCTAGTGAAGACCATGGTATAAGGCACATGTGCATAACTGGGGGTTGAAATAGGCTTGCACCTTACCTCTGATGCTCCATAAATTTGAGTGCTTGCCTTTGCAAGGCTAATATTTTCTGAATCTGTTATTTTTGTTGTATAACTGTATATAGTACATAATTAGTCATAATACATTACTGCACATACGACTCTGCAGACAATGTTTAGACATTAAATCTTAGCTCAGTGATTGAATAGAGGGTACAGTAAAAATAAATATCCATGTATTTTGTAAATATTTGCATAATGAGCTATTTAAATGCAAGAGATTCTAACATATGTAAACAATTGGAAATACTCTCTGTGTGTAAGTCTAAAGTGGATGTAAAAATATACACAACCTCCTTTAAAATCGTATGATTTAGTAGTCAGACAGCATATTTTTTAAGGCCTTATATATAACTATTGCAGATTGTAAATACCCATTGTGTTAAAAACACATTGCTTGGTACAATTAGTCAGTAAACTGAAATTAGTCAGTATGACTGAAAGCTTTGGATGACAGGGACAGTGCAGTAAATGGACACGAGTGACTGTCCAGTTACAGTGAAAGCTCTTTGTGCTCTGCAGACTTACGATATCCAGAGGGTTACAGGACTCAGTGTAATCAACCCCAGTGCAACAATAACAGAGCACATAATTTCCTTCTTGTAAAGAAGCTGTCATGTAATGTGCTGTGGAACTTCTCTCACAAAACTTTTCTCCCAGCTCACTGAACAGCCATCCGTGCCATGGGAACTGAGAGGCTACTTCCACCTCCACCTCCACCACTTGCTTTTCTGTTCTTGGTCCAGTCTGAGATTTCTGAACCAGTGCCCCAAAGTAGCACCTTAAAGAGGCCCCACAAACTTAGCCACAGTATAATGTGACTCAGCACGGTTTTTGCAAAGGAAATGTAGCACTGGAGGATGGAGGGAATAAAATTACTTTCAAAGTGAAAGCTTTTTTGTGTGTTAATAACCAGCCTGAGCATGCTGTCAAGGAGAGAAACAGTGAGCATTGTACTTGGTAGCTAGGCTGCCTTCTGACTAATTACAGCTCCTGAAGAAAGGACCTGTGCTCTCTGCCTCTGCACTAAGGACCAAGGCAGCTAGATCATACCCACAGTCACACCTCTGCACTCACACCTGATCCAAGAAAGTGAGTAGTGATTGTTGCTGCCATCCCTCAGGCTTCATGACTCAAAGGGACACTGTTACAAGATGCATCCCACCATCTGTAGAGCACTCCATGTCTCCCTGGTGTAGGGGATGAGTAGAACATCCCTGCTTTGGGAGACACAGCCCTGTTGCCAGGTGGTGTCCCTGCCATGGTTCACTGCCACCATCAGTGTCCTACACGAGTTCTATGGAAACAGTTAAAGCCTGGGAGCTTCTTAAGATAAACTCCTGGTTCCTGAGCAGTTAATGTTTCAGTCACTATGGAGCTAATTTTAAATAGTCCACAATAACAGGGTGTGGCAAATAATTGGCGGGCTGAAGAAATGGAAGATAATACGAGATGCCTGGGTGTGTGTATTTATGCGAGGCACAGGGAACAGTTTTTGACTCAGAGGCTAAGTTATCTGGGCCAGATTTAAGGCTATCGAAACTTTAGTATGAGTTTTGGGGAGGGAAGAAGGTAATTTCATTCTGTTCTATGGGATATTTAGTTCCAACATCAAACAGATTTTCATTAGCAATGCTCACAATCCTCAGGCAGCTCTGAATTTTTAAAACCTCCCTTTCACACTCCTACATTGCATCCCAAAGAGGTTGCGTCCAACTCATGACAAGCCTTGCACAAAAAAAAAAAGCAAACAAAAAAAAAATTTCTGCACAGGCATTCCACATGCCTGGAGGCAGAAAAAAGGGGTTTCTGAAATGCCACACAAAAAAGCCATTTGGGTTGTGGGGGAGAGTCTCTCAGTGTACAAACCACAATCACAGTCATATTTCTTACACCTTCCAACAATCAACCCACAAAGCTAACACTCCTCAGAAATGCTTTTCAGAGATTTTCTGCTCACCTGGAATAAAGACAACATTTACACTGCTCTTTCTCACTGAGCAGCTATTCTTAAAACCAAGATGTGTTCTTGACTACCCTATTTCCAAAGGAAACTTGAACAGTTAAAACCCATACCTTCTGCAGACCAAGGAAAAAGGACAGTCAGTATTCCACTCCTTTCTCAGTCTCCATAATATGAAATATTATTTTTAAAATGTATTATTTTTTTAAAAAAAGTAGAATTAATATAGAGTAATGTTACAGAGAAAGAAATCTCCCTTTAATCCACCCCCCAAAAAGGCTCTGAAATTAAATTAAGTTAGAGGAAGTATCCCAGATTTTCATCACAAATGTGTGAGCAGGAAACACATTTGATAAAGCCTGCATAACAAAAATTTCCCATTCCACATATCAGACTCTTTTCCAGTCTCCTCTCTCACTGTCCTTACTTGTATGACTAGTATCGTCTCAGACCAATGCTTTTTTAAGATCCACAGGCTGAGACAGACTCAGCTTATGTCCAAATGTGTGGAAGATGTGTGTGTCCTAACAAAGGGTGGTTGAAACTCAGGGGGTCTCAGACATCTCTTCCCATCCATGTTCTTCTCACATACTCCACCACAGCACTACATTTACAAGAACTTGCAGGTGTGTAACTGAACATGTGCACTCATGGTACACTGCACAAGAAAGTTAAAAATTCTGAGCAAAGTCCCTCTCATCCCACAGATTTCTTTAAAGTACAGCTCCCCAGAAACACAGATGAGGGATTAAGCTATTGCTGTTGTTTGTGCCTTCACCATCACCACTGGGACTTAAAATCATTCCACAAACTTTGTCTCTGGGTGGAGCAGTGTTCATCTCCACAGGATGGACACAGAAAAATGGACACTGACATGCCTGGATCTTGGGGGGCTGGCTTCAAGTGAGTATGTGTCCTCATGTTTGTGAAGACAGGGTTAAGAGATGCTAAAAGCAATCACACATATCTTCCTGTTCAGCAGGTAGGGGCAGACTCCTTGCTTGTCGAGTCTGAAGAAGGAAAGGCAGTGCATTTTAGAGGCAAATGATCTGGGTCTGCCCTAGCATCCCTTTATACTCCAGCAATGAAAGGTCTAACTGAGGCTGTATAATTATCTCCTCACGATATAAAATGAAATGTGCACTCCCTTGGTGAATATCATTGATGAAAAGCCAGCTCAGGAAAAGGCTGAGATATACAGCAGGATCAATTTTATTTCTAATGGTTTTTAACATTTCATCTATATATTTAACAGGCTGAAGCAGGGGAAATAAATACTATGTTAGTGACTGTGTCATGGAATGAGGCTTTGCTTTTCATTAAAAAAATAAAGGGGAAACAACCATCACTATTTTATGGCTATCATAATTTGTTTCACATACATTTTTTCAATACTAAGGTGTATTAAAATATTTAACTGGTAAATAAAAATACTGATGGACTTGAAAAGAGATTTTCAAATCTCCTGGACAAAGACTTGAAGCATGTGGATTTATTTTATGTTAACTGACTTGTAATACTTACATGAGTCAATATTAAAAAGATAGATACAGATATATAATAGCACAAACAATTATCTCTTTATCTATGCATCACTTCCATACAGCAAAAAATTTACTAAAAATATTGATCTCAAACATTATTTTGCATTGCTCTATTTCTTGTTTTATTGATACTAAAAATATTTGCCTCCACATAAAGTCTATTTTGCTGGTTTTATTACCACATGATGCAAACTGAAATCACAAGCCAAGACACAAATTCAGGTTCAGACATCAGTCCTAAATTCCTCCCATTCAGAGCAGTTTAAACTACATGCTTAAAGAATTAGAAAGATAAAAGTTTAATTAATGCATTTTTTTCTATTAATATATGGAATATATTCACCAAGCTAGAGGCAAGAGCACAACATCTTTTATATGATAGCATATAATTTGATCTCTTAAATATGAGATGTCAATACCATAAATGTGTAAATAAATAAATAAACAAACCAAGAGGAAGTAAAAAACTGGTATGCATCGTGTCTAGGGGACTTGGTTTTACTTTGAACCTATAAGCCTTGGGTAAGGATCAAGACTTTTATACTGAGGATTTTACCCTGTTGATGTTTATTTTTCTGCAATGTAATTTGATGCTGCTGTTGGTTTTGGCATCAATACATTAAAAGTTAAATTTATGTCAGCTCAAACAGATCAACTATCAGATGTTGCTATTAACTTTGACATCAAAATCATTAAGAAATTGCCATCATGTAAATTAATTATCAGAATTGTATTGGCATGAATGCATAATGATATTACTCATGGAAATAATTAAAGAAAATGCACAGTGAAAAACGCATTAGAATAATGGCACAAAATGTCATTATTCTGGCTTCTTGACAACTAAATGCTATTAGTTTTCAGCAGAGTGAACTTTAAGGTTAACTGAAAGAGTCAGGGAAGTCCAATGCAGAGCTCAAGCTGCTCTTACTTCTACCTTTATTTATTCAGTATATGAGACTGAATAAATAGGAGCAAAAACTAACTTTTTGACTTGTCAAATAAAGCTTTTTTATCATTCTAGAAGAGATTACTACAAAACAAACAAACAAAAACCTAAATCAAAACAAACACAAAGCAGCAGAATTACTTATAGCACTGTTGTTCAAATATGTATGTTCTTTTGTTGTAGCCAATGTCAGATCTCAAGAGACTTGAGGCACAGCAAACTTGTTAAAATTTTAGGATTTTCCAGAGAGCAGAGGAGTGCTAATTAACACAAAACTTCAGGCTACTGCCTTCCACACCCTACCCAAAAGGTCACTTTGACTGATCAGTGCTCAGGGAGAGAGAATTGTGATTATGGGGCATGTGTAATGGACTGAGTAATTTTAGTATTTTTTTTTAATCAACAGTAAAATGCTGTCCACTCTAATAGAATAAACTAAAGACTCAGTGATGCATGCCAGCTTACTCATCAACTGGACACATTCCTTTTCAATGTCTCTCTCCATTCCCCCTCAAGTCAATGGAAAAGTCCTCTTTCTCTCTCAGTCATGGTTTTGTATTTGATCCAGAAATTATATTATAGAAATAATGAAAAAAAGGCAGCAATTGCCGGGCTTCTTGCCTTCCATCTGCTTGCTAGATTAAGCACATCCCACTACCCCCCCAAGGCAGAAGTTCACATCCAAAAAATAAAATTCAGTGTTTTAAGGAATTAAAGTATGGAGGGAAGAAACCTGATTTACCCTGTTATAGACAGTCAATCCTAACGACACTCAGAAAAAAAAGGAATATTTCGAGGATATAAGTGGAGTGCTAGGAAACAGGACATCTCTGAGCTGTTTACGGCCCTATCCTTGTTTTCCTACATAACTTCAGGCAAGTCACTTAAATGACTTGCCTTAATTTTTTCCATGTTGCCAAAGTGCTAACACATAGAGAACACAAAGATAAAAAGATGTGGCAAAGAATCCACAGTTAAAATGCCAAAACCCACTCCATGAATAAAAATTAGTCAAGCTACCTAATCATGCACAAACAAACCCTACAGAATGTCTCTGAAAAGTTGCAGAGGAGTCATTTGTGACCTAATGTACAAAGTCTTCAGCTGGATCTGCCAGCACAGACTCCTGCATGTCTGAGGAGTCACTTGTAAATCTGTTTGGAGCCTCATTGTCACTGCACTCTCCAATCTTGACACAATGAACCTCAACTCAGAATGGCTCACAACAGGCAGGCAATCTACATGTCACTGATACCAAAGGTTTGGGTGCTGTCTAGATCTCCTGGCAGTTCAGAGCTCTGGTTTGCTTTGGAGGACTGGGAGAGGCACTAACCAAAATGTTTTAGGGTGGCCAAAGTTTCTGGGAGAAATTTGGATCGTAATTAATATGACAGCAATGGCAAAAGTAATTTTAAAAAATACTTGAGAGCTATTTATAGGTATCTTTAAACTTTATAAGTTGCCCTGGGGACAACTAGCATTTCAGGTATGCTTTGACTTTTTATGGTGAAATGCAGACATTTTACTTGAAACAGTTTGTTTAATGATGCCCTGAGCCTTTTAATTCTGTTTAACAATCTAAGCTTTGCTTCTAATCCATCAATAGATAGGTCAAACTTGTACCCATAATTTAAAGTTATGTTAATAAGATCTATGACATGTCTGCAACATTTTATTGATAATATGTAATGTATTATAAGTATCATGAGCTTGCAGAGCTGCTGTCACTCAGGGATTTTGCATATAAGGTATTACATCTCCAAAGCACACTGCTGCAGTGAAAAAAGGACTTTAAATAAATAGGCTGGCACAGCTCTGCCTTCAAAGGGACAGTCTATAAATTCACAAATAAGATTTACTGCGTAATTCAAGCCTGAATCAACACAGGACTTACACTGTGTAACTAAGAAGGGACACACCATGTGGTAGGGTGTTTATAGTGGGGGAAATATTGTAATGCAGAGGTTGTTTTTCAGGCACATTTTTCCTAATTACATTGATTGACACCTCCCACTTACAGTCGCATACCCGCACTGAGATTGACTGCAATAATTGGTACACGATAAATTTATTTAAGGAAAATATTGAGTGTTTATTTAGTGCTTTTTAATGTAATTTAACAGCTGGGGGAAAAAAAAAGATGGCAAAAACACCATCATGTGACTTCATTAATTCTCAACAACATGGCAAGGCAGCTTCTGTACTACGTCTGTGAGGCCTTGGAGGTACAGTAGCTGCATCTGGATTAGAATGAACATCTGTAAATGTGCTAGCTTACTTATAGTTTATAGTCACATTTACTGTTGTGAGTTTACTATGTCCTACAGATGATATTTTTCACTCCCCTGCTGTTTGTTGATGGTATAAAACCTTCCTGGGAAAGGGCAGACGGTACATTAGTTAGGGAGCAATAAAACCCTGCAGAGACAGTCTTTGTGATGTAATCTGAACATGTAATTCACTCAAGGAGTTGCTTCTTCTCCACCCAAAATCTAGCAATGCAATCTACTAAGAATCAGCTTGCTTTGTTCATCTATAGATAATAAAAAAAAATAGTTAAAATAACAAACAATACAGGATACATTTATTCATTAAATTCTGGTTTTACAGGGATTAAGACTTGCAAAAATACAATTCCTTCCAAGGAATTAATCCACGTCTGTGTTATGGCACCAGTATTCCTTGTTGTTATATGATCAACAGAAGTCCTGGCTCATGTCACCCACTCTCAGAGCTGTCCCTGACTTTCAGAGGTCAAGATCATGTTACCTCTCATCTTCTCCTGTATGACTGAAGGAAACGTGTTCTCTCCAGCTCCTTTGATCTCAGCCTACAGAGCTGTTGTTTGACAAGTAAGAGCGTATTAAGAATGTGATCTCCTAACCACAGATACAGCAAAATCAAATGTTACACCCTGCAAGCTGGAGTTGCAATTCATCATTCCTCTTTAAGACCAGAACAGAAACAGTCCAGTGTTTAGGCAGGTGGAAGAAAAACATGCATAGTGTGTCTGTCCTACAGAAATACTTCCTGCTGTTTTACCTAGTGTAACTGGAAGATTTTTGACCTGAGTTGGTTTGGAGAGCAAGGCTGGAGTTGCTTTCCTAAGAGGCAATGTTACAAATTATCATTTGCTGCTAACTGAAAAGAAGGGATTATGGACAAGTGTTTGGAGTGACCCCTTAAGGACTGCAGCTCCTAGGTCCTGCTGCCTTGCTCAGCTCTGTATCTTAAGTCCTTGAGCAAATAATTTTAACCCATCTGGCCAGGCTCATGGGCTGTGGGATAGGAAGGAAAAGAGCTAATGCTGAATAGCAAGCAAAGCCACTACTGTCCATAGTGCTGGGAACTCCTAAAATTACAGTTGGTTCTTTCAATTAACCTCTCCAAACACACAGAAGGTGTCACACATCCTCACTGCTCTTGCTGTGCTCAAGCTGTCACAACGTGACCAGTGATCTCAGGTGAGAGCCTGTGTGCCTCAAGGTGACCCAGAGAGGCCAACAGTGGGACCAAAGCCCTTAGGATGTTTTGTGTGAAGCAGGGATGGAAGCAGCCTGTGGGCTAGGACTGCTGGGACCTCGAGCTGCTTTCTTTACAGCCATGTGTTTATATCCAAACCTACATTTTCTTCTCAGTTGGTATTGCATGAGCACTACTCTATCCAAGCAGGTTTTGAAGAAGTGTACTTGAAGTGATGAGCTTGGCTGTGCTGCAGAGTAAGCACAACCCCTCTCATCTCCCCCTTGCACTACAGGATGCAAGTGGGTTAACAGGTCCCCTAAATGGTGACTTCATCCATCTCACAGCTCCTCTCACCAAAGCCATGATGCTTGCTTAGTCCTTCACCTCAGTCCTCCTCAGCCTGATTTCAACACAGGAGCAGCATATGCCATGTGAATCCAGGAATGCCTGGCTGCCTGGCCATGCTGAGGAGATGGGCTGCCATGGGATGGAAAGCAGGGTACCCAGGCAGCAAAGGTCTCCTCACCTTAGACAGAGGGATCCTGATTTACACAATCAGAGACAAAAGCATAATCAACCCTATTCTGATTAATTGCAGTGCAAATGATAAGGAGCTATCAGTGAAGAGCCAGGAGAGCTTAAAGCCAAATATAACCTGCAGGAGGCAAAGAGCGGATGAGCCTTTGAAAACACTTTTCTGAAGTGAAACAGGAATCTAGGGAAGGTTTTACTCTCTTCTCCCCACTCCCCCAGTCTGTGCAGAGAAATGGGAGTTCGTGCCTTCCCTCTCAGATAGAAGTGCCACTCACGTCCTTGGGATGAACAGCTGGGACCATCCTGCTGTCACCTCCCTGCGCTTCCTCACCACTTTAAAATTAGCATCGCTGCGATCAGGCAGCAGCGGAAGAAATGCTCACCCACCGATGCGCCGGCTCAGAGCCGCTCGCTAAAGCAGCGCCTGCCTCCAGGAGCCGGGGAGTTTGCAGCACCCCGTGTCTGCATCACCGGGAGGGATTGCTGTGCGAGCAGAAGGCTCTCTCTTTCTGTCACCCACCCTAGAGCTCCTGTTCCCGCTCCTGCTCCTGTTCCTGCTGCCGGCTCCGCTGGCGTCTGCCCGGCCGGGGCTGGCTCCGAGCCGGGCGGGCAGCAGTGACTCTGCATCAGAAATAGCACAGCCGGGCTGAGCTGAGCAAGATGATTCAATGAGATATTTCGGCTGCATTTTTACGAAGGCAGCAAGACTATCTAGAGAAGTTATTTTGGGTGGGTTGAGTCCCATGATACTCATCAGTAGGCACACACAGGCTGCCGGTGAGGGAAACACGTAGAGTAAAACCACCCTGAGGGTGCATCCACACTAGGTGTAAGTGCAAGTCAGAGAAGAGCTTCTTGTCAATTCTGAGCCCCAAAAACTTCATGGAGCAGATATCACAGAGACCTCAGCAACACGAAAAGTCCATTCAGCCCTTCCTGGCTCGTCCTGATAAATGCTTCGTTTCTGGTTTAACAGCAAATTGAAATTGATTAAGCCAACATCGATATTGTCCTACAAGGTACAGAGAAGCTAAACTCATTTGGGATAAATCCCAAGAAAGAGCAACATTCATGCACTCCAACAGACACACACCATTTAAAAGAGATTCATCTGGGATGCATACAACCTGAAAAAGCATTCATTAGGACTGGAAAAGGAAACACTATTAATCAGCTCTAGGCTTCTTTTTACTCAGTGGAAGAAAACTTCAGTCAGATAATTTTTTAAACACACATAAACTCTCAAAATTCTCATTGGAAGAATTAGCTAACTAACTTGCTGTAAATATGAGGAGGTGGGAAAAGAAGCAAATGAATGGGGTTGGGGCCAGATTATTTTTATTTTTTAATTTGCATTCAACAGGAGAAAGATTTATGCATGAGATGCAAATTGCTATGCGTTATTTACACATCTGAAGAAAAACAAATCTTGAATGTAAATGTTTAGAGGGCATATTTTTAAATATGAAAGTGGTAACATTATTATAATGTTTATAACTCCCACACTGTTTAAAGGAGATTAAATTGGGGAAAAATGAGCCCTTTTATTTAAATTATAGAGTCCTCACTAAATATTAGGGCAGAAATCAAATACAAACATCTGTGTTTCCATTCTTGAGAGTCTTTTGGAGCAATTTGTTCACCTTGCAGTTGGTCCTATCCAGAATATCCCAGTGGCTTAGCAACTGGAGAGAGCAACAGCCAATTAGAGCATTTCTGTTTTCATAGTGAAATACTATGCATGTCTTCAGATAATTAAGAAACAGAAGCACCATTTAAAAACAAGTCCACTCCATAAGCAGTCCAGATTGGGTAGTAGGATATATATGACCTGTATCTGAACACTCTCCTTAGGATGAGGTGAATAGCACTGAAGTCTGCAATGAATGGGGCAAACAAAGCTAAAAACCAGGAAGAAAACAACAAGAATGTGAAAAAGATAAGAGCAAGTGATGGCACCTAGAAGACACAGCATTGCTTAGCTGATCCATATCACTGAACTGTGCATTTTCCAGTCCTCTTTGGAAAATTTAAAGGATTTCTATTGCATTAGCACTGCTCAATCTTTCGTGTATTCATTTCAGGAGGCAGAAAGCTATTATGTATGTTTTTACCAAGACAAAATCAAGGTAATAAGACCTGAGTTATCAAATCCATATGTACTTGACTCCAGTCAGCTTCTAAAACCTTTGATTGCCTGCACCACACTCATTAAAAAGCAAAGAGGCTTGTGTGCCTTCATGTCCTTGCCACTTTTGAAAAAGTGACTTGCAACACTGCCAACCCGAGAGGCTCAAAAGTTGTGACACCTGAGTACACTAAAACAAGTGTTCTTGTAACAGAGCAGTGACTGCCCACAGCAACTCTGCCCACCACAGAAAGAAATCACTGCAAGTCTAGACTGTGTCCAGCAGGAGAAGGAGCCTTGCAAGCACACGTTTCACAAACTGAACCAAAACTTCCATACAGAGCACCAAAAATTTAGAAGAGGGCTTGGAAAAGGAACGAGGGACATTCCCTATCCTATTTCCTATTAACTCAGTGAGGGAATTTCTAACGTGATTAAGAGTGGTCAAAATGAAAGGAAAACAAATCATTAGTCATGACCACTCACTTTGTGATGTCAGTTCATAGACACACTAAAACTGAGTGAGAAAGCACCCACGTTTGCAGCCAAGGATGTGGAGGAGGGTTTTGTGGTTGTGGTTTTTATGGCTATCCACATGGCTAATTCACATCATGTTTCTGTTGATCTTTTAATATTTATGTCCAGATGCCACCATAAGCTTCCAGATGTTTTTGCACAGACATCAAAAATGTTTGCATAGCAATTAGTAAAAGAAAGTTTGAGGCATTTTGAAAGGCCTGAGAATAAAAAAAGAAAGACAAAGTGACTTTTGTTGCTAAAATATTTGATTTTTTCTTTTTCTTCTCTAATTTTTATTTTATTATTACTGTTATCTCTTATTGTTGTTATTATTTCTTTATAGACCATTTGTCAGCCTATTAACCAAAAGTGGAACCCAATCCATCTACTCTGAGCATCCTGTTTAGGTGCTGCCTCTGAAAATTTTAGTTCTCTGTTGTCTTATGGCTCCTACATTTTCTAGCAAGAAAATTAAATATTTCTACAAATAATTAAATTCCTTCACAGGTGAGGGCAATCTATCCATATAACTTAATCACCGATTCAGTCTCCACTCTATTCCTGAGGTTTAAGCCACAAATATTCCTCTGCAAAAGAAAGAGACTGAAGGAGCAGGAGCTAGTATTTGCCTGCTGGCCTTTTGGGTTCAGTCCTGAAGCAGTGGGCTCTGCCTTCCTGCCTGGTGTCACAGCACAATCCTTCAGGAAGCTTCACAGACACCCCTGGGGAAGGAGGTTTAAGTGAGTTGCCTGTCCACTGCTCCCTTCACTGTACCATAGCTCTGGCTCACAGAAAGACCTTGCCCCAGAGCATCTGCTTCCAAGAATAGATATGCAACTAAAATAGAGCCATCATAGTGCATTTAGGCTAATTAGGAAATTATCTAACACTTGCAAGGGTCTGCAGGGAAAGGACTCCTAGGAAGTCAGTGTTGGACCGCAGATGGGGATTCTAGATGAGATGCAGACTGCATAGGTGGGAGTTAGGTGGGCTTAAACACTTCAAGTTATGTGTATATGTGTGGCAACTAGAAAACAACCTCATGTTTGCCTGTGTTTCTGTATTGTGTTGGGAAAAAAAATTCAACCACCTTAAAGCAAATGTAATCCAAGTGCCAAGTATGGAGGAAAAGAAATAAAACCTACCTTAATGCTGGTAATTATATCTTATTCTAGAGCAACACAGTGAAAAAAGACCTGTGCCCCTCTAGAGTGAGAAGATATCACAGGAGGTGATTTGTTTAGCACTGTTCAAAGTGAAAGTCCAGCTGCCAAGTCCAGTGGCCTCCGTGAGAGAAGACAGGCAGTCTTGTTCATTATGTGCTGAGTGTTTACTGCAGTACATATTTTGGTCTCAAAAATATGGTCAACAAGAGTTTTGCCAGTAAGTTCAATGGGGCAAAGATTTTTCCCTTGGCCAGTAGCAGCAGCTTCAGTCAACCACACTGCTCTTGTGAACTGGTGTGTCCCAGGATTTGCCCACAGCTCTGCAAAGACAGAGGTGGGTGGCAAGCACATCTCATGAGTTATATTTCTATTTAGTCAGCTGCAAGTGAAATACAACATATTGTACTTAGGGAAGGGTTTTCACTGAGAAACAAATATTAAAGTGAGTGTTTGTCAATATTTTCTGTTAATTGACTAAGGATTAAAAGCATGTATCTACATCCCAGACAGCAGTGTGAGGTGGAGATAGCCAACCACTCTAAATTGGCTTAGATACTAGAAGAAATATGTCTGCAGCAGCATTATTTCAAACTCCCACTCAGTTAGAACTAGCTCAGGCATCTCCCTCGGTTACCTTGTAACCTGCAGTATATTCTGATGCTATGACATAGAGAGAAATTTCAGAGAGCAATCAGCTGGGAAACCGTAAGATAAATTTAAAGTTATTTCTCAGAAAAATACATCAGAACTTGCTAGAGAAATTATTTCCTATGCACATCTTTCTTAGTCTCAGTTCACCTCTTTAGCTCAAAAATTATGTTAAAAAGAAAACTAGAAAGGATTAATCTGATTAGCATCAGGAAATCCATGCAGACATTATTCAGCACTGCTACTACCAAATGTCTTCTTAAGTCCGTAAAACCAAACACAAAGACCTCCAAATGAAATCTGTGACCTTTAAAAGGCAAAACAAAACTACATCAGCTCTGAAAACTGTGGGTCAGGTGTTCAGCTGTTGAGAAACACCGTGGTTTCCTTGAGTCCAGCAAAGCACACATCAACCACAAAAAGCTGCAATGAGTTGCACCAGTTACAGTATTCATTGAAATAAAGGAAACTCCTCACAAGCCTTCCTGGAACTAGTGATTCTCCAGCAATTCAGCTGTCTTATCTAAATGATCTACCCTCAAAAATTATGGACTTCATCTTACAAACACAGCCAGCCCTGGAAGCTGCACTTACTGTAGCTATTGCCAACTCTGACCATGAAACCCCATTTTATGATTCTCCGCAGTAGAACCACCTATTTGCCTTTTGTTGCTTGGCATTTGCTAATGATTTGCCCAGAGTTAAGAGAACAATTTTTTCCCATAGCACTGGCTTGAAGCATTTTTTTCTCTGTTTATTACAATTATTTTTTCATCTTCCCTTGTAACATTCAGGCTTTGATCATTGTCAGGGACTGATTAATGAGCAAGATGGACATGAGATGTCCTCCGGGAAGGCAATTCTTATGACTCATTTACAGTGGTGACATCTGTTTGCATTCTACTTTAAGGGCCCATTTCATCATACAGTAGTGGCCAAGAGGCATGTCCCTGGAAATCTGTATTTGTCATACGGGAAGCAAGGCAAAACTTTATCTAGTCAGACTGCTAAGGGAAGTGAGGAGTTTAATCACTCTCAGGGTGAACAGGGTGGTAGAGGGTTGACAGTTGGACTAGACGATCTTAAAGGTCTTTTCAAACTTTGACAAATCTGTGATTCTATTTATGACTACTCTGTCTGCTTTGGTCTTGCCCAGTGCTCCCAGTTTGCTATGGCAAGCACTTTGACCAAGGCTCAAAATGAAGGGCACGTGCACATGCTGAAAGCCTAAAAACTCATGAGAGTGGTTCATTTAGTAATGTTTCCTTCATTTTATAGTGTTTCTGATAAGAAACAATGTTTAGTGATGAAAAATAATTTTCACTATAACATCAGTAACCACAGCATTAAAATAACTGAAGCTCCTTCAAATAAAGGACACCAAGGAGGTGGGGGCTCATGTGTAGCTGTGCACCAAAATTCCCCCACTTTGCCACTTCTAGTCAGGCAGGAGGTCATAAAAAAGGCCAAGGTATAGATGGTCTGGTAGGATAAGACTGCCTGGAGAGTGACATGAAAGAAGGGAACCACATCTCTAGGCTGCAGTTGATAATCATGTCTCTTTTAATCAGGAATCTATCCTGGATATATCAGCATCAGAGACTTTTTTCAGTGCCATGACCCTCAGGAATCTTTCACCCATGTCAAGCCCTGGCAGGACAGCTCAGGAGAGAGACCACAGCAGGGTCCTGTGTAAACACCAGAGGTGTTGCCCAGGGTACGACAGGGGGAAAGGGCTCTGTTACAGCCCTGAATAGTTTATCTCTTATTTTCTTACAAGTCTAAAACGGCATTTTAAAACTTTCAAACAGGGAGGGAAAAAAAAAAAAAAAAAAAAAAAAAAAGAAGAAGAAAAAAAGGGTTAAAAAACAACTCTAATTTCAAATAGTGGTGTAAAATCTGTGCTGTTCAGTCAGCCTTTTTCTACCAGGTAGTAGCTTAACTCGCTGTTTTTAAAAGCTGTTGCCTTGCCCTGTTAGATTCAATATCTGTCACATGATTAATGTGCTGGTGTCTTATTAACTGCTGTGTTAGAGGAGTTCCTGTACTCACCACCACCCCCCTTCTCTCACTCCTTTTGTAAAAACCTCAGTGCAATCCAGCTGCTCTGACTGGAGGGTACTGCACCTTCCGACAAAACATCATAAAGAGCCAAGAATTACCATTTCCAAGTAATCCATCCCATAAATCAGCCCTCACATTTTGTTCTGAGATTGGTGAGGGACTCTGTGAGCTCTCCCTGTGTTCACATTGGCATGACTGTGTCTTCAGAAAGAAGAATAGGAAAAAAAAGGGGTTGGGGAGAAATCAGAAATGGCTAAATCATTCCAGCATTTGATTGATCTTATCTGGACGTCCCTGGCTGCAACAATAATTTGAGACTGTTGAAAATGGTCACCTTATCTGATTGGTAGTCTTACCAGCTGCTATTTTATCAGGGCCCAGTTGGATGAGGAAAGCAGGACGTGGCACGACCTTGGTATCTCAGCGCCTGACCTCAATATCTAATCAGTCGAATGTCTCGCTGAGGCTGCCTCAGGATGCTGTGCATGTCCCCTCTGGCACCAATTCGTTCAAAAGACATTTGCTTCACACTGGTGTTAGCCCCCAGCATGCACACACAAACACACAGAGCACATCCCAGCACATCACTGCCCTGCCTGATAATGCTGCAAGCACCTGAGGTTTAAGATGCTTTTCTGTAAAGCTTTGGCAGCCTTTCTCCCAAAAATTAGTTTGCAGGACTGCACAGCGTCAACAACATGTCAGCATCCTGCTAGCACGGCAGCCAAGGCAAAGCAAGTTCTCCACACTCATTTCATTGGCTTTGTGTAAGCCGTGCAGTAATGTCAGCACAGGGAACGCTACCAGCAGAGCGGCGCACCACAGACTCTGCCACTTACACTGCCACAGGGAGAAACTCAGTCTTGCTTCAGACTGGAAACTGAAGGGAAAGGTTCTTACCCTAGCTCTAATAGCCATTAGCTGCATATCTGGGGAAAGCGTTCCAGATCTCTGTGTTCACACAAAGACAGAATTTCACTTGTAAGAACCCCACCAAGGAAAGGTTATAGTGTCAGTGAGCTCCAGGGCTTTTCCCCTGTGCTGAAGCACAGCACCGGTGGTTCTCTACCCAAAGGAGCAGTAAGTGAAACCATATCCAGACCTTCATCAGCCCTTCTCTTCCTTTTCTCCTTCACTTTTCTCCTTACTGTGTCTGCAGGAGAGCTTCCACCTGACAAGATCCTACAGGAAGATATATTCTTTGGGGCAGGTTCCTGGGACAGGGTCACCTTCTGTCCTGCCTTCTTGATATTCCACAGTGATGGATGCTGTTTGAGGAATTACATCTCAAAACAGCAGTTATTTCTCTGTGCTGCCCTGTTCAACAGGCACAGTATGAACAGCACGCTGGGGGAAAAGTCTGGGCTTGACCCACCTGAGATATCATAGACCAATAAGGGAAAAGGTTGCAAAAAGTGAAACCTGGAGCACAGAGAAATTAACTATCCAAGGAAGATAACAGCACTTATTTCTAAAAGAGAAGATTTATCGTTTCTCCTTCAAGTTATGGCTTTTAATTCCTTTATATGTGCACATTTACTATACAGATTTTTTGAAAGGTTGAAATTAGAATCAAAGATTTTGATTCTCTTAAGCCTTTAGTATGACCCTAATTTCTTTTCTTTTTCCTGAAAATTACCATGGGTTTCTTTGTTCCTGTTCCATTTAACAGAATTTAATGTAGAATTTCTCATAAAACAGCAACTTCCTTCCCAATTAGCTCTCTCCATCACGTTTGCTGCATGTGGTGACTGCTAACAGAAGTCTCGGACATGCTCTTCTCACACCAGCACCATGCACAAACCCTGGTGTTTCTGCACAAAGGAAGTATGAGAAAAAGGTGTCTGTTTTACACCAAAAGAAGTCTCTCACAAGCTCTTGCTCAAGGGGTAAATTTCCCTGTGCAGTGAGTAGGGATTATAGCAGGGGAGTCCATTAGGCAATATAATGGAGCAGTGCATTCTTTGGCCAAGTCTTGGTTTGAGGTTACTGTTCCAAAGTTCCAGAACATTTAAATCCATTATGTCCGTGACAATCTTGGAATTTAAAGTTCAGAGAGCTATGTAAGTCTTTGCAGGAGGTGCAAAGTTTATTTTTAATGCTGCTACAATTTTCTCTTTTGCCCAGAGAAGATGATGATGATTATAAGAATTTCCTATATATTTTTTTTCCATTTCATCTTTACTTCACTGTTCCTGAGCAGAGTCATAGGGTTTGATGTCTCCTAAAGTCAGATTTAAAGGCCTTAAAGGTAGAGCAGATACAAAATAATCATTACTTTTATTTTTTACAAATAAAGAATATTTAGTGTGTTTGGAATCGAATTGTTTACTAAAAGAAGCAGAGTGTGACAACATTTGTGGCTTGCAATAGCAATATTATCAAGCAGGGCTGCCTGCTGTCCCCGGACTGCACACCGACCTGGACAACATTCCTGCAGTCGTGAGGACATTGCAGCAAATTCCAGTCCAAATAAAGCTACAGAACAGATAAGCAATTCCATCTCAATACACACAGATGCATATGCACAAAAATGTCCCCACATCAGGACCTAGATAATAAACCTGAGGATGCAGCCAAGTGCATCTAACTCGATTGACAATACATAACAGATTGCCTTAGTGTATTATTTAGGAGAAGCAAAACATACAATTAAATAAAACTTGTTATTAAAAGTAGCGCGCCCCCCCGCCCTGAAAATAGATGTCAAACTCTGACTAGATAAATGTGGTATTTCAGGTGGAAAATTGAATGGACTTAACAGGAGTAATATGAACAGTTGGTCCTGGAAGAGCTTATAGACTGTAAATATTGCTCACTGCTGATGCTAACACAATGATGAATGTATCAAAATATTAGTATCAAAAGACTGCTGGAATAGATTTGCAATGTTGTGGAAAGCGTGAAGGGAGGTAGCTGTCCTTCCCGTGGCTTTATATTAATCTGGGTACTGGCTGATAGCAGGGGCCATGAGCACTATAATTAGATTTTGGAAATGTATATAGGGAGGAGGAAATGGAATAATTAAGGTAAGCTATCAGATGCCTGTCCTCATCCTTTTTAAACAAGCCAGAAATATACCCTGCACTCATTCAGCATGCAACCTTCAAGGGGAAAGGTGTCAGACACTGTAATTGGTAGAACTTGAATGCTGCTGTACCAGTGCCCTTTTTTTAAGGAAACCTATTTTCCACACCAAAATTGATCCGGCAAGGTTGTTATCTCATAATGCACACCTAGAGAGGTTCTATGAGGCCTGAGGGTAGGAAATAGCAGGACACTTCACAGCCTCTGTGCTGCACCCTCTCTGGGGGAACTCACTGCCAAGGCAACAGGCTATGTGGTGAAAAAGGTATAGGTATTTGGAGAGTTTGGGATTTCCTTAAAAACTCGTGGATGAGGCATAGAAAGTGCTAATGGATCTGGCTGGGCCTGACAGCTGAAGCAGGTGAGTGTTTCCTTCCTCTTCTGGGGTGCTGGTAGATGAGAAAGCACCAAAAGGGCACACTGGCTTTTATTTAATTACCCTGCTCTCCTTAAACAACAGAGAACAGCCAGGGAACCTCGACAAACACAAAAAAAAGAGAATAATTTTGGTGTGGAAAATTATTTGACATTATTCTTAAATATTTAAAGGACACTGCCTGCTGGTTTAGAAATCCAGTGAATAATTTAATACTGTTTGACAGAATCTCTTTGGGTCAATTATTCAGTAAGTGGATTAATATATTCTGACTAAAACAAAGCACATTGCATTTGGTGGGCATATCTCATTACATCACATACTCCATGTCACATTGCATTGCAGAGGATGCCAGCATAATAAAATGGGGTAATTTGAATTAGACAATGCAATCAGAATAATTTCCAAATATTTTTCTAAACCTTTCTGCTCCTGAGTGTTTCTCTACCTGATCTGTCTATATTTCTCTATTGAAAAAGGGAAATAACCACAGAAAGAGATCTGATAAACATATTTTTAAAAAAATCTTGTTAGAAACTGCCAGCAACTCTTGACCTCATTATAACCCTAAGCATCTTATCTATACCAAACACTTTAATTTTAGAATAGCATCTTTAAAGCCCCACAGGGAGAGAGAGAGAGCATCTCTTGATGCTTGACAGCAATTTTCTAACACTGACATGGTCCAAAACAGATATTGTTATCAAATCGTTCTGAGGAAAGCAGCTGTAATATAGGATCTCAAGGGCAGCAGGGATACAATGCAGGTTAAAAAAAGAAGGACCCTTGGGATTTCAAGAGATATGTAGAAGGCTTCAGAGGCAACAGCTGTCTCACACCAGGGAGTGTTTTATAGATAAAATTGGAATGGAGGGTCCTGCTTACGTTTCAAATCACCAACAGGCATACCTCCTTCTCCTGTACTTCCACTTTTCATTCTTCCCCAAATTGCTCTGAAGAAACAGGTGGGACTTTATTCCCAAGATCCCAAAGTGCTAAGTGTGGATGACATTCATTTTAGTAAAGCTAATTAGAAGTTGGAATTTTTATTTGGTGGGGAATTCTCAAATTCTTCAAGATTCCTTCAAGTAGCATGATGATTAAAAAAAAAAAATCATACTTTTACTGTGAAATAGAATATTCCAAAAGCAATTCTATGCCTATGCATTTTTAATAATTGTAGTATGAATATTGCAACATGGTGTAAAACACAAAACTGTGTTGTAGAGGATAAATACTCAACTTTGTGGGAGTGATCTGAGTATTACATATTTACTTCATTAAAGTGAGATCTTTCTGAACAAGTCTTCTATTTCCTGCAGTCAGCATGTTCTGGCCAAATCCCTATACCAGTTCAAAACTGTAAAGACAGACATGCAAGTATGCATATCTGAAGGTCTGAGTAAAATCAGAATAAAAATCGTTACAAAAATAAAAGGTACCTACTCCTCTGCTCTCACAGCTGCATTCAGCAAAATCTACTACTTAGAAAGCCTAGGATGCTATAGCAGAGCAAAGGACACATCTAGGAAAAAAAAAAAGGATGAGTTTTCTTTTAAACATTTCCCTAGGGTAACTCAAAAGGAATCTTTCTTACTATACTTATGAATGGGAGCAAAGATGAGGTCAGGATAAAGCCCTAGAGAAGCTTGTAAGATTAGTTGTGAGGGGTCCCTGGCTGTTTAATGCAGACCAGCACCAAAATGTCCCCAAGCTCTTGTGCATCTTTGCCAGACTATCTGAACAATCTCTTCTCCAGAGCTGTATGGGAATCTGTCGTCTTCAGGTCTCCAGCACGAGGTCAGGAGTCCTTCCTGCAGTCCCATTGCCCAAAACTGACAAGGCCACAGGCAAATTTGCCTTCTCACATTCTTCGGGATCATAAAAAGAGAGGGTCAAAGACAATTCAAGGAAAAAAAACGAAATTCAAACCAACCTTCAATACCCAAACAAACTGGGATGGGAAAATGGCCGGGCTTTTAGACTAGTCCAATTTTCTCAGCCATTTCTTTGTGGTTTGTGTTAGGGAACATAGTACAGCAAAGTGATGCTTCATGCTAGTCATTTTGAACATCCAAAATCGTTTTTCCCATTCTACTAATTGGGAAATAGAGGCAAAGGGAAAGCCATTGGTCTAAGAGCTTAGAGGTGAATGTCACAAACCTACACAGAGCTTGCAGCTTTAGCTGGTGGCAAGGTTTGAGGTTGGAGTGGCTGGCATGAAGCCCTCTGATCTGCACTGGCAGATGGCAGTGCTTCCACAAACAAACTTCTGCATTTCAGATGCCCCCAAGGAGCTCCTTTGCAGCAAGGTAACTAGTAGCAAGCACTGATGAAAAGGTACAGCCTGAGTTCTCAGACTATTCAGTAATAAACATTAATATTGAAAACCCCATAACCACCTAAAAATGCACAACATCAAGGCCTCCTATCCTTGACTTTTATGCACATAACTTCACTCCAAGTCAGCCTCATTAAGCCTAGCTGAATAATTTGAATTCTCAAGTGTTTGGAGGGTTGAGAATTGAATAAATACAGCAGAAAGCTCACGCATTCTTCTTACATTTTTAAAACATGTACTTCCAAAGAGATGTTGCAAGAAATATATTAAAGACAATAGTTCAATAGGATGAGATGAGAAAGCATACACTACAGGAACCTTGTCTGATGTATGAGGGGTATTAAAGTATAGGGAAATACAGTTGAACTAATTTCTAACTTTTCTAAATTCTATCATGTCACACTGGAAGGAGACAGAAATTTATTACACAGGCTAAAATATACATATACATACACACACACCTATACATCTATACCTTGAACGGCTCCTCTAGGTAGAGGCAGAAGGTGCTGTGTGGTCCCCCTGACTCATGGAAGGACAGAAGCTGGGCTGGGTAAGGGATGTGGGACTGGGGGCTGGGAGCCTAAGGGGCTTGTTCTGGGTCTGCAGTATTGTTCAGGGGCATTTTAGGCAGGGCAGAAAGTGAAAGGATCACTAGCTGCAGCACAAGAAAGCCTGAAACGGGATGGTCTGGGCTCTGCCACAACACAAATGCTCTGATATACAAAGGAAAGCATTACCAAGAAATAAATAATAAAAAAAACCCATATATTTATGCAGAAATGGTTTTTTGAAACCTCACAGGTACTGGATTATTTTAGAAACACAGTCTCCAACCATTTCACACAGGCAGCAAAGTCTTTTTGCGAAGACAGGAAGAGGGAGAAGGAAGGGTCAGAATCAAAAATCAAAGCAATCGGGTTAGCTATCCCAAACTGAGCTGTTTAATTTACCAGCTGTGGCTGATGGTGTTAGTTTTTAAAATGCACTTTTTAGGATTTATTACTACTAAAGTCTCTGAAAGAAGACACAGAGATCAGGTCAATTTCAGTTTGAACATCAGCTGTGCAGACAAAGCCAGCAGTGACTACATCTAGCCTCTTGGATAGCACACAGAAGTGTGCTTTAGAGTCTCATCTTCCATTTCAGCTGCAGAACATCAGTTAGAAAGAGTTGCTCCCCTGACAAAGGGTAAATCAGTTCCACAGAAAATAAGTAAGTATCTGTTTTTCCTTCAGAATACCTGATTTTTATTGCATCATGAAATTTTCCAGACAGAGAAGTGAGTATTTTCTATATTCCTGATTTGGGAAACTATCTGAGCACTTTATCAAATAAGGAGTGGATTTGAAGCACTCATTGAAGGGCTATTCATAAATAGGGATCTTGTTTCTGAACAAGAAATGAAGATGAAAGGGAGACCAAAACTATTTTGTGGATAAGGTTTAATGCAGCGTGATCTGCCAAAATGAGGGGAATCACTTCTGTTTTTCACGGATGCACCAGCAGAATTTGGGCTCCAGGCTTCTGAAAACAAAACAAATGCTGCTCTATTTGAAAGTTGAATTACACAGGAAAAATCCTTAGGAAGAAAAATTCCAATCAAAAATATCTCGGAAAGATCAAAGAGATACTCATGACTTAACTGACACCTGTAGCTCTCTCTCTAGTTACAAGGAAAGAAGGGTTACGTGAACAGGGGCATGCTCCCAGAGGGAGGAAATGTGGCATTGGACAGGTGCAAGACGCCAGTAAATTATGGGATATGTGGAACAGAAGGGGCCATCTATTTCATTGAAAACTGTCAAGGTTCAGTCTGCAGAAAATCAGAAAGAGGTATTTAAGATAAAATTTAAATATGAAAATGCTGCCTTTTTTTTTTTTTTTCCCCCTTTTTTTTCAGGAGGAGGATAAGAAGGGGGAGGATATCAGTCAGAAAAGTAACTGAGTTGGAATGTAAATCATAATTTGCATTCCAGTACTATAAAATTATGGTGGGACATTTTGTCTTCATGTTAATCACGTAAATTAGTTCATGGCTGAATTCTGCTCTTACAACCAGAAATGTGTATAATATAATATCACACATATTCTGAACATGGTGGGTTGTATAGTCTGCTGGAATTGTCTAAAAAGACCAGCTTTCTTACTTGTGTTTAAATTTTACCATCTCTTCCACAGAGAAGGAAGAAAGAGCCATCAGGCAGCAAATGTACGAAAAACTGATAGCAACAGCAGCACAAGGCTTCATCCTGATGCACAGTGCCCAACAACCAGTGCTGCTGAGTACGGCATTCAGAGCCCTGGCCAGGCTGGAGGCTGCCCTCTGTTCACCCTTGCCCTTGGTTTGAATCTGGTTTCTACTTGTGCTTCTGCTGTTCAAGTGAAGCTTTGTGATGGTATCAGCAGAAGTACTTCATTGTCTCTCTTGCCGTAGGCAAGTGTGGCTGAGTGCAAGTGTATTCCCATTAAGTCATGGGCATTAACTGTGTATTACAAGTAAGGAACTAGGAAACTGCTACACAGTCTCCAAATTGTTTTATTTCTTTCCTCCCATCTTCCCCTTACTAAGAAAAGATTAAAAGTGCAGACTCTTTGCTTTTCCCTTCTAAAAGCAGGAGGAAATGGCAGCTTGAAGCTGAGAGCAAGACTTCCCTGTAATATAAAACAGCGCACTGCCCCTGATGGAGCCCTGAAAGGAGCTAACTAATTTACATCCACAAAGACTGTGGCTCTCTAGCATACTGAGTATCCCATGCTAATACTGTACCAGGTATTCAGCTGAGGTATACAACTGTCCTGTGCTGTGGGGAACTGGCTCTCAAAAAATAAAATAGAAGCAGGCATAGAAATGCCTTGTCTTTCATTAGGTGGCTCTTACAGTGAAGGCAAAACCAACATTGCCATCAATGTCAACAGGATCAGAACATGGTCCTCAGAGAATATTTCATATTGTTACATCCTTTCATGACTCAGACAAAATTTTCTTCCTGGGTAACAGCCCTGGTTTATGATAGGAAATAAGTGCTCTGTCACACCCTGATAATTAGTACATCACAGACAGAATGTAAAACCAGGCAGTAAAATGGCATTAATTTTCTGGCCCAACTTTGAGCCACATATAAACCACAAACAGGAAGACACAGACAAGACATGGTTTACTCCTTCCTTTCAGAGAGGCTGGTAATAGAAAGGTCATCGCCTCAGGATAAAAGAGAACACTGAAAACGAGCTCACACTGCAAAGCAGTTCCAATGCCATTGTCCTGCTTCATATTCACACAGAAGAACAAATCTCAGCACAAGCAGCTTTGGGTGTATACCCTTCTTAGCATATAAGGAACTTCATAACACACTGGGAGCTGAAGGGATCACAGTGAGGTAACTATCACTGACCATATGTGATGGAGAAGGAAGAGTCTGCTGTGAAATGCTGTGAAACGTGGTGGGGTTTTAAGGACTTTTTTTTAACGGGGATTATAATTTCAGTGTTCTGAAAAGATAAATACAATTTAAAAAGCACTGTTCTGAGAAAGGGAAAGGAGGATAACCAGCAAGAAGAACACCATGCAGGTAAAAATGAAGACCCTAGACAGCAGTGAAGGATCAGACACCCAGGTTTCTACCAATTGCAGTAGAAAACATTTCTCACACTCCACATCCATGAATCATTATCTAGAAAGAAAAGACTAAACTTTAAGAGAGTGAATTAAAAAAAAGTTTAAGGACTCCAGATAGATTCATTAAACCAAACTGACACTCATATATTCAGGAGAAGAACATCATGCAGGTCTTTTCAAAGACTTTAAAAAAATGCCATGGAAATGAATTACTCAGTAACAGGAGTTGAAACCCACTGCAAACTGCTTATTTGAGTGCAGATCCCAAATGTGCAGAAGGCCAGAGAAAATCCAGATTAAATAGATATGTGGTCTCTATCCTTTCTGGTGAGCAGGTGTCCACACCCCAAAAAAACCAGCAGGTAAACCAAGAAGCAATGAGGCCTTGACTCCCCCTGCCAAGGACTCTGCTGTGACTGTTCACCCACACAGCAGCTGGAGAAAGGCTTGTTTGCCAACAGGGTCCAGGAGAAAGGTTACAGCAAAAGTGCAATGGGAGCAACACACCAGGCTGCACTTGGACATGCGCAGCTTCAGTGCCACGCTGCATTCCCCCAGTGGTAACTCCAATCCACAAGTTATTGGCAATATTAACTTTTTAGCTGAGTTTGCTAAGGAAATGAGGCTTAGGCAATCATTTTTTCTGGCTGGTTTCACCAATAATTTTGAGCCTACTGGTTGATGTCAGCCAAGTGGAATAGACAGACAAGCATTATGTTTAAATTTTACAGAAACAGATGTCTGGAGAGGGGAAAGGGACAGCAACCAAAATTTATTCCCTACTAAAGGAAAGGCTGCAGCATGAGATCATCATTTAGGTATCAGAGGATCCACACAGAGGAGGTCCTCTTTTGGGCAGAAAAGCTCTTCTGCAGATGCTTAGAATGCCAAAGATTAAGTGGGCACTGACACTTTTAGCGACATCAGGCTCAGTTGGCCCAGGTGGAAGCCTGCAGGAGACCTGGATTCATTGGTTCCAAAGAATCACTTATGCCCCATCTAAGCACTGATTCATGCTGACTCACACTGGACATTTCCCATATGACGCTATATCCATGGCATTTCCTATTCTCAGAAACCCTCCTCGCAAGACACAGAACTGAAAGGATTCCCTTCAGATTTCTGAGACTATCTTCGTTACTTACTAAAAGTTGATTGATCATTCTCGTGCTTTTCAGTCCACTTTTCATCTTTTTTGATAATACTTATCATCAGTAACAGCTCTGTAACATTCCCTTTGAATTCATTATCTACTTACTGTAGGAATTACAATGACCCATATCTGCCACATTAAATGGATGGTGCATACCTCTGTGTATTTCCTGTGGATGTAACCCATTGCTACACCTACATCAGTATCTAAACCTAAATACTAAAAAAAGCAGACCTGAGTATCTGTACTGAGTGGTGCCACAATACATCTGGTAGATTCCTCTGAGCTCACTTACACTTTCTCTCCTGAAGAGTTAAAATCCAACACGTGAGGGCAGACTTACAACACCAGTTTAGCAGCCCCCTTCTTCGAGAAAGTGTATGTTCTATTTAAACAAAACAAAACGAAGAAAGAGAGAGAAACAAAACCTCATCAACATCTTGACTAGCTCCTATTGAAAAATGCATCTCTTTGAGAAATCCAGGACATTCCTCTTTGCATTAATTGACACCTTATTAGTGGAATGAATGTTGCCAGTCTTTTCTCAAGCTGCTTGGAGGTGAAGAGACTCTTTCTTTCCCTTTACCAAAAACAACAACAAAACATCCCAAGAGAGAAAAAAAAGAGAAAAAAGGAAAGGGAGCTGCTGAGAGCCAGGCTACTTATTCATCTTTGAACATTGGTTTCCATGGGAATAAGTTTGGTTCTTTGTGGAGGCTGAACAACCCCATGCAGTCTAATGCTTCCAACGTTACATTTGTGTGGTCAACTTTCCTTTGGCCTCCCTTGTCCCCTTCCTCCTCATTCCTGCTCAGCAACAAGACTGGTGTGACAAAAATGAAGAAATCATTCAATAAATTGGCTGAATTGGGTTTGAATCAAAGCCTGCTGAAGCCATTCTACTGCCACCAGCAAAGCTTGGATGAAGCCCTCGCAGCCTAAAGCACAGTGGCTTCCAGTCAGCCTGTCAAAACTATTACTCAGCCTTTGTCTGCCTCAGCTTTTCTATTTTGATGGTTTCTGTCTCAGTTTTTAATCTTTAGATTTGGATTTTTGGCTTTGGAGTTTTTTGTTTCTGCAGCTCTTCATTGCTCCTTATTTTTGACAGATTATGTAGAACATACAACTCTGGTCACATTAATGTTTAAAAGTAAATGATTACCTGTAGACCATGAAGGGCACAGGTTCACCTATAGCAGCAAAAAGGACTAAATAAACTGAGGAGTGATTTGGGATGAAACCTCACTTAAATCATGAAGCATTTTTCCTATACTAAATTATTGGGAGAGTCATTGACTTTACTCTGTTTTAAGCCAAGGAGGTGAACAAAAGCACTGCGACACTCCTGTGACAGAGGGAAGCAGATGAAGACTGGGTGATCTCAGGATAGTACAGAAAAAAACTCATGGACTGTCTATTTGTTTGATCTGACTACAATAATTTCCCAGTCTTCTTGTAATCTATTTTGACATACTTTCTTTTTTAAAGAAACTGTTTATAAATACCTTACTCAGAGGTTGCCATGCAATACATTTTCATACATTAATCCTCATCATTTTGCTAGCTGTCATGATTTTTTTCTATTAAAGGAATAAAGGAAAAGCATGTTATCGCAAATCACTAATAAAATATTTAGCACTTCCTATTGCTCCACTTTAAAAACTTCTTCTTAAAAGCTTCTAGAGTCCAAAGATTTTTTTGTAAAAATGAACAAAAGAAAAATATATTAGAAATTCATGAAAGCCATTCACACACAGACTGCCAGGACTACAGGAGTTTTCTTTTGTAAGGACATTTCTTCCTTACAAAAGATTTTGTATTTTCAGATTTTGAAATGTATTTTCTTTGCAAGACAGAGATGAGGATGGATTTTCAATTTTTAAATCTAAGATTATGTATAATTGCCTAATTTACTTTACCTACCCCTTAGAAAACTTAGCTGAAACTGCAGCATTTTATACAGCAAATCAGGATGAAAGTAGCTATTGAAGCACAGAGAAATTGATCAATCATTTGATTGTCGATTCACACATCAGTGAATGACAGGCAGAACCATCTTAGTCTTATCGTTCCTTTAAGGACGTTAGCAATTCAGGCCAATGAAGATCCATTGTGATAATGGAAGTAATAAGGAAAGCTGGAGCTCAGACCATGTGCTAGCATTCATGGCAGTACATCTTCTCCCCTCATTCACAATCAGATTAAATAAGACAGTTGTTAGAAACTCACAAAAATAAAGCTGCCATAAAAACTACCTTCTCTGGATCCAGATTTCAATGATGCGTGTGCATTTCTTTTTTTCTCTTTAGTTTCAACTCCACTGAGGCCTTCTCCCACCTTCCTACTGCATTTCAGTCCAGGGCAGAAGAAGAGCAAGACATGTTTTCTTAACATATAGATACATGTTTCAGGAAATCCAATACACCGGGTTACTTCTCCAAACAAAGGGAAATGCAGAACTAATGTTCAGAATTTGTCAAGTCTTACCTAAATCATTTCACACACCCACTAAAAAAGTGGGAGTAAGTGGCATTACTGAAGCAAACTATCAAATGTCAGGAGAGCCAGTTTATCCAAACCGAGTAAGTTTAAGCAAAACTATAATTAGTCCAACTTTAAAGAGCAGTACACCTTCTCACTCTGAAGTACATCTGGCATGGAAATGTTTGTTGATATGTGTCCTTTAAACCAGGGAGAAGACCCAATTTTCATCTAAAACAAAGTGAGTTGATGCCTTTGAGACATTTTAGCATAAATAACTAAAATGCAGAGGATAACTGCGAATTTAAAAGGCAATTCACACTTCTGTTATTCCTTGTTCTTTGACAAACAACAATCCAAACCTTAGAATTTTGTAAAGAGGGAGCCATCAGCACATTAGTTTCAGTTCAGCATAGCCTGGTAGATTATAACAGGAGTTAATGTGATCTGGTATGGGAAAGCTATAAAAGCTAACTCAAACCCTGGACCTTCAGAACATGAATTTTGATGAGAAGCCATCATTGGAAACTGAAATAAAGTTAGAAGTATAATAGAGAACATTTATTGATTTTTTTGGTGAGACTATTAAGTTATCAGGAGAATATGTGTACAGCAAACATCAGATCTCTAGCAAAGCAAAACTGTTTTGGTCAGAGTTTCACTTACTTTCCAGAAACTTTCAATTGAAAAAAAAAATAAATTAAAAGACTTGCTCAGCACAACTGGAGCCAGAAGAGACCATGTGCCTCTGCTCTGCTTCAAACACTGCCTTCCCAACAGAGAAATTCCTCCAGAAAATCATGTGGGGATGGGAACCTCTTATGAGGAAGGCTACAAGGAGGTAGAGCCATGACTTCCTAAAACAACCTGGATAGAAAGAGGAGCAGGTGAGTGTTCCTGGGCTTAGACAGAGGCTATCTTTCCAGAAAGAGCAAAGAAGAGTTCGATACGGTGATACTTGTTCTTGGACTGCTATTTAGCAATGTGAGGGTTGGGGCACTGCCCCAGAAGGGGAGACCTCCCTGCAGCTCCCTATTCTGTTGTGTTGGGCACAAACCACAAGAATCAATGGAGAGAAAAAAAAACATGATTATGCCTATATTTCTACACCCTTGTTATCAGGGTATTTACCTGAAAGATTGAATACCTAGAGTGTAGTCCATGGCAGAATGACAACTCAGGGTAAGTCCTGTCACTGTTTCACCATGGCAAAAGTGTCCTTTTGCAATGAATAAATAGGAATATCCATTAATGAGCTTGTTAAGCTTTCTTTTCTTTCTATTTTTATAAATAATTCCAGTTCCTAATGTGCCATGTAGAAGTCATAAATTGGGAAAGACAGAATCTCACACTCATTCTACAAAAGGACAAACACTCTCTCCAAGGATGTAAAATACAGAAGAAACTCTGTAATTGGAAGCTTCTACTGCCTGTGCAAATTTATGTCACAGAGGAAAAGATTTGGAGTCTCTACAAGTTAGAGTTAAAATTTTAATACTTAGGGTTTTTACTTTGATGATAGTGTCTTGATTCATCATATTTTCTCTCTGCAGATACCTTGTAAGCTAGAAATTTCTGCAAGCCTGTCAACTTTCTCAAATAATTTTTTTAATCTTATTGATTTGTTTTCCGGAAGTATTTTCCCTTCTTCCTAATGTTTTATTTATCTAACGGTGTTCACATTTTTATTCGTGGAAACCTTTTCATTTACTTTTTGTGGCTGTTTATTTGGGGTTTTTTCCTTTTGTGTTTTTCTGCAGAAAAACAGCTTGCATTTCAATGGAAATACTTTATACAGCTGAACATCCCGAAGTGCTTTACATTGAGTTACACCCATAGCAAAGAGCCTGTAGGACAAATGTGGCTTTTGGGATCTCCAGCAAAGGAAAGGAAAGCAAGTCTTTCACAATCAGATCATCATGCACTCACACGTGGCACTCTTCTTGCAAATGAGCACCACTGCAGATTTGATATGTGATGCACAGGAGACAACTGTAAGGAAATGGAAACAAGAATGGAAAAAACCCCACATTTCCTGTTTTCCAAATTAAGAAAAGGTATCAAGCACTGGAAATCAGTGTCTTATCCTAATTCCTATAAACAAATGTAGAGTATTTATACCCAAATTAAAAGAGAAAAAGGTATGTAATAAAAAGCATGTGGAGATACCTTGTATTTATTTTGTTCAATTTATAGCATGTGCTATTCTATTTCCTTCTTCATCCTTTTGTATGTGCTATTTTATTCTGTGGCAGTTTGCAGAATATTTTGCTGCTCATTAAATGATGAACAAGAAAACAATCCATAAAATTTTTGCTGCATAAAAATATATTTGGAAATCAGACCCTAGTTTTAATAATAAAATCGTGTCATTTTAGTCCCATATCTCTTACTTACTGAAAGAAATTAATGCAAAATGTAACTAACATGCATAATTTTTTATGACTGCTGCAGAAATTTTCAGTGATCATGAAGTCACTAAGAGATATCTTTGGTAATATTTTGGTTTGGACAACCAGTTGTTCAATAATTTTTAAAAATTATTTTAATTTCTCATCCAGAGACTTTCAACAGTCTAGCATGTGTCAGCCAATTTATATTAGGCATGGAATGTAATAGCTTTCATATCTTTAGCCAGTTTTTTTTGAAAGTTATTTTTTTAAATAATTGAGGAAGAGAAAATATTAATCTGAAACTCTTCAGTAAATACAAGTAATATTCATGGATTTGTCACAGACTGGTAATGTAGGATTATCATATTCATTTCACAGATAAGAAAGCCCTGGTTAAATGTTCTGGTTAATTTTCTTCAACAAATTGATGTAGAAATTCTACAGCAATGCCTGGATTAAAATCCCAGTCCAGTGCTTTATCTATCACGTTACTGTTTCTCAATGGTGGATTGCGAGAGTTCTTGATTGTTACATCTGGCTAAATGAAATAAAATCTAGTTTCCCCATTCCATTATGTTTAAAGGTCACATATTCACTATTAACTATTCAAAACACACATTCACACCAAAAACCTGTAGTTACTACTAACATCTTTAGCCACAAGTTTCGTTTTGATTTTGGGTTTTTTCTAACTTTTAAATAAAATCAAGGAGGCAGGATCACAAAATTGCTTTTCCTGAGACTGAATGTTGCTATATTGAACAAAACAGCAAAACACTTCATTGGGACCTAGTGTTCCTTCCCAAATATTTTGTCTTGTTGGAGAAGGCTGAGACACACCAATTCCTTTCACAGAAGCTCTGTACTGAAAAAGAACCCAAAATATCCAACCCCAGCTACGCTACAATTGTACATTCACACAGCACTACCACTCTCTGCAGCCATGCACAGCTCTGAGCAGCTGGATTGCATGTGGACCATGACCAGTTTCTATACATTTCTCCATGCCTTAATACTTCAGACAAACACGTCTTGAGCCTCTGAAAGCTGACCAAACAAAAGAGAGCAGGCAAATTGTTACAAAAACAGTAAAGGTTATTTTCAAGCTAAAAAGAAACAGTAAAATGGGTTTCTTAATTCACAGCTGAGCTCAAGTCTGTTCACTATTTTTAGTATCATTCTCTATTGTTGGTGGGTTTTTTGTGGTTTTTTTTTAAAATATGACAGTCTTTTCACCCAGAATCAATCCTCAGGCCCAATATGTGGTGCCCTATGCAACAGCTTTGCAAATAGGCTTCAAAGTAGTTGATGTCTTCCACCGTTACAACTTGCTAACATTGTACGAAGATAGGGAGAAAAAAAGAGTTTATAAGCACAAGAGAGTAGAGTAACTCCATATCCCTCCCACTATTAAAAAGTTGGAGTTTTGACACAAAATATTGTCTGAAAAATCAAACATTACTTCATGGAATAATATAGTTTTAATCATAGCCCATGATGCAACACCAAGGCAGTGTATGTAAGCCAGTATTACAAGTGGCAGGTCTATTGAAAATCCCTGACTTCTCTCAGTGAGTGGGAACACTGAACAAATTTACAGAACAAAATGTAGAAGTGATTATGGGACTCACGTATATAATATGCCCTCAATTTTAAAGCTGAACTTGGGCATACTTTTGCATTCAGTGTGAATGGTATCCCACCATCAAGGACCATTTCTCAAGGGTGTTTTTCATCGTAGGGCACTTGTAAACCTAAACTAAACCAATCCTCCACTCATGTCTTGTAACTACAAACTTCCAGGGCAGTGAGAGCCCTGTAGTCAATGCCCTAGAGCTGGGAGTGAGGAACTTGGCACAGCAGCTGGTGGCCACTTCGGAGCAGCAAAGGCCAATTACAAACCTGTAACTCAACAGTAGTCAGTCAGGGGCCAGTTGGACATTTACCTGGTACTTTGATCTCACCACCCAAATGAGGAGACATTCTTCCTTTCCCACTTCCACCCATCTCTGTGCTACCTCTACCAATTTCATGCAAGTAGACTCCTCTCTCTAACCTACGGGTCCATAGACACAAATTCAACATTTGCAATTTTTTATTAGTTTGGCCCCACTGTTTCCTCTTCTGGTAACTATAATGTCCTCTTTTCTTTCAACTTAAACTCTAATTTCTGCTTCAGTTCATGTCCTGTTTATAGCTGCTCTTTTCTTCTAGCTATTTTTCCTGTCTGCTCTCCAGTGATGAGTCACACCTGTATATTTGCCCCCCACATACGAAGAGTTATTCAGAAAGAGTTATCCAATTTCTTTTATCCCTATTTGTTTTTCTGATCAAGGCACAGAGCCAAAATATTACATTTAACAGACAGAACAATATTTTACTAAGCTTTTACTTATATACTGGAAGTTAATGCAGAAAAAAATTGCTTTGCTAAATGAATGCAAGACTGAGTTTTCCTGGCTTACTCTAGTATAAGAAAGCTGCAAAGAAGAGAAGAAAGATTATATATCCCAAATCATCTTAGCTACCCTCTTTATCATTATTATTGCCTCCATTTTCTACTGCATTTTAGAGTATATTCTAAATGGAATATTAATATTAATTTCTTTCTTCTTCATGAGAGTTCAGATAATTTGGGATAATTAAGGGAGAGAGGATAGGAGAATCCATTGTGGGGTTATAAATCTCCAAGGAATGTGTTAGTTTTGCATTTTAGTTCTGCTGAAAAATGTAAATGCTTCAATTAGTGTAAAAATCAGAGGCTGCCTCACTCATTAACAATGAGGCCTCTAACCTCTCACCTTGCCCATGTCTGAATCAGAGGATTCTGAAATGGGAAAGTTGGCCCATTCTCCTAAATACAGAAACTGCCCTTAAAAAAAGTAACCAGAAAATATCCCCCTCATTCTCCCTCCCTTAAAGAGCTAAGAGCTCTTTCATTTGCAGAAAAACCCTGTCTGGAGAAGTTAGTGTCCAGTTGCATATGATGGGGAAGCTGGTGTGCTTGTGGATAGCATCAGAGCAGACTTGAAATGAAGATAATAGGGCTGGGCATCTGCAGTACTGGGATGAATCTCCTCAATCTAAATATTCCATGTTTCATAACAAACCTGTCAATAAGGGATGTGAGGGCAGTTTCACTGCTGTGCTGTTCTATCCTACAGCTAACACAGCCTGAAACCTCCTAAAGGCTGATTGAAATCGATTCATACGCAGGTGGACTGCTACAGATCTCTCTTCTCAGCCTTTATAAAGGGAGATTTAGTGGGAGACTTTTTATTTATTGAGAGATTCGTATTATACCAAGTTCAATATTCCTCCAGTCCACAGTTACCCAGAAAGATACACTTAAACAAATGCCTGATGTATTCAGCATGTATGGGACCAAATAAATCAGAGGGAAAGAATATAGCTACTACCACACACATCCATTCTGCACACATTTATTTCTAAGCTAGCAGCTGGGAGGCAAGGAGAAAGCACTGCCTGGACTGATGATTACATTTCCTCAGTGAATAAAACCTACATGTGCAAAAAAGTAATGCAAAATTCCTGCTCCCTTTGCATGAAAAAGTTCATCCACAATGATTCGATTAATTGAAGGATTAGTCTTTTGCTACAATTTTGACCCGAGGTTCTTCAAAGTAGCATGGCACAAGTAATATGGTGTTCCAGGACTCTGGTATATTTTCAAGACCATCTGCACTACTCACAACTTCTAATCCTTAATTTCTCTCATGCATTAGCCCATTAATATTTTCTGAGGTTTGCATCTTTTTTTAATATATGAACTCCTGCAGACAGGATTCCAAATGCCTTCAAGATGTTGACCCAGTTTGCATAGAGGTAGTTTTCTTTGCATGAACAAATTAGTATGGAGAAAGGTCATGTTATCTCCTCATGCCACACCATCCAACCAAAATATTGTTGATTACTCTTCAAATCCACTCTGAGTTCTGCTACCAGAAATTACCTTCCTGGTCTATCATCTCCTTTCCTCTACTTGTTCTCAATATTGCATGAAATCACTCTATGGTATCTTACTGACCCCAGCTCTATTGCTCCAGTGATATCAGCCTAAGTCATTCCATTTCCACACTACCCTCTTTCCTGATCTCTGATAAATTCCATAACAGTTAAATACTTCAAAATATATTCTTAAACCTCTTCTACCATTTTGCCTTCAAATCAATCCCATTGACACTGGTACATGTACCTGAACTGTCACCTTATCACCTTGAAATCTTTTCATCTCAAGGTTTCAAAATACTTTGTGTCGTGACAGTAAAGACTATGTAGGTTCTGGTTCAAAAGTTCATAGAAAAGCCACCACAGAAAAGCAATGACCATAACATACTTAGATCAAACATACTCTTTGGAGCATCAAAGATCAAAAAGCCACCACAACTGGGCTAAACCTCAAGAAATTGAAGTATATGAAAATGAGGAAACTTGTTTAAAAAGAAACTGAAAGAGTTATCTGAGAGAACAAAATCCTTATGGAATAGCACAGGGACTATCAAAGCAGAGCTCCAGTGCACACTGTCTGTTAGGAAAAACTTGAGAAACAATAAAAAAAGCAGGCGTGATGGAGCAGTGAGCTAAAGATTTGGGAAGTAAAAGAGTTTATTAGAATTGAGAAGGCATCATTCAAAAAGCAGAAGCTGTATCCAAATGAAGAAAATAAAAAGGATCATAAAACCTGGCAGATTAAATGCAAAAATATAATTAGGTAGGCAAGGGGAAAAAAAAAAAAAGTTTGAAGAACATTTGGCTGGAGCAATCAAACATAATAGTAAATTCTTCTTCCATAGAAATCATCAGCATCAGAGCAAAAAATGCCCAAAAAAGCCCGCGAGGCAGTCTGTGGAGCCCAATGACAGGCTGAATTCTCAAGGTATAAGGTTATTGCAGAAAAGCAGAGTGTATTCTTGTGGCCTTCCAGTACCTGAAAGGAGCCTACAGGAAAGATAGAGAGAGACTTTTTACAAGAGTGTGTGATGACAGGACAAGGGGGAATGGCTTCAAACTGAAACATACCAGGTTAAGATTAAATATTAGAAAAAAATTCTTTGCTGTGAGGGTAGTGAGGCACTGAAGCAGGTTACCCAGAGAAGCTGTGGGTGCCCCATTCCTGGAAGTGTTCTAGGTCAGGTTGGATGGACATTTTGCTCTAGAGACACATGCTCCTGCCCATAGCATGGGGATTTGGAACTAGATGATCTCTAGCATCTAAATCCAAATCATTCTATGGTTGTGTTTCTAGGATCACTGTAGCAGAAACAGCTGGTATTTCCACTAGAAGCTTTTTTTTGAAGGCAGTACTACAGAGGATCCATCTGAAACATAACTGGCTGCGGAGAGTCTGTTGTAATGTTAACAGAAGTGTTAATGAGTTGTCTGGACTGGATGGCATTCATCAAGAGTTCTGAGAAAACTCAAGGAAGTAAGAGCTGAATCACTGATAGGGGTACCTAACTTTCCATGTTGATTTCTAGGCACTGAGCACTGAGGGTTAGCAAACGTGACACCAGTGAGGATCTGGAGAGCTACAGACCTTCAAGCTTGTAACTCTAGTGTACAGATTTGTACAAGCTACAATAAAGGACAAATAGGTGTCTGAATGCAACTTATATGGAAGAGCCAATGTCAATTCTGTAGTGGGACATTATGCCTTGTAAAATCCATTTGAGTTTTTGAAGTTAATTAACATATGGGTCAGGTGAGACAGTCAAATAAAATACTACTGGATGTTCAAAATTCTTTGGGTAAAAACTCCTATGAATGTTTTTTAAAGAAACTGAGCAGCCATAGCGTAAGTGGGAAGGACCTGGAAGGGACAGATAAAGGGCCAAAAGACATGAAACAGGCCTGCACTTACAGTAGAACAACTACCCTTCACAGTGAAATAAAATTATGGACTCTGAGGTGACAATTACCATTTGGTAGCACATACTGAAGGTTACAATAGACAGCTCCACACAAGCATCAACTCTGCTCAGCAGCAGTTAAAAAAAAAAAAAAAAAAAAAACCTCAATAACATACTGATTACTCTGTTCATCGCATCTTGAATATTTTTTCAGTTAGGGTCACCTTATCTCAACAAAAGGACACAAAGGATGTATTTGAGATGGCAAAATCTCAGAGAAAGACAAACTATGATATAGTGTGGTTTATACAGTTCTGAAAATCTGTGATGTTGTGGAGTCAGTAGACAGGAAATGACTGTTCACTGTCCATCCACTGCAAGGAGCAGATAGTACCAAATAAAGTTCATAAGAGCTAAACTTAAATAAAAAGAGATGACCTTTTCAGAAGGGAATCTGTACCACTTAGTGTATCATGTTGGATATCTAAAGAGTTTGCTTTGTTCTGTATCTATATTTTCATGTCCACAGCCCTTAAATTGGACTTCCTGGGCATACTAGTACAAATCATTATTTATACACATTCAGCCTACCTCCTGACTGGGTTGATTACACTCTTAGGAGTCAGTTCATAATAGGGAAATTCACTTGAGCAAAACGCTAGACTAGTCATAGCTTCCTGTTCCCTCTTTGCAAAAATTCAGTCATCATATTGGTCTCAGTTTAGAACAGGAATGGCAAAGGTAAAAACAAATGATGAAAAGACAAGCCATAAATCATTGTAAATTCTTATATCACAAGCAATGCATGCACATCAATGATGGACCCGTGAACATGAAGAAAAGACACACAAAGTAAGAGTATTTGAACTTTGCTGAAGGTAGCTATTTCCAGGGTGCCGGCTTGAAGTGACTATCACCCTGTACAAAAACTACTTTCATTATGTCTTGTTTTTCATTATCCTCTGCACTCCAATTTCTTGTATCATCTTTCTATTATGGAAGATACCCTGGGAAGTCTCTTCCTCTACTGGTTATGACACAAAACAACTGGAAGAGGGAATCCACTCCTGATAAAATCCTTGTTCAAAGGAAATAATTTTCCTAATTCAGAGCTAGCCAAAGAAGTTAAACAAGTGTCCCATGGGACTGCACTTGTGTTGAAGACTAGGAGAACTCTCAAAAGAAGAAGGAAATGCCCTCTACCATCCACTGATGCAGATTCAGTCATGCCACTGATATCATGCCAAGATTTACACTGATGCAGTATTCCATCTTGGGAGCCAGTTCTGATTGATGTATCCTGACTATAAAATGAGTGATGCCTGGGACTGTCAGGCAGTTTTCACTAATTTAAATAGGAGCAAATGAGACCAAGATGGTGACAATTTCATGCAGAAATGTAGTATGGTACATAAGCTTAGGGTGGTTTTATCTGCAACAGTAAAAAATATCAGGTCTGTTAAAGAAAAACTAATTTTTATATCTGAGACAGTATAAGGAAAAAATTTCCCAGCAAAAGTGCTTTCCTAGTGAGGGAAGAACAGGTCACAGACTACTGAGTCATATAGTTACATTATTTACCACATAAAAAATTAAATAAATTTTATATTAATTACATTAAAATTTATCTAATTTTTGTTATATACATATTTGTCCTTTCCTTTCTTAATAATTCAAATATACAAGCAAGGTCAAAAGCTGTAGTCTAACTGGAATGACCATACCATTTTTTACTGTTAATTTTCCTATACAATATTACTGAAGACGAATTATTTTTCACTGTTTTAATAGGAAAGTGTTTCACACATCTTTTGAATTTCCTCAGTATCTGAGCTCCATATGAGCACAGGATTTTATTAGAATATGTCAGTTCACCATAACCACTTTTAGTAAAGAGAGGCTTGCCATAAGAGTTTCTAGTTAACAAAGAAGAATAAAATAGCAGGTGTTAACACTGAAAAAGAAAATTGTGACAGAAAATTAAGGTTATTAGGGAAGCTGAGAATTATAAAAGGCCCAACAGGGAGTGATTTCAGAAATCACAGTTTAGCGGCAGAGCAAATAAACAAGGCAGTCTGTGACTGAAGTCATCAAACTAGAGGATATTTTAGCAAAATAATAAAATTAGACTCTCCAAATGGAGCCTCGTTACCGAACCACTGTATTCTTTCACTTTTGGCTCATGAAATACAGCCAGCCTGGCCATCTTGCAGGGCTGAGTCCTGGACAGGAAATTACCCAGATGTTCTCAGGTTTTGGGACTGGATTGAAGTTTTGACACAAAACCTGTCTGTCTGGCAGCACCTCATTGTGTGAACTGTGAAATGCTACTGGTTTTATCTACTTGTTTATTTATTCATGAGTTTATCTCCTACCTGAGGATGCAGTGGCTGACATGGAAATGTGAGCCAGACTCTGCACTTTTCCCTGTTCAACTCCAGGGCAGCCATGCCTGTCTGTAGAGCTGGGAAGCAGAGACCCCTCCCTTCACCTTCCTCACTGCTGAGTGACACCAGCAGGAAACAAAGACATAAAGAAAGATTGCTCTTCCCACTGCCCTGCTGCTGAGCAGTGCAGGAACACTGGGATAGGGCAGGGACACTCTCAGGACAGGCTACTCAGCTGCTCAGGACAAAGGGTCTACTGAGAGAATGAGGGACACGTCCCATAGACATGGAGTGCAAGGACCCATGTCACAGATGTTCTTTGCCATCACAAATATTTAAAACAAGACTTAAATAAAGCAGTTCATATGAAACTGGTGCATAAGATAGACTCTTCTGAGCAGCACAAATTAAAGTCACAGGCAGTGAGCAGTAGGAAGAACAAAACGTCAGCATTTCACAAAAAAAGAACCTGTGTTGCAGCCCCTAGGCTGTAAACCAGCCCTGCCGATGCAGACAATGACGTGGATCTTAAGGGCAGCAAGAAGTGCTACAACAGTCACGTAGCCTGACCCCTGTGCAATGCAAGCCATAGAATTTTACCCAGCATCTCCTGCTGCAGTAACACCTCCTCTTCCCTGCTGCAATGAGGCTCCTTACAACCCACTTGCAAATGAGCTCTCGGCAGGACTCCAGAGGAAACGGGCAGATATTAGACAAAAACTTGTTTGTTTGCTTTCCCAAGAGCCAGGAAAGCAGTTGCTAAAGGCTGATGCAGGACTCTATCACTGGTACCCAGTGGGCATGAGGCAGCCAGGCTCCGGCTGAGTGCGGAAACCAGGGTGGCAGTCATACCATGCTACAGCTCTTTCCGACTTCGCTGACATTCACGTTGCCTTCCTCTCACCCACTGAGTATTATCATCACAGAGGCTGGAGTCTGAATGTGTTTAATGCTTTCTTAGCCACAGATCATTAGTAACCAATTCCACTTTCCACTGTCTCAATTGTTTTTATACAATACAAGACTCCTTTTTTTCCTCTCCCCTCCCTCTTCTTTCTTCCTCCTTTTTCCAATTTTCTTGTGGTAAAACAGTCCTGCCTGAAAGCAATAAGCTCCTTTCAGAACTTAAAACCCTAATGGCAGGCATTTGGAAAAGAAGCTCTAAAGGCACCATTATTCCTCACTTTGGCTTCACTGCTGGCTCGCTGTCTACATGCATAATGCTGAGCTTTTTCCCACAAAAATAGCAGTCCTCAGATAGCCACAAATCCATGTTAGCTGCTTGGCTTATTTATTCCTGGAGGAAGCTAGCAAAGTGACAACTTCGAGGACATTTGGGAGGCCACCATAAAGTGGTGAGCACTCAGCTAGGTATGGGAGGAATACAAATGAAGCAATGACTTAGGTAATTGTACCCACAGCTATCTGTGTTTTTGGGGCATGCATTCCCACTCTGCTCATGATGTTCTCTCCTCTTCCTCTACCAAAGCTTTTCTGGTTTCTCTTTCCACAGTTCTGCATCTCAGTGTTCACATAAGGCCTGAAACAAGATTGCAACTTGTCATTGCTTTTCCTGTTTCTGTGGGGTTGCAGTGTCCAAAGCAGGAAAAGTCACTCCCAGTGCTTTACTTGCTCTCTGTGCAAATTCCAGCTATTCAGCAGCCACTGACTGGCAGCAGTGAGAAAGTGGTCCGCAGCCCGGGCTGCTGGCTGGAATAGGCAGCACCTCTCAATAAAATGCTGGAGAACAGCAGGACATTAGTACCAAGGGGAACTTGCTATTGCCCAGGGTGTGCTAAGGCGACAGTGGGCATCAAATTTTGCGAGCAGGGCACACATTTGGAAGTCTCTGAACAGGAATGCTAATTGGGACTCAAATGATGGTTGCAAGGGCTAGCAGGGGACCCAGGGACCTGGGGGATTAGCCAGATGGTGAGTCCCTCTTCCACTGCTGTCCTAGGGAGAATAAAGAGCAAATGACAGGATTCACGCATTCCTGGAGGAACAGTACCAAGTACCTCACCAGAGGTAAAGCTCTCAGGTTGTTAGTCCCAGGCAAGGACAGGACTCCACCATGCCTCATCGCTGTCAATCCAACAGGCATTTTAGGATACATGCAGCCCCTGTTGCTCACAGCAACACTCTCCCACTGGGACTGTGTGTGGAGGGTAGGGGGATGCTGCCTCTCTAGCAGCCATTGTGCCAGTCAGTGCTAGCATAGACCCCTGTGGCTGGCCCATTCTCTGTCACTGGGGTGGAACCACCACATATTTGCTGCTATTAGCTCTGAGTAGGGGCAACCCTTCAAAGAAGATACATAGAGAAAACCCAAAGGCCCTAAACATCCATGCCCATCCTCACATTTTGTGAGCAAAGAGCCTCCTGAAAAGCTGTGGGTCGCACTGCACAGTCCTCACACCTGCAAATCAGAGCTGCGCGTGCCTTAAGCCCAGCATAATCCACCAGAAAACAAGTGGTGCACCACTGCAGTGGGGCATTTGTTTGACTTGCAATCCATCCCTCAATGAAAGAAACTACTCAAAAAAATCACCCTGGCACTCAGCAAGGCAGTACCCAGGGAAGGCTCTGTGCCCTGTTTGGCTGGACAGTCAGGGGCACTCCCAAGCCCCAGCCCAGAGCATCTGGCACATGGACACCACCCATGCCCAAGCAGCCAGCCTCTGCCTTTGCCATGAAGAGCAATCCCTGTGTGGGTGGGAGTGGGGCTCCTTGCAGCCGTGGCACAGCTGCTGGTGCCAGGGGGAGGAGCGGGGCAGTTCCCCCAGCTGCCAGAAGGATGGGGTGGGAGGCAGGCAGGAGCACAGGGATCTGCCAGAGGCACGTGGCCCAAATCCTGCACACCTGCTGGGGTGCAATGCCAGCTGCAGCCCAACAAGGAGCCCTATTGATGCTGCCCGTGGGGTGGGCTCCTCTGCCACTGCACACGTGGCTGAGGAGAGTGCATGGAGAAATTTTCATCTGTGGTTTGCTAAGGGTTTCTCCCCAAAGAATCATGATTTAATTGCTGTTATTATCTCCATAAAGCTGTCCAGAGTGTTTTTCCAGTGGTTATTTAAAGCTTATGTAAAAGATATTGATAGCAGTGGAATGCCTGGTTAAAGCTGCATTCCTGGTATGCCAGTAGCAGAGTGTGATAAAAATAGTAGGTCTCTTAAATCAATCATCATCTTCCTCTAATTTATTGTATTGTTGTATTTTTGGATCCATGCATGGCACATACACCGTATCATTATGAAAGTAATGCAGTTAGAAACTATATAAACAGATAACTGGAGATTGAGTTACTGTCAGTCTTCTATTAAAAAAAAGGCACTTTGGCAAAGAATAAAAATCTCGCATTATAATTTTTAAAAAGATCTGCTGATGAGGAACCTTGCCACAGAAAACAAACTCTCTGAAACATGTCCCTAAAACAGCGTACTTGTTGCTGATGAAAAAAAATATTTTAAAATCTCTTGATCAATAACAGCTTCAAAAAATAACAGTATGAATAATATGGATGTCTGGTGGGAACAAACAACTGCAGAGGATATCATTATGTACATAGTCTATACATATTTTTTTCTATTCTGATTTGCTGTAGAAAGAAAAGATAGAAGCACAGGAGCGATGAAACGTGTCTTTAAAAGATGGAGGAAATTTTTATTTAATGCAAATCCCTTGTTTCATCATATCGCTAGTGACTCATGCATAAAGGCTTAGAAATCTATGGAAGGAGATGAGAAACCTCAGAAACAGATATGAGCAAATAATTCACTACAGAAGAGTTGTTTTCTCCTTAAATCAACTCCATTTTTTTATTTAAAGAAATTATTTGCAAATAGGTCATTCTAATGATGAATTTATTCCCATGTTTCTAATCGCCTCAGGGATTGTTTCTGAAAACAAATTTAGACAATGAATTTACAGACTAATCATTCAAAAAGCTTAGCTCCTGTGAGTTGCCAATCAATTGGAATTAAAAATCATATGTATTATTAGCTCAACTTTGTAATTCACTCCCTGAACTGCAAAGTAAAAAAAAAGTATCCACCAGAGTTTTGAATCTCTCAGGTTCATTCTGGATAATGAAAAGGGATAAAGAAAAGTTGAGGAACTAAATGTAATTTCATGTCTTTTTATGTCCTTCCACACAAAACCCCTTGTCACACAGCCTGTTCCTGCAGCCCAATCCCCAAGAAGCGCATCCCTCTATAACTCATCATAGGAGAAGAGGCACATCACATTTATGGACTTGTGTCTTTTACCTCTCTTTTTCCCCTCACATTCTTCTGAAGTCATTTGTGTTGATTAACATCAGTCTGCCAATGACACAACCTGACTACTCTGGCATGTTTAATTACCCAAGTTCCTGTGCCAGAGCTTTGGAAGAACATTAAGAGACCTCCTTCTGCCTGTCCTACACCATGGAGTGTCACAGACCAATTCAAACCCATCCATGAACGGCATAAGCTGTCTTGGATGGTCTTCCTCCACCCCCAGCTACCATCTCCAGGAATCCTCTTTATTAATTAGTAATTTTTAGTGATTTGGATTCACCATTGCACCTCCTAAATGGCTTCCATAGTCCAAGCTTTTTGAGGCTTTTCCTCTGCTTTCCTGAGCCAGCTGTACCCATCTTAGCTTGGGATTATTTATTTAATTCTCGGCTTTTGCTGACTTTACAGTGACTTTTGTCCATGCCCTCCTCTGGCAATTCAATGTTGCCTGTAGTTCTGTGCACCCTGCAAAAGAGCTGGTGAAGGGTAAAAAATGCCTTATGATGAAATATTTGGCTATAGTTACTCCAGTGAGAGATGTTGCTGTAATATCTGGTATACAGAAGCAAGTATCACAGAAACATTTTTCCCCATGGAGCAGTTTCATTACCCTGCCAAATCCTTTGTAGCCAGGAAAATGCCTATGCTGCAAAACTGAGACTGATGTTATAAGAGCATCAAATCTGGGCTTGTTACAATCCACATCTTACCCCAAAATCATTCTCCACACAGGGTTCCAATGCTTGGTTCTTGCAATGGAGTATGCTAAGGAGGTGAAACTGGGAAGCAAGATAGGACACAAATTAATGCTACAAGAGCCCACACATCACCATCCTTCCTGAAAGATGGTATATGTACCCCACAATACCATTAGGAATTGAGCAGAAAGCTCATTGATCCCAGATAGACCTATGGCATCCCTCCCGGAAGAGAGATTTGGGACTTAACAACACAATTACAAGAAGAAAAGAGTTCTCTCTACCAAGAAATAGATTCCTCTTCTAGTACATTGAAACAATTAGGTAATTTCCATCTCCTTCCTTGCAAATTGAATCTCTCAATAGCTCAATTTCTTCAAGTGCCATTGTTTTCTCAGGCACGACAAAAGTAATTTTGCTGAGCTTCCATACTCTCTGAGTATCCAAGCATCTCTAGCACCTGAGTGTTCAATGCTGCAGCTATTTCTTGAGTACTGCTTGGACATGTTTCAAGTTGACATTTTAGATTGCATAACTCCTGGCGCAGCACTGCAAAGATGTCTCCTCCCATTGCATCAGAGAGTGACCTGCTGTGGCAAAGGCTATTACTTCTTTTGAGTTTATCGAGTCTGTGGTGCCTCATCGAATTATACAGATTCCAAGGGGAGGAAAAGGAACTGCTGTGTGCTCTGGGCTCTGAACTTTTCAGTGCAACACATCTGGAGAGCCTTCATCTGCATATGCATCTCGAATGCCACATCTCCTTGGTGAACACTGCGTGCATTGAATTCTGCTAACATAGGGTGACAGACAAGTAACAATAGGCGCTACGTTGGCTCGGTGCTTGTCTCATCCTAAAATAAAATACTCTGTGATGGACTAGCCACAGCTGCACGCTTACAAAGAGCAGTCTGTGGCTTCTAAGTAAAGCAGCTGAGAAGTTAAAAAAATATATATCTCAGCTTCCCCCTCCCCACTCATCTCCACACACATGTTAGATTTGAGGCCAAAATCCAATGACTAAACTAGGCATACAACCAAGAGTGACCTGATTTTGGGGAGTTACTGAGCACTGGTGTTGCCCAAGGACTTCACTGCTTCAAAACCATGTTTCTTGGGGAACACAGAGGCTCAGTTCCTCTAAAAATTAGATACATTCAAGTAGGGGCCTGAACATTAAGGTTTTTAGTACTTCATTTAATTTGTTCTCCTGGAAACTGTTTCATTTGAGAGTAAGGGCAAATGAATGCTCAATAAAACCATTAAAAAAAAAATCAAACACTCAGTCTAGTCTCTGTATCATTTACCAAACTGAGTACCACTGAGGGGGAGGGAGCAGCAGGCTGTGCAATGGCAGGACCACTTTCCCATCTATGTGGCACAGACCAAGCACTACAACAGATAGTACCAGTAGGGAGGGCAAAGCATGACTGATCACACCCAAACCTCAGAAACCTGGCAGTACCCTCACTTCTCCAGGCAGCTCGCTAACACTAAAGGTGGCAGCTTTTCCAGTCAGGTTTGGTCATCCAGGAGTCCAGAGATGCAAATGAGCAAACCTGGATTCATCTGAGGCAGAGACAGTGATACTGAACCCAAAGGGTGAGATTTTCATCTTTTCCCCCACCTCACTCCGCGTAGTGCTTGCGGCAAAGGTGGCAGGAAAAGACTAATCCTTGCCTTCAAGGGATTTGAAGAGAGTTCTTAATTGTTCAAGGAAAGCTTAAAGAAATTGTAACTCTTATGCAACTTTCCAAGCCTGGTTGCTGAAGGTTACACAAGGCTAGGTGTGAAGATGTTTAATCCTGTTTTTCAAATGTCAGCAGGAAAAAAGTAAAATTTTCCTTTTGGCTTTCTCCAACCCCTGAGTAATCTGATGTAGTACAAATCAATATGTTCTTGAGACAGCATTCCATGGAAAATGTAAATTGTAATGTTATCTGATACTTGGGTTGTACAAATTCACGCAAATTGCAACAACTATAATCCTGGGCTGTGAATCACTGCTGCAGATCTAATCACTACCAGTCTTTTCTGTCCATCAGCTCTGCTGTCTGCAAAGCTGTGGAGGTATGGATTACACAACTTGTACTTTTCATTGCTAACATGCCCTGGTAGTAAGAAATTGTATTGTAACCAAACAGTCAATCAGAAGCAAAGTCTTGCAGCTGGTTTCAATCCTCTGTGTGCAGATCTCCTCACCTCTCCAACCAGAGCAGGTTTGGGTATTTACAACACATCTACTTTTACTTTTTAGAGCAGAAACCATTCAGGGGAACAGACTGTTTAGGAGCTGTGATTAGAAGGAAGCTTGCTAGTGCAACAAATGGTCGAGCAGACAACACAAACCAACAGATGCCAAACTATTTGAAGCCTGATACAGAGCAAACATTGGAGGAGGGCCCTCCCTCCTCAAATGAGGGCCAGGCCTGTCAGACCCCAGACAGAAACACATACCAGCTGGCCAGCCATGCAGAGTGAAATCTCCCAAAGACCCATTTCATCAAGAGCAGCAGCTGACCGATCACAATCAACAGGACGGCTGACAGGAGAGCTCATTCCTGGGGCTCCTCCCTCCCTCGCTCCCAGTCAACATGAGCCACCACCTTTGTCATGGCAGCCTGTGCTTTGGGCTTACCTGGCACAAACTCATGTTCATGGGGAATCAGACTTATTGATTGCCGCAGTGTGTGCCACAGGGCAAGTAAAAACTCCTGTCTCAAGCTGGCAGAAACCAAGCGAAGTCATCTCATAACAAAGTGCACACTGAGCAAGTCTTAGGCTGCTTAGGGAAAGCAGGTAGGTCTGCCCTGCTTCTGCTAGGATTGAGTGGTGCTTTGACACACAGCCCTTACCCCACAGTGATAAACACATCTGACGCCGCACCTCTGCATTACTGCTCAATCTCCATCACTGCTGCCACAGTTTTAGACTGTACATTTGTCAGCAGAGACTAAGGCCTGCATCCTTACACCTGTACTTTATTAGTGTCTTCACAAGCCTTTCTAAGCAAACACTATAGACATTTTGGTGGCTCAAAGAAGGAAGTCTCACAGCCTGTGTGAAATATGAGACAGGGAAGCAGAAGGTCCTGGAAAGAAAGGAAAGGCACGGAGTCAGAGAGAACTTTCTGATAAGGCAAGGGCTTTGAAGAGAGAAATGCAAAGAAAGCGTCTGATGTGAGCCCTTCTACAGAAGGCTGGCAAACTTCTCCAAACCCACCCAAGCTGCTGATCTGAACAGAGCACCCTGAAAATTCCTTCTGAAACTGATGACAGGATGAAGGAGGATACAGGAGGAGGATGTCTGAAAGAGACACACAACAAGAGAGGGACTGTCAGCGGAAAAATCCTATTCCATATATCAGGTTTAACAAAATTAGGAGAGTCACCCAAAAACATCCCAGCAACCGGGAATGTCAGCATCCACATGCTTTTTGGTTTGGCTAAGGGCTCTCTATATCTCCATGTTTACATACAACCCCATCCACTTTCCTCTTCAGAAGACCCACACTTTTTAAATGGTTCTGTAATTATATTTCTTTATAGTAGCAGACAGTTTTAAAAAGAATATCAGACAAGCCCAGGGAACAAACTCTTCTTGGACAGTTTCCCATCCCTGTTATTTTCATTAAAAAACAGGGTGCATCAAGACTATGGCTGTTCACACTATGCACCTGACTCAGGAAACAAGCAGTTTGTTATTATGGTTATTTCTAGCAATTTAGGCTATTTCTTCTCTGAAACATAAAGAATTCTTATTTCAGCTTAAGTACTAGTCTACAGATTCAAAATGCATGTGCTAAGTCTTAATCTACAGGGTGTCCCACCTGACTGACTAGGAAATAAATCCAAACAGAGCACAGAAAAAATTACAGTAAGTTGCCTGCATCACTTCAGGCCATATTCATCAAGTGATGACTTATGAGTGCTGCATACTGAAAACACACAGGAGCTGGGTATTATGAATTCTAAGCCACTGACCATAATTTCCCTTTACCCCACAAGTTCCTTTTAAAAAAAGCAAGATTCTTGGCAGCTGTCAATTAACAGAGTCTCATTCAAGCTGATGCTGAATTAAACAGGCTAAAGATGTGTGCCCTGACTCAAGCAGAACAATCTTTCCTTCACAATTACAGCAGAAAAGCTCATCTTTGTTTAAATATTCAGTTCTACAAAGGCTTTAAAATCCTCATGCTGACAAAGGTTAGGAACTTTGTGGGCAGTGGTGTAGGCTGTGTGCACCAGATTTGGGAACATTTATTTAAGTGGCTCCTAAGAAGACTGTACAACAAATTGGGAAGAGCATGAGGCCAGTTTCAGGCTGTTGCTATAGCCCTTGTCTCTCCCTCTACATCTGGGTCTTAATCACTTAAGATATCCACAAGATGCTCTGTTGCATCCATTAATTTTTGAGAAATAAAATGGGAACCAGTATTCTTAAAATTGGCATTTAAAAAATACAAGATGCTCCCACTGCACTGCCACAGCACTTCTCTATGCAGTTCTGCATTTATCTTTCATGTACACACACTTCCCTCTTGCCACCTTATACACACTTCCACTTGCAGGGCAAGGTAGCAGCTTTCAGGCAACCAAGAAAACTGAGAAAAAGGGTAAGGTGGGACTATTTTCCATATTTTAGGCTAAAAATTGACATGATTTATTGAAAAAAAAAAAAGACCAGGGAAGTTAGTAAGCCTGTCCTTTACCATAGGATGCAGGATTTCAAGTTAAAATATGGGAAACCCCATATTAAATGAGAGGTCTGCCAACCCTAGGAGCTCAAGCATAAAGTGGATTATTCTGTGCAGTCACAGAGGTTTCCTAGACTACTCGTTTTCACATGAGCTGATAGCTTGAGGGGATGTTTCAGACAGTGCTTGATGCTTTTGAACCTGACCTGCAACCAGCCAATGTCAGTTCAAACCTGACCGCTGGCAGAAATCATGGAAAAAACGGGAAGAGGAGCGAAGCATGTTGTCATGGTCTGCCTCTGTCAAAGGAGTCTGCAGTTTGATAGACATCAAACTAACAGAGCAGAAAGCTCAGATTGCACTGAAGCTAAATAAATAGCACGTATGGCAGGGATGGGGGAGAAGTTTGGATCTGTGTAGAAAGGCAGGGGAAGTCTAGGAAAAGGGTAATGGGGTGGTAGAGGAGGAGAAAAGGGACAAGACTTGGAATGACACAGACATGCTCCCAGTCCTAACTAGGTCCAAGGCAAATAAACAAACTTCTCCTTTTCCTCCCTGCCTCTTCTTTGTCCTCAGTGAGATCTGGGCAACCCTCACCCTGCAACCCATCTCCAAAGGATGGTGGCTGCCCTTCCTCATGGGAACCAGCAATAGGGCAGCACTCTCCACCTTCCTGGTACTTTCTACAAAACACAAAGCACAAGACTGAAAATGTACTGGGCTAGTGCTTAGCACAGTATCCCAGGCACTGACAAGGGGTTGGGAAGGGAGGCACCACTGACTGCGATGAATGGCAGTTCCCACCCCTCACATCTCCTATGTCTCCTACAGAGGACATCTTCATTCAACAGAGTGTACAGCTCATGGAGATGAACAGTTAATTTCACACCCTTTAAAAAAATGCATTCTGTTTAGAGGTCAGGAGTCTGAAATCTACACACTCAGTTAGATTTCCTCGATACTAATAGCACAACATAAATTTGCCATACAAATACATAAACTTGCCATCACCTGAGTGATTTACAAAATGCATTCCTAAAAAAACAAAATAAATAGCCTCCCTGGAGGTTGAAAGATTATTTTTGGGAGCTTTTGTTCAGCGTCAAAGTGGGTCCAATCAAAACACATAGCACTCAGTTCCACTATGTTCATCACAGCTGCTGTATGGTGCATGTCACCTCCTTGGCAGACAGTGCAGACCAGAGAGCATGGGAAGGCTTCAGATCTACAAGGAAGATCAAGTCTGCCAATGGGATGGAGCAGCCCTAGCAGGGTACCCCCTGTAATTCTCTAGTTGCTCCCCCATGACATCTGGGGAATAGAATCTTGTTCTCCTAAGCAGACCTGAGTGATTATCAGTCTCAGGATTTGGGGGAGGTTAGCACATAGCAGTCATTCTTCACTCAGCCCTATGCCCATGCTGTAAGGGTCCCAATCTCACTTTTTGCTATGCCCAGTGATGGTCTGAGGGTGAGTAAGAGAAATGAAGCTGAAAACCATAAGAAGCCAGGCAACTTACATTAAAGACAGTCTCCTCTTCCCCATTGGGACAGGAAACAGAGCAAGTTGCCAGGCTGGCAAGGAGAGAATGTTGAAATCGGTGCAGGGAATTTCACAGATGGGTGGCATACAAGGAATGCAAGATCTACTCATATATGTAGTTAAATAACCCCAGAAGCATGCAGAACTCTAGCAGGCAGCTGCCTTTGATGCATATATAGCAATAGGTACCAGCTGACAAGGACTTATTGGCTCCTAAAATACTCATGATTAAGAAGACAGGAAAGGAGGTAAGCTAGAAGTCCTAGCCAATAGATATGTAAGACAGAGGTTGGAAAAGGAAGAAGATTCACATTTTTAATGTGGAGGGTTTTTTTACATGGCTGTCACATTAAAATTTATGGAACTAAATCTGCTAGATGATTCTCCCTCTCTCTACTCAAGAGAGAAGCACTCAGCACTTATCACAACGCAACCAAGTGCCAAAGAGTTGGGAAGAAGCACATTGCAGCCACACGGCCTCTCCATTCCAGCCATACCCATATTTCAGCAGCCCCTGTAGCTAAGATTCACAAAGTAGAAATTTCACTTCCAATTGAAACATTTCTCTTGCATTAAAAGGCAAAGAAAGTGGGTGAAGATTGCTCACACATCATAATGTTATGTATATCCAAGACGACCTTCTTACCTTGTATAGTTCGGGGTCAATTTGAACTAGCAATCTAAAAGGGAAACTTTCCATAAACTATTGCCAGCTACTTGAATCAGTGATTTCCAAAATGTGGGCCATAGACAGCTGGTTGATCATGTGTGGCTGGCACTCCTCCATTCTCGCTGCTATTTTAGCCAGAGCCCTGCTAAAAATACACCAAATAATTTCCTAATATTGCATTTTCATGTGATCACTAGTTAGTGTTGAAATGGGGATGTAAGAAATCCAAAGATGTGAAAGGTGGAAGAGTGATGCTCCACACATCGGGAAATGGTAAAGGGAGGTATGGATGACTTCAGGAGAATGTGAGATGCAAAACCAGGCTCCTACTTCAGAGAGAAAACAGATAATGCAAAACAATGGGGTGTACTGGAAAAGTGTATCCTTTCAATTAAGGTTGCTGAAAAGTATATAGATTGTTTTTATGATTTGTTGGGGATTTATGTTCCCTACTGCCTGTATCTGTAGCCTCCTCTTATTCTGGGTCATACACAGATACTCTGTACCAAGGAGTGTGACTCTGCTCAGCTGTGAGGGTGAGTCCTGGGCCCAGGAAGCATGGTCAGACACCCAGTGGTACAGAGGTACCTCCAGGATATGCATCCAAATACCTCTGTCACCCAAGCGATACACCACTGCTGTTTGGGCACCTGAGTTTGTGCCAGAGCAAGGTGCAATTCGCTTGCAGTTAAAGCTGTCAACCAGCCTGCCAGTGCCCCAGAACACGCAGGGCAATGTATGACCCAAACGTTTCTGACTCCTCCTGCACGCCTGCCATGCTGCAGCTGGGGTGCAATGTGGTGCAGTCATCTCAAGAAACAGATGGATCAATACAGATCTGTAGGTCTTTCCCATCCCCAAAAATGGGAAACTAGAAAAGCAGGCCTAGAGTAGTTTTCATAATAGCATAAGGGATTCCAAGGGGTGGGGGGTGAAGTATAGGAGTGTATAAATCTATTAAAATAATTTTAGAAAAAAGGATATTAACCAGTCAAACCTCAGTTTATGTTCCCTAGTTACATTGGTTTTCCTTGACAAAAATAGGTGGCTCTGCTCTGAAGTCCCAGGGAGCCTGGAGTCTTACTCAGGCAGTCCATTTGGAGCAGTACACCAAAATGCAGGCTTTAATGCCCTGCAGATCCTTTGTGGTGCGTTCCAGAGAGGATTGTTTGGAAGGCTGCACAGTGATATCACCCGTCCCCACATTGAGAAGGATCTGGGAGCCTGTTCCAAGAAGGTCTGGGGCTGCAGGCAGGACAAATAAAGCTCTCACATGCCTTTCAGCCAGGCAGCTGCATGTAGTTCAGCAGGAAACTCTTTGTACTACGTGACCAGGTCACAGACAAACAAAAGGGCACTGAGAGACTGAGTCAACAGCCGGTTCTCATGTCCCTCTGTGTCGTAGTCATCTCTCTAAAAATCAAATGCTCTTGAGAGGAATTTGACATCACATGTGCATGCTGTAACACTTGCTGTGAAAGAAACAGTAAAACATTCAAAAAAAGCCACGCAGTTCCAAAAGTTTTACTACTACTAAAATAATAGCTGAAGACTACATTTCCAGCAAGCAGCAGACAGGATTTTAACCATGCTGCTTGCACTACTCCCCCTGAAATTTCTCTTAAAGAGAACCCAGGAGAAGATCTGAACTAGCCTATTCATTTTAAGAGAAAGAAACTGAAGAAAAAAAGCTAAAGTTGAACTGTCACCTGAAAGAAGTGAGGAAATGGCCCTTCTGGAAGGGACTTGACTTGCCATACTGGATTTAGCTATTCCACCATTGTTGAAAAAAGGTTATTGAATCCTCATAAGGGTCTGAGAATACTGGAAAGCAGGAAAATTCCCTGTAAAATGACAATAATGTGCAGAGCAGTGGGAGCAGGGTCTCAGAAACCATGATGTCCAGCATTACAGCTCATTTGCCTTCACAGCACAACAATGAAGGGAAGGAAACAGACCGGAAGAATGTAGCTTGGAAGAGTCTGTTAAATGCATTATAAAATGTGTTGCTCTAAGACTGAAGTTCAATTTATCTAGGTTTCTAATTAATTCTTACAGGAATTCTTTTCTTTACCAATGAACGCATCACCATGAAAAATTTTGTGGATTCTGGTAACAGCACCTTTTAAACAAATAATGGGATTTTTCTTCCTTAACTAAGTAAAGCAAATGGTTTTGGGTCCCTCTTCTAATTTCAATGACAGACAGTAGTAAGGCAACAGCTTCTCTAGCACAACACACAATTTTTCTCTGTTGCAGTAAGTAGACTCCTCTTCGTCCTCCTTGCTGCTGGAGACCTGCACAACTTAGGAAATCTTCCCAAGAAAATAAGGGGAAGAATATAACAGTAAATTTGGCTGTTTGAATCACTAACATCCTGTCTGAGCAAGCCTACACAGTGCTCCACCACAGAGGTGGGAGGATTTTTTTCTACCACATCCCTCTGGGGAGTGAGCTGCAGAGAGCATTCATATAAAAACATCCTCTTGCAGGTGGAATTGCAACTCATGCTGGTGGTCAAAGCATAGGTTTATAACCTGATAGAAATTCTGGCTGTATGGAAAAGGACCTGAGTCTGTCATCTGATTATCTTCTTGCTGTTGGAATCTGCTTCTTTTTTCTAGCCTCAGAAATAGAGAGAACAAGGCGCTACCTAGGGCAGGAGGGGACTGGGGAAAGGAAGCATCATGATGAGCCATAGCACCATTGCTATGAGGACCAGCTGCTCAAGGGGCTGCCCTCCATCTTTTCCTGTGGTCAGATTCAAACAAGGGTGGTTTTCTTCTGCAGGGAAGAAGCCTGCAGTAGAATTCTGCTTCTATGGGAAAACTATTCTCTGAGTCAAGTAACCTGTAAATTAACTTGTGCCTGTCCTGAATGGGTGGAAAGTTTTTCTGGGCACCCATGCCCTGGTTGTGTATGAAATGGATCATATTATGACAACTGTCAATCCCAAGACAGTTACAGACCGATCCTTTCATCAACAGAGGATCTGAAAACCAGGAAGAACTTCAAGCGACCCGCCTAAGGTTACTGGCTGCCTTCATGTCAGCACCAAGATTGGAATACCAGACTAGCTGGCCTCAAGTCAAAGGTTCAGCCCCACCTATCCTATATATAGATTATTGTATCATATGCTCCCCCTTATTGCTATGCAACTGGCTGTCAGAGCAAAAACATAATTAAACACTGGTCTTGGGCCTCATTGAACCAGATGTTGGGAATGTTTTTCTCCATTGTGCTGCTCTAAAAGGCAGCCACATTCAGTAATCAACGCTCAAGCTGATTTTTCTAAATAGGCTTTTGACCCTGACTTTTTTAGATGTGAATTTGCTGTGATTTTCTCTTTGAAAAAATCTTGAATAATTTGATTACAGTAGGAGCTGATTAAGCCTTCTGGTTTCAAAGCCAAGTATTGCATCAAGCTGAGGAAGAGATCCATAAACATGGCTGTTTCATAGCTACTTGTAACTCTGCTTAAGAAAAGGCACCAGTTCTTGCCAGTGAAGCCAGCATCCTGTACTCCTACTGCCATCATCTAAACCTCAGCAATACCTAAGGAGCGCTTGAAGGCTTTTTTCAAGGCTTGGGATGATAGCCCCTCTTTTATACCTGGTCTAATTTCTCCCTTATTGTTCTTCAAATTGGTAGTCAAGATTCCAGTCACTGAAACATTACCTTTATACACATGAAATTGCTCTACACAACAGCATCTTGAACACACTGACAGTCGTTTATTTCTGATGTGCCCTAAGGCAAGATCCTGGCAAATAGTAAATCCACAGAAATTTACCAATGATTTTGCTCAGGCTAGTTTTTTTCATCTTAGGGGCCTTGATCATCCTGATGACAAATAAGGGAAAAATTTGCTCCAGGTTGAAGACTTGCTTTCCACAGTCTTTTTCACTTGCCTTATTAACACCAGTGAGTAGAGAGATAAATTCACTCACTGAAGGGTTCTTCTTTCTCATGTTTTATGCTTTTGATCCATACAAGTACCCAAAAGAAATAGGTTTCCAGCTATTGATTTTGCTCAGTTTCTTCAGAAACATAGCAGGGACTGCCACCACAACCACCTGTGACGAAATACGGCCTGAAGGTGTCATACTGCTTTTCTGTTGATATATTTCCCTCTCTCTAATTTTCAGACATACGCTCATTTAACTGTATGTACACAAATGCAGAATTTGTCTATTTGGGACTTTACATTACTTTCATTACAAAACTGTGTAAAAAAGACAGCAAATCAATTTCATAGTCAGTGCTCACGCAGCAGGAGACAATTCATACTGACATCTGATACCTGCTGGCTGCTGCTTCCAATTATGCCAGATGCCGGAGAGTGGGACTGTCGAAATAACAGTGTCGATGGTGCAATCAAACTAGTTAAGATTCTGGAAGTGTGTTGTGCTTGGTTCAGTGCGTTGTCAAATTCCCACCATAAGCAAAATAGTGACACCTACTCTTTTTTTGTTAACTTCTTAACCAGCAAAGAGATATCCATTAATTCAATGTAAAGTTGCATCCTTGGATATACAACTGAATCTGCCCCACGGCTAAATATCAAAAGATTGGAAGGAATGTGAATGAAAAGTGAAATAAACATGATAAGGATTTATAATAGTACATCCTTACTAGATCCTACTACAAGGCTGCATTACAGCCCTCAAGGCAAGACACCATGTGTACTGCTTATCCAATTCCTTGCAGCAGCTAGGGAATTGTTCTGTCATCAGAAAAATGAAGCCAGAAATTGGCAGGAATAGCAGGAGAATAATAGAACAGATTATCACTGAGGCATTAACTGACCAGCAGAGACAAACAGGGCTTCTCTTTGTTTGAGGCAGAAAGCAGAGGACAAGTTCAACTGGATACACAGAGCAGAATAACCATGAAGTCTGCTCTTCTATTATCTACCTAAAATACTAAAAGAGAAGCAGAAGAGTATGGTGCTGGCAAAGCAGATCCTTCTTCATACCGACTGCCATCTCTCAAAAAAGCCAATCAACTGAAGCAATTGCACATATACACAAAGAAGAAATTCATTGGGCCCACCCTTCTATTTCCCAGTCTTCCATGAAAAGACCTTTTGGAAGAGATGTAGTCAGTCCCATTTCCTTTTCTTTCCCTTTCCTTCCAGCAGCCTTCAAGCCAAGGCATCCTTCAGTGATTGGCCTCAGAGCTCAGATTTCTCAGCCTCTCCTGAGCAAGTTGCATCATAAATCACATTGTCCAAAGAGATGAGAACAGGAGCAACGAGCATCAGTTTAGCACAGTCCAAAATGGGACACCATCAACAGCTCTGCTTGGCCTTACCTTGCCAATTAGCATGGCAGAGGCTTTCCCCAGCAGATACTTAATAGAAAATTGTGAACTGCACACCACTGATAGCTCCCCCAAGGCTTAACTGTGTTCCTTGCAGAGCACAGAGGATGTCACTGTCAGTGAAGGGAACTCTAGGAAGTGGGACTCCCCAGACTGAACAAGGAATTTGTAGCAACATTCAGCTGAGCAATACAATCACTATGCATGTGCAAATATACAAACACTTTATCACTGGAGGCTCCCAGAAGAGACTGAAATGTCTGTTTTGAGATACCTTTATTTTGCAGGGAGGCATCACTTGACGTACAGGATCTCCACAGTCAGTGCACAGTTACCTATTCCATTCACAAGCCAGGAAAGTGAGTGTATGTCTGCAGTAAGAGCACCTACAGCACTGAAATGGCCATAATTTAAACACTGTATAAAAAAAGCTCAATTGATTTGGCTGCCCATAGCCCTAGAAGCATACTGTTCTGAATTGAACAAAATCTGCTGATGGTCGTATTAATGCTGTTAGTATATTTTCAGTAATCACAAATGACGCTTTGCAATGTTTTCATCAAAGATTTCTAAATTTATTACATCTGTGCTACTCCTCAATTAATACAATTTTCATATGCCATGACCTTTTCTTAGCAGAACAAAGAATTGTGATATTAAATCTAATCTAAATACATTGTTAGGACTCTAAAAGTTACTCTTAAATCTTTTGGACAATAAGACATATGGCTAAATAGATCTCAAATGTATCTCTTTGGCAATAATTTCTAAATGCTTAGAATGTACAAACGCCTCACTCTTAATTACATGTCCAGGTACTTTTACCCAAACAATGGAGGAAGTTCAAAAAAACTTCAGCCTTTTAACCCAGGTATCTCTGCCTACTTCCAAGGAAAATTCAAAAACAGAGGAGAATCCACTGTATCTTCAAATTTTATCCATATCTACTCATTGATTTGGAGGAGATAGAGTACCAGAAATATTTAACTAATTGTGGATATTAACCACTGTATGAATGGCATTAGGTAGAAGCCATATGTCAGTGCAGAATGTAGCATATACATTCAGTGAACAATTCATTGAAATAGGATAAAGAGCAGCATATTTATTTTAAATACTTTGACTGAAAAAAACCCTCAAGCACAGTCCAATTAATTACTCACCTAATTACTCTTGTTCTGATAAGTAATTGACCTGCTCCACATTACTATATATTTAAATTTTAGACTTACTGTTGCTAATAAAATTAGTATTTAGCTTAGATCTAATGTAAACAGAATGGATGCAAATGCAGGAGATATTCAGCATTTAGCTACGTCTTATTTTTGGAGCATTAATCAGTTGTCCGTTTTTTTTCTTTCTAAATTATCTATTACACTGTCTGTAAAATCACAAATTATTTCTTCATAATATTTCCAATCCAAGTAAAACTTAGTCAAAAAATAGTTGGGAACAGGGAGAAGAGGAGGTGATTTCTTTCATGAAAAATGTACATTACAAAGTCTTGCAAGAGACAACCTAAAATTTAAGGGTCGACTTATTTTTCTAATTCAAAAACCAATTTACACTTGTAAAGAATTTCATTTCTGAAACACATAAATATCTAAGAAAACAAAATATAGATATCTACTGTGTTTAGAAGATCCACATAAAAAACAATTCAAACAAAAAAAAGGGTGAAAATTATTTCTAACTAGATTCTAGCTATATTAAAGGATTGTTTTTCCTATTCAACAATTTTCACCATTTTTAACACACATTAAAAGTATAAAAGTATTTACAACAAATTTAAATCTGATCCTAGTACTCCAACTTTCTTTCCTAGCATCCAGACATTACAGTTCATGTTTTATTAAAAAAAATTAAAAACCAAATACACACAGAGAGACAAGCATTTACTCCAACAAGATTATCTTATGTCTAAAATTAAATTACAAAGAACAAGTGTAACTACCAATACGTGGATGTATGGAAAAAAGCACAAGAGCTTCAATAATAAGATCACACACCTAATTTCAGGCTCCAGTGCCTTACAGCTTCTGGGAGTCAGGACTTTGCTAGAGTGACCAGAGAAGAAAGATCTAAGACTGGACTGGAAAATTTTTAAGAACTGTTTGTCTCAGTGTGTTTTGTTATTTATGCTCAACCTCTCCCATAGCTACACTGTGTAGAGAAGTGATAATGAGGGAGAGGACGCAAAATATTTCCTTAAAAAGTTTCTACACATTTTGAAATCTCCAAAAAAGATGAAATTGCAAGCAGTTCCTGGGACAGTGTTCATGTCATGTTTCTTTCTGCACACTCAGGAATCTCAAGCTCTTATGTACATATTTTCAGAATTCTAAAACACCACTGAACCCTGATTAATTCTGATTAATTGTCCAAAGACTAAATCAATATTAAATGAGCTAATTACAACTAGTTGTCCCTGTGGGACTGTCAGAAGGCTGATAAAGATCAGTCAGTAGCAGGTACAAACCAGCACAGATTCTTACTCTTCCCTAAAGAACAATTTAATTTGACACTAAACCTCAAATTGCCACTGATGGATAACACACTAAACGTACCTGCCTTAATCTCTGCAAGAATCATAAAATATTTACCTCACAGTATTGGCTGAAGGAGCATAGAACTGCAACAGAGCAGTGCTTCCTTGTGCTGGTTTCTGCTGGGGTAGAGTTAATTTTTTTCACAGTGGCTAGTACAGGGCTAGGTTTTGGATTCATGCTAAACACAGGGTTGATAATATTGTGATGGTTTTGTTATTGCTGAGCAGAGCTTACACAGAGCCAAGCCTTTTCTGCTTTTTGTTCTGTCACACTCATGAGGAAGTTGGGGGTGCATTGGAGGTTAGGAGGAGACACAGCCAGGACAGGTGACCCAAACTGACCAAAAAGGATATTCCCAACCATATGGCATCATGTTCAGTGTGTAAAGCGGGGAAAGAAGGAGGAAAGAGGAAACATCTAGAGTGATGGCATTTGTCTTCCCAAATCACTCTTACACACAATGGAGCCCTGCTCTCCTGTAAGTAGCTGAACACCTGGCTGCCCACAGAATTCCTTGTTTTACTTTGCTTATGTGCATGGCTTTTGCTTCCCCTATTAAACTGTCTTCATCTTGACCCACAAGTACTGTAGCTTTTATCCTTCTGATTCCACTGGTGGGGGAGTGAGCCAGTGGCTGTGTGCAACTTGACTGCTGGCTGTGGTTAAACCACAACACTCCCCTAATTCTAGCCCATGAACCACATGGAGTACACTAAATAGGAGAGCAGAGATGTTGGGCCATCTTCAGTCTGTTTCAATCCACAGTGTCTCCTTTTGAAAAAATAAAAAACTATGATAAATGTATACGGAAAAAATAATTTTGAAATGTCATATCCCAGCATTCAGACAGGGGCATGATAGATATATAGATTTTCATGTCTTGCACATTGTATTGCTAGCATAAATCATGACAGCAGCGAATTAAGACATAAATAGGAAAGAGAGAGAAACTGGGAAAAGGGTCTCATGAGCTAGGGACAGTGGAACAAATTCACTGCTGCAAGAACAAAATCAATGAAGAGAGTGAATGCTTCTTTCACAGGAGCTTTACCCACCCACAGCACGATGCAGCTTGGTCCATTGACTCTTTCCAACTTAAAGCAATTCGTAAAAGCTAAACTGCAGTATGTTCTCTGCCTCCAGGAAAAATGAGAAGCACTTGTATGAATGGCTTTCTGAGGTTTCTGATACACATCGAGGGCACACACACATATGACTGCTTGCATGAGGTATTGTTACTAACTGGCTTTTTTTTTTTTTTTTCAGAAATGTTCAAGTGCTCCAGAGATTTTAATGATGTGTTTTGAGTGTGCCTTTCCATAGGTGAAAAAGGGGAGAAGTCACATGAAAGAAATTTTTCATCAGTGAGAGCTGGAAGATCAGCTCAGTGGTAGAGCAGGAGTGCTGCCTGGAGAATGCCTGCAGAGCCCCTAACACATCACTAGCCCTGGATGTGCACAGAAGCATTTGGAAACCTTTCCTTGCACCTTTCCTTGCACCTTTTTGCATGCATCTGTTCTCCTTCAAGTTCTACCACATGAGGAACTATCATGTAGCGACAAGAGTTTGAAGAGAGTTCCAGCTCTCTGTCACAAAGGTGCTGTGTGGCATTAAAAGATATAAGGACAAACAAAGGAGTACTATGATTGGGCCTCAGGTTTTTTAACACAGGTTTTGTAACTATCGTTATGCAAACACTTCCAAAACGTGTACATTTTCTGCATTCCCTTTTCATGACGCATCCTAAATTTTCAGGGAAATTTTAGGCACATATCCACACTAGGATTCTGTAAATAAGTTGGAAGAGGACCCTAAAGGTCATCTAGTTTCAACTTCTCCACCATGGACAGGGATGCCACCCACTAGATCTGGTTTCTCAGGGTCCCATCCAACCTGGTCTTCAACAATTCCAGTGATGGGGCATCCACAACTTCTCTGGGAAACTTGTTCCAGGGTCTTACCATGGACTGAGCACAGATGATCAGTAAAAGACCAAGACCAACAAAAAGATCAAAAATTGCCCAGCAGTAATTCTTTACATAAGACCCACCCAGCAAGTGGATGAAATGCTGGGCTCAACTCATCACAATGAGAAAAAGCTCAAATCTGTAAAAGGAATTATTCACTTTGGTATCATACAAACTAGAAAAAACAGATGTCTAGCAAAATATACAGTAAATCTAGTTACTTCAAAAATGCTTGAAGATCTTTGGTTGCCAGGTACAACCATGATGCAAAATATTACTGTGATTCATTTTTTCTAATAGCACAAGTGCAGTAAGGAGTTAAGCAAGTGTTTTGTAGTTGAAGTTTCCAAGCGGCTATATGTGCTGTACTTATCTGGCCCACAACCAAACTTGTATTCAGAGTTCAGGGTAGAAAATTTGGTATGAATGTTTAGATGGATCATAAAAAGGAAAAATGGGAACATTTAGCAACATTGTGCTAAATCATAGCAGTTACACTTACTCTTGGAGAGTGAATAGCTGCTAGTGTCTGACACTGCTGTGTAACGTGTCAAGCATCAATTATATGGATCCCTCAGTTTTTCCCTTGGAAAGAGAAGAAACCAGAATCTGGAATGCCTTTTTTTATCCCCTCCAGACCAGGCATCCTTCCAGGCTTTTCTGGAAATATACATATACCTTTGGTCAAGCCAGTGAAGCTTCATCAGGGAGACAAATATCCCTCCTCCAGCCAGTGCAGCCACAGAGCCTTTTCCCTAGTGAGTGCCCTTCCTGCAAACAGAGCAGTTCTCGATGCCCTCTGTGTGGGTCATCCACTGCCAAGTATGGAGCTAGTAGCAAAGACATTCCACTGAGCAGTGCAAATCAGAGGGAATTATTTTCTTTAGCTTGCTTAAGGATTTGAAAACTTTTCCCCAGAGCCCAGTTATCAAGAAAAATAGCAAAAAACAAGAGATGCCACTAACACTTTGTCAACTTCAGATCTTTCTGTTTTAAAGATATTAAAGAAAGCTGTTCCCAGTCAGTGCAATGGTTTTACTGCTAGACTAAGTAGGAACAATCTGTTACAATTCAAATGCATTGTGTTCCATAGAAAGCTGGATTTTGCACAGAATAAATCTTAGATGTGAACATTTTAACTGCATTAAATGACACCTAGTAGGTCAGATGTACCAGCACGCGCTATATTTCCACAGAAGTAGAGATGTGCGTAACAGTTTGGTTTGTTGATGTGGCTGGTTATTCAGAATGACCCTAAACCTCTTCAATATGTGCTTGGAAAGCATAGAATAATTTGTCAACAAATATAGCTTTCTGAAAAAACATAGCTACTGTGGTGTAGACATAGGATAAGTGTGTCTGCCACGGATCAAAGAATCAAGGTGCAGCTTGTGAATTCTGAGATCACAGAACTTTTGTACATTGAAACTATTGTGGATATTTGCTGTAAATCCTTACCCTGTATTTTTTTTTTCTTTTTTTATTTTGAGTAGTGTCTACATCTCTGTCTCAGAATAGATTCAGAATAGATTGCTCAGTCAGGACTATCAGCACCAGCATTGACCCTGACTAGGAGGAGCAAAATTATAAAAAAACATTTTTCTCCAAGAGCTTTCAAGAAAAGGATAGGGCAAGGAAAGCAGGAGATGAGATAAATCTCAGGCAGCAGAGAGAGAGATCAGAAGGCATTGGCTCGTACTGCAGGGCACCATTTTTTCTACAGGAAAGCTAACAGGAGTTGGTCATGGAGAACGCTGGGTTGCAGATTTCAGGAAAAAAAACCCTCCATGTTTCTAGGATCTCAGCTTATAAAGCAGTCCTGCAAAGACTCCATGTCACAAGAAAACATTCCTAGAAACCAGGTAGCAGCCAATCCCTGAAGCCCAGATTAAGACAGCTTGAAGGTATGCGGCTCCAGTTTGGGGAATACACCCAGAATGTGCCGACTCATATCCAAGAGGAGCAGGTTGTATTAATATGTGCATTATTAATAGCTGTACCCTTGCAGCATCTGGTAAGTGCTTAGAAGACACTGGAGATTGAACAGTGCAGCTGCCACAGTGAAGATATGATCTTTTTCCTCAGTATTTTACTCACAAAATAACCTAGAGCTTCCTAGGTAAACATCCCTCTTTGTGCTGCATGCCAGAAAGCACCCAAGTAAGAAAAAGCAGAATTGTAGGACACCCTTGTAGCAAAGTATTCAAGCCTCCTCTTTACTCTCATGCTTTCACAATGTGAATGCGGGCTAGTCATGCACCATACAAAAAGTTGTTGCTGTTGTGCAGATACTTTCCCCCATGTAATTTTGCCCATCAAACACAGAGTTCATGCCAACATTCCCATTATATGTCAGTTAGGAAAGTACATGACATCTTATTTTCAGTGGGTCAACAAACTTTTCACTTAAAGGGAAAGAAAGCCAAAATCCAGCAAATACAATCTAATGGGAATCCATATGTGTGGTTTCATGCCAGAGAACTTTAAATTTTGAGGGTTTTTTTACAATTATTGATAAATCATTTGGAAACAATATTTCTGCTTTCTGGTATCGCAGTAGAAAGCATTGAAGGGGTGGCTACAATTAAACCATGTGGAAAGGAACAAAAACCTGCTTCCCAATCTTCTGATGCATCCAAAGACACAAAACAGCTAAAAATGGAAAAAGGGACAGTTACCAGTTTATGGACGTGTCTTTTCTCACAGGCTTCCCTAGAGTGGGAGCTGACATAATCCAGCTGTCCCAGCTTCAGCACAGCCTAAATCTGGTCAAAAACACACTCTTCACATGCAAAATCTTTCACTTGCTGCTGAGCTGTCTGCAAGACTCATTCTAAGATCCTGTTGATTTTTCAACCACTGTTCAGTTTAGGCTTCTGTATAACTAAATAAGGTTTTGGTTCCCTGTTGCCCAGGTCATGTTCTGTACTTGGTAGATATTAGGCTCCAGCTTGTATAGAAGCACTGTGGTGCTATAAATTATTAAGTGTCAGGGTCTTTTCATACTATGTTCAGCAGTTCTGAAACATGACTTGTAGAGATCCAGGAAACACTAGTTTCTGTAAATACTATCACATCAAGCTTAAAAGCATATTTCAACAATTTATTTTCTGATTCTTGTAGTAGTAATTATTTTGAATATTCATCATAACATGTCCCATTGTTTTCAAGACAGACAGTATAGCTTTAGATGTATGTGTCTCTGTTACAGTCAAATCTAGGTTGCATAAAATACAGGGAAAATTTCTCATACAGACATGGATACCAAGGAAATTTCATACCTGAGCTGAAAAGGTTTCCCCACTTCTCCTGATCTGGTTTGCATGCTACTCACAAGCAACAAGACTCATGGTGTTTCAAGTGCAGAAGCAAATAGTCGCACAGGCAAAAGCACTTTTTATCACTGTTCATTATGAATTCAAATGCATTGCCTGAGACATCACATGAGGTCATAAAAACCCACAGCTATTAACTTATAGACAATAATTACTGAATCTGACCTGCACACAGCATACAAAGTCACAGGACTGCAGAAAATAAAATCAGACTTCTCTGTGAATACGGGAGAGAGATTTTCAAAAATAAACCAAGGGTCAGAGCACATGGGAACAATGTAAAATGAAATCAGTGAGAACCAAGGGAAAAGGCAGACCTCTCCCACTCTCCCCTTTAGCATGCAGATGTCTTTTCCAGACATGGGAGCAGTGTCAGAGAGCTACTCCGAGCTGTGCCTACTTGCTCCAGTCATGGGATTACAGAGAACACACTTCAGACCCAGGACACAAGAGAAGTGCAGTGCAGGGACTTCCTTCTTTCTTTGGCTGCATGCCAGCCATAGGGCTGGCTCAAGCTTTATGCCAAATCCAGGTACCATGGAGCTCAGAGAATTTTTTTTCATTTTTCACACAGGCTTTTGGGAAAAAAAGATAGACCTCAAATTTTTGTAGCACTTAAAACTTCTGCTAACATTAAGGCACTTTTTTCTCACTAACTGCAGAAAATTCACAGCATGTCATATTGGCCTTGGTCCATTAATAACATATTGTGTGATCCTATTTACTGGCCCTGGAGAAAATAGATATCAATGATGTAAAAACATTTCCCACTGAAAACATTGAAGATTCTTCAATGAAAAAGCTAAAAATAAAATTGTCTTGAAAAAAATTTGCTGATGGTAACATATATACACAGAAAACTAAGAAAAAAAGCCATAGTGTCTTTGTCATACATAGGTTTTTCCAACTTAAACTAGAGGGGGAAAAACAAGGGAAAAACAAACTACTTCCCATTTCATACCCTCTTCTGAGAAATCATTTCCCTCCAATTCAGGTTGACCTTCTGAATCATATCTGGATGTGATTATCCCCTCAAGAACCCAGAAGAAACGATATACCATGTGTGTCACACACAAATGACTAGCCTTTACCTGGTCCATCCCACTCAGCTTTGCTATTGACAAAACATCATTACAAAAAAGGTCAAAACAACAAATCACTAGAATAGTAGAAGATATTTTCTAGTCAAGAGATTCATTTTCCCTGCAACATAAACACTAACATATGCTACAACATACACACAACAAGAAAGCTAAATGTTAGCTTCTACATAATAAAAATACAAATTTGCCAAAGGTCTGTGCACACTTACATAAGCTAACAACACATGAGCCAGGGAACCTCACACAAGTACTAGAGCATATGGTAAATTACAGCAGGAAGGCAGGCAGGCAGGCCATTAGACCTTCAGATTAATTGTGATTATTTACATACTTGCCTCCTATTTTTTCTTTCTCTCCCCTCTCATGCTCTGTAACACTGTCCCAGGACTATACATTTAAAAAAAACCAAAACCAAAGCTCCGTGTTTTTCTTGATGTTGGAGATGGGCTCTGTTGAAAGTGATGGTGCAGCATTATCTTTGAAAATCCACACACTGAAGCCACAACCAGGCCCTTGTCCCTCTGCAGAGGTGACACTGTGGAGCATTGTGCAGGCATTCCATGGCCCACGAGGAAGGATGAGGTTTGGCAGGTTTTGAGCCTCTTGGAGGTGTTGGTCTGGAGCCTTGCACCAGTGCAGAAAGCACAGGGGAAGGGGAGCAGGCAGGTGTTGGAGCGCTGTGCCCAGCCCCAGCTGTCCCTGCCACTGCTCCCAGCCACTCCTCTCCCAACAGAGCTGGGACCGTGGCTGGTGGGCAGAGAAGAGCAAGCAAAGAGCACTGGAGTTGACCAAAGGGAGTTCTGCTGTTCAAAACACATTGGGAGGATATCTGCAATGCAGTTCTGGCAGGCCAGTGTATTTAATGAAGCAGCAGCCCAGCAGTTTCCACATCATTTGCGCTTTCTGCCAGCAAAATATTTTCTCCATCCCTATTTTTGTTTTCACTGTAACCCTCCTGAGGTGCAGACAAGCAACCCTCACAGGCAGGCTCCTCAGCCGGCCGTGTCCCTGCCCTTCCCAGCAGGGAGAGGCTCACAAGGGCTAGCAGGCTCAAAGCACTGCCCACACCTGAGCTGCCTGGACCTCATGGAGACACTCCACAGGCACCCCCAGCTGCCCTCCTGCTCGGACAAATAGGCAGTCCTGGTGCCCTGCCAGAGCAGGCCCAGCTGTGTAGATGTGGGCAGCCCCTTTCCCAGATCCTGTCACTCTTCCATAGCAGGCTCTGCAAGGTTGGCCTGCCATGGCACCTGTCATGTCATGTTAAAACCAGTGACATTTGAGGGACAGACTGAAATTCAAGCTGAAACCCGAGCGAGGCCACACCGTCCCCTGGGTGCTTTTGAACAGTGTCCCCACTGTGCTGGACAGCCTGGCTGCTGCATGCAGGACATGGCTTTTCCACATGTTCACACATCCCAAAGGGCAGACCAAAGGGCTGGAGAGAACTGGCCGTGTGGCCACCACCAGCAGATTTCAGCTCCACCTTCTTTTACCCAAATAGTCCCTTTGAGAGGGTAACAGCTCCAGTTTAGCATTGGCCAGATCACACAACCTTAGCTTTCCAGCCCTTTCTTCCTCTCTTCCTTCATACATATATACAGAGAGATACTGATATAGATACATATTTTGAAAGCCTACTGATTTAGATGAGCACAGACATCAAATCAATTCCTCAGCCTACCGCCTAACCACACCTTTGTATGGTTTATAATGGAAAAGTCAGTAGTAAAAGTGTTGTTAACTTCCAATGGTACTTTCTGTTGTTTTATATTTGGCATAACTGACCAAATGGGACATGTTCACTTTTAATGGTGGTTTTATTTATTTTTCCAACAGTATTTCTTTAGTACTTTTTCCCTTTATATGACATATTAATACATAATTCAGTGGCTTTATGTCTCCCTGCACAGCCTACATGATTTCTTGTGCTATTGAACAGTACAATTTATGACCAAACGGCAAAAATGTCTTTTTTTATTAATCTTTTCTGGTCATGGGTTTGCTCGTTCTTTTGTTTTCTTGACATTTTCTGAGCCTGCCAGAGTGCTTAGCTCCCCAATTTCCCTGTCTGAAACAGGTCACCTCAAAGGGTCAGAATTTGCATGTTTACTAACAAAAGCCAGGCAGTCCAACAGAGGTTGAAAATACAGCGGAGACATCAGTGTTCACAGAGCTGTTATCAGTAAACGTCCTCTTGCATTACTGTGACACATGAGGGGTTGCACGTGAGCATGTAAGCCAGATGCCCCCATTAACTCTAAGAGCAGCAGCTCCATTTCCTGTTCCCAAGAAGCCACCCCCAAGCACCAGACCACCCCAGTGTTGCTGTGCCACCTTCCTGGGGCGCTGAAACCAACGCAGCACTGCAGGCTGCAAGCCCAGCTCAGCGGGGCAGGTGAAACCAAGCACCACCTCCTTTGTAAACATTTGTTTCAAGCCTATCTCACTTGGTTATCAGCATCGAGCCTGCACTTTATAATTAAGTAATTACTTTATCCATAGGTTAAGCACTCACTGAATCCAATCATTATATCACCATGCAGTCAGTAGATGGTGTATATCCTTAAATGCCATTTCTGGGTATGGATCTTTTCCTTCTGTACATTCTCCTCAGGCAATAGCAGAGGACACAGAGACCTTCGTTAGCCCTTTGATGGACTACAGACATCCTGCTTGTTAGTCTATTATCTAACTGCTTATCAGTCACATTCTCAAGCTCTCATTATTTTACTTTCACACTGCTGTAATTAGCCTCTGCATTTTTCAGGCACTCATAAGTCTTGCATGAGCCTACATGCACAGATTACACAGAAAGGAAGCTCAAATACTAATGTCATAAATGCAAGCCTATTAAAGGCAACCCATAAAGGACTGCTGTTAAGAGAGGCTAAAAAGTTTATTTTGCTTAGTTTTATTTCCTTCAGGTATTGGGTGCCTCTCTTCCAAGTCCTCTGAACATCGGCAGGGAACAAATTCTGCTTGTCTAGCCAGGGCAAATAATTTCAGGTAGCTGCTCACTAAAAGTGAGCAGGATTCAGCAGAGCTCAGCAAGGAAGATGTTTTCTTCCTTGTTCAATTTCTGGTGGATATATTTTCTCATTTTCCATAATTTTAAGGGATGGTCTCACATGTTGTTCTTCAGAACATTCCTTCCAACTTAGGGACCAAAAGGGGAATTATTTGGAAATAACAGGAAGAAATCTGTCTACTGCTCTCTCTGAGGGCAAAGTTTTCCTCTTTATAACCAAGCTTTTATGATCATAAATATGGCACTGGAGAGTCCATGTACCTTGAAAGGCCTGTGATGGTAATGACAAGTGTGAATATACAAGTTGGATTTTAAGTATTGTCAATGCAGGAAGAGTCACTGCCTTGAGATCTGACTCTGTCCACCAGCAATCCCTTTTGCTTTTTTGTGGAACAGTGGAAAACTAACAAGTGAAGTATGCTGCTGCTAAGGAACAGACTCATCATCAGCACTGTGAACTCACAGTAAACAAGAAACCCAGCAAATTAAGAGCAGCCGTTACTTCACACATACTGCTCCTCTAAGGAAACTGGATTCTTGTAAGTTCGTAGTGGCCCATTCCTAGTGTCTTGTGCCTTTCTTCAGCTCTACTGACTTTTAAAATAACGTCTGAGTTTCTCCAGGATCTCACAAGTTCCTAAGGACCAATTCTCAAGAGTTTTTCCTCTTTCAGTCCAAACCACCTGCACCCTTCAGAACTTTCTGTTCTCCCCACACCAGAACTCATTCCAATTTACACAATTCTATACACTGGTATTTCAAATATTTCTTTGTGAAATTGAAGCAACCAACAACTCATTTCATTATCTGTTTCACCTTATTTAGTAATAAGCATCTGCCAGTACAGAGAACAAGGTGTGGGATGTAGATAAAATCCTGAGATTAATTCAATTTCACCTCTCTGCATTTTAAGAAAATAAATCATATTTCTTATTTCATTCATAAAATGCATCCTCCCTACCATGCTCACCATTATCTTTCTATTGTTAATACTATCAAAGGCAGTGATCCATGCCTGGGCATTTCAGCTCCATGTTGCTCAAATTTTAAATGTTTTTTTTAAATGAAAACTGCTTGCATAGCTGTAATTGTGGTCTACCAGGGAGGTCTCCATTAAAATTATCACTTCCATGGGTTTCATCAGACTGTCATAACAATTTGCCCCAGACTGAGCCCAGCTAAAAGTACTCCTTTTTCTCACACCAGCACTATGCAGAAGCAGAGTGGCCCAGTGCATCACCCCTTCACTTTCAGGATACAGCTAGAGAGCACCGGAAGTAGACCAGGCATCAACCCCTGCAGTGTGATGCCCACTGCCTCCCAGTCTAAGGTCACACTTTGGCCTCACATAACTTTTCACAATTTGGCTTTTCAGACAAGACTTTGAAGGCAAGTTGCTGTGTCTTAGAAAGTGAAAAACCACGTTAATACTTTAACAAAGGAGATTTCAGCTGTTTCCACAGATTACACGAAAGAGAGCAGTATTGTTTTGCTAGTAATGACAGTGGTCCCCTTGCATTTCTCCTCCACAGGGTGCAAGACTGCTCCACTGAGAGACCTTAGCAGCACTCTCTATTTTACTGCAGGGATCAGTTGGCTCAAATGAGAGAAAAAAGCATCACCCAGGAATAAGAGGTGCCTTTTGCTATTACCATGAAAATCCACACACATTTGGCCAAGTTATAAACCACAGGTGGTCACTAACTGTGTGTTCCTCATTTTCTGGATGCCTGACTTGAAACCCTGGGGGCTGATTTGCAAAGTGCTGAGTGCTGGAAGCTGTAATTGAAGTCTCTGGGAGCTGTGCTTTGAACATATATCGAGCTATAAAATCACTAAATACTCTGAAACATCAAACTGGGGCCCCAAAATCAGTGGGTCCTTTGACCTTAATCTCCCTGTGACTCAGCTCCCCATGTGTAAAATGGGAATACTGTCACCTGCTTGTCTCACAGGGGTGCTGTGAATTTGAATCCACATGCCTCTATTAAGTACTCAAAATGTTCTGCTGGAAGCACAGCTGAAACACCCAAGAGTGAATCAATAATTTTGTATTCAGCACACTCTTCCAATGAGGTAAATAAGGCTTGGGCCACACTTTGAATGATATGACCAGATGCCTCTGAGCATCATGCAGCAGAGAAAAAATAAATGCAAACTCATGTAATTAAAGACTGTCTTGTAATGTGTTTACACAGGGGACCACAGTTGTGGTTATGTGGGCAACTTTAGCTTTGGAATTTCCAGAGCAAGAAAAATAACATTGCTACTGAGGAATGGTGTACAGTGAATTCTGACACTCAACACTGTGCAGGAGGTAGGTGGAAAGTGCAATGATAAATATATCCCACAAAATGGTTAAGTTAAAGGTCATTATTCAGTGGCAGAGCAGAGTTAGGACACAATAGAATGAAGGATGCCTGCAGAGCCTTTCCTCACTGCCACTGCATTAGGATACCACTCTAAATTACATAATCATATATTTTGCCTTGGGAACTCTTGCCTCAGCACAGACCACATGTCTACATTTTGTTTGTATTCTTCTATGTACTTGCCTAGCTCTTATTTTGCTGCACATTACTCAGTTCCCTGCTATGAAGACAGAACTATTAACTTCTGTGGGAGTTCCTTATGGCTCTGGCACTAATTCACAGTTAATTTACTTCCGTGGTACATAGAGGCAAGTCATGGGGATATTGAGCTAAAAGGAACCACTAATTTGGGGCTCAATTTGATTTTTCAGAGGGGGTGGAAGGTTTTGTCAATCGATGTGATGGCTATTTGGTGGTAGCAGACAAATCCTGAAACTCAAGGACCTGAGGTGCTTTTCCAGGTACTCCAGAGCAGGGAGGGAGGCAGTTGCTGGGATGGACAGAGAACTGTATTACCACCACAAGACCGTCTTCTCTAATCTCTCCAACCTCTCCGTCACAAACCCTCTCTGTTCACCAAGGTCCTTCCTTCCTTCATTCCTCAGGCACTTAAACAGTTAGTTAATTCCTGTCTGGCAAGCTGGGTCCACAGCTCCATTCCCTGTGTATTCTTCAAAATCTGCCTGATCCCACATGAGCTGCCCCAACCTCCCTCCCACAGCATTTCAACTCCTTTGACCTCTTCTCTCAGCCTTCCTCTCCCCTCCAACTTTATTTTTCCTCTCCTTAAGACATCTTCCTATCACCTGAGAAATGTGTATTGAGTATATACATTCTGCAGATTTTCAGAAACAGAAGAGCTTGGCTAAATTTCTCAAAGCAGAGAGAAAGCTGCAGAAGATATCCCTCTAAAAACAATGTAAGGCTCATCTTAAAATACTGGCTTTCAGTCTTGGCTGGTCTTTGCAAAGAAAAGATGCCAGAATTTAGCATGTAATTTTCCCTTAACCCTGCTAAAATTTGTTTTTCTTGAGAATGATGAACTTCACTCTGCAGCAGGCACCCAGCAGAGAAAATTTCAATCAATTTCCCAAAATCAAGGTTTGAAGAATAAAAGTAAATGTATTCCATAAAAGAAGAAAAAAAAAAAAAAGAGGAAAAAAAAGAATATAAGAAAAATCCTAAGCCTTCTAATAAGAAGAGCTAAGCAGAGATTTCAGCCTCACCAGTTATCCATGTGATGGAACACAAGTCTTAACTGTGCTGTAAAAAGCACTTTTCAGACACTTTTTTGGGGGTCATGTTGTAGGTGTGTTGAGTACCAGAAAGATTGCACTGAACTCTATGAACAGATCCAGCTTCATTACTGAGCTTTGGCATTTTATTGGTGGGCCTGGATCATCCTGAATATGTTAAAGGGTAAAAGGAATTGTCTCTTCTGAAAACAGGTGAGAAAAAGAATAAAATAAGAAAAGAAATAAAATAACAAAGAGGCATGGAATAAAGTTTCACTGGTAGGTTTAATATAGCCAGGCAGCAGGATTCAATGGAGGGCAACAGCAATTTTTTACCCCATGATCACACCTGGAATCTTCCTGAATATATTCCTGTATATTACACTGTATTTTACAGCATCCCTGTATTTTCTCTTAGCTTAAAAATAAATTTTAAAAAGGACCTCATTTATTAACTCAAGAACTTGTCCTCCAGAGGTGATTGTGATCCATATTCAGTTCTAACAGAGCACTATAACAATAGCAAAGTACATAAAAATAATTAAAGTAGAGAGAGGGGAGGAAAAGAAAGCCCAAAGTGTTTTCTTTTTCACACAGTGAATAAAAGAGCAGTATGAAACCACATAGGGTTAAACAAGTCTATGTAAAACTTTCTGTTCTGCTCTGGTCTATGAGAAGTCAAGCATCATCTTATCCTTGTTTAAATTTATCTTTACAGTTCACATTTCACATGGGAAAGATTTCCTTCAGATCTCAAAGGGAAAGCTCACTAACCTGCAGATCCCTGAGGCAGGCAGTCCCATGCGGCCTTTGCACAGCCAGTCTCCAGCCTTTGCCACTAACTGGCCACAGGCAAGTGTGCTTGGCACACCAAAGAGGTGGGAAATTACGAGGACCTGGAAGTCTGAGGATCAGCCCTGTTCCTTCTAGCCACATAAGAAATACTTCATGTGATATCAGTTCAAATTCTGAGCAGTTACACCCAATCACAAGCTGGTGGCTGGCTAGGTTAGATGGCCATGGTTTTTCCTTATTCAAGCTCTGTGATCACCTGTAATGACCATTTCTTGGGGGAAGATCTGGGCTCCCAGCAGTGGCCTGGCACCAGTACATCATCTGCAATGGCTGTTCACAAATGATAAATAGTTCAGGTGCTCAAAGGGGAAACACAGTTGACACACAGAGGGCAGAGAAGGAGCAGCTGGTCATTTCTGCATTGTGTGATTTGATGGCAGAGAAAGAAATAGTTAACCCCACAACAGATCACTAAGTCAATTTTTCTGTCCTTCTACTATCTCATTTTTTGCCTTTATTAAGTTGGCTATTTACCCTGGTTATTTCTGCTTGCACATTCCTGTGGTTCAACTCAAGTGATGCCTTATCAGCATTCTACTTCTTATCCAAGTTACAGAAGTCCCACTGCTCTGGGGCTTGTTAGATAGGGGAAAGAAAGGAGAAAGAGCTAAAGACAAGCTCAATGCAAAATGAGCGGATGCTTTGAGTAATCATTTCCTTGCCTTATAGAAAATAGTTACCCCTTTACCCTCCAACTTCATGTCAAAATTTAACCTTGGAAATGAAGACTTCACAGAAGAAAAAGCACTTAAATGGCCAACTGTTTTTGATGCTTCACTTCTGCAGAAATAAGCTATTGTCTTCAATGTATTTATTATATCACATCTGTCTTCTAAATCATAGAGCAATAGTAACATCTAGCTTTTGCCATAAATTATAAACATCTAAGTAATTTTCCTGAATTTTACAAGTGAAAATGTCACCATCTCAATATCTGTCTTTAGCATATACACCATGGTATATTTTTTACTTCCCTCCTCCCTCTAAAAAGATCAATCACTTAAAACCATTGGAACAAAGATGAGCTGCCATTAACATTATGCTCAGACTAAGCAGAGGTTTGTGATATTGGATGCCATTCCCCTTACCCCATCCCCCACTCATGCCATACAGAGGTGAGATTTGTCTTACAACAAAAAAAAGGAAAAAAAAAAAGAAAAGAGAAGGGAAGGAAACACCACATCTTTGCGACAAATTTTATGACACTCTGAATGATATGTGCGCTTTTTATGTTTATGAAACCACCATCTAGCAAAAAATAGCTGCCTAATATTTTGACACGAAGGTCATTTGAAAGTTTTACTGCCTGCAAGCCCGATCCATTTTGTTGACAAAAAGCTCTCTCAGGGCTCTTTAAGGTGTCCCAGCCTGCTCGACTTTCTCTCTGTCTAGCATTTCTATTTCCCCTCCTCACCCCCTCCCACCAGACTAATTACCAGCTCATTAAGGCTGTCCTAATGAATTATGTTACAGCATTAAGAAAGGGCTTGGAATAAACGCTCATTTAGGTACGGGAGGAGGAACAGAGAGATTACTACTTATGTCAACCTTGCCAGCTGAAGCTAACTTGATCTGACCACACTCAACACCCAGACCTCCTGCCCCACAAAATCATAAATATTTCAGCTAAAATGAATTTTAGATTGATATAAACATGCTCTTGGGAGGAATTGGCTTCCTAATGCCACAGAAAGAGAAACACTCAGAAAGGTTATACTACGTGCACATTGAGCTTGTGCTCTGTGAGCTGTGCTGCCTGCATCTGCAAAAGGCTGAGGAATAACAGAGGGTGTGGGGAATGCTCTCCCCTTGCTCAGTGCTGTAAGGCAGAGAGGCAAAGGCAGTACTCACAGAAGGCACTTCTGCGGTATTTTGGATAACTTATGAAGGAAGCTAGGCAGAACAGCTTCTGTTTAAGATCCCTCCACATTGCATAGTGAATTTTTTCCTGTTTCTTATAGAGAACAGTAGCATTGGTTCCACAAAGAATTCCGTGACCCTGCCAAAACTGGGATCTGAAGAGGTGAGTGACGGTGTCCAGCTCTGAACTAGATTCTTAACATGATGTTTTCTCAGCCAGAGCTTTATCAAAGATCCCTCACCATTCTCCATATTCAGCTTAGACATTTGGAGTGATGACATTCAAATGTGCCCTTTTTCAAAGGCAAATCCTGTATTTTATCAATATCCTACCCTTCTTCTGTTGAGCAGGTACCTGGGCTTTGGTTCTGGTTCTCCTGAGGGATTTTTATGTTCTGCAACATCCCCTCATGCATGTTCACTTTTCTTGTCCTTAGTTTTTTTTTATGCAAGTAGCTGCAAGTGATTGCAGAAGAAAATGCTTCAGCTAGGCCTAAATTTCCTCAAAATGCACTGCCAAGATTAGTTTCCACTACGTGCATATATAATATATTCAAACTATGGTCAAGGTAGCAATGTGCACACATTAAAATATGACAGATGAACATGAGAGACATAAGAATTTATTCTATTCTCTTGGAATCTTGCTTTTTGAGAGCTCTAATTACTTTCAGATTTTGGCAAAGAATCATTAAAAGTAGATCAGTTAATACAGTGCCCTCTATTATTGTGCTTCTAGGTTACTTTGTTTTTCAAATGCTTCAACAGAAGGAATCACAGACATCAGAAAATGGTCATTTTTAAGAAATCCTTCAGCTTTGCCATATTGCATTTTTAATGGTTTCATTAGCACCCAGCAAGAGTAAATATACTTGCAAACCTATAAGCTGACATTTCCACATAGACCTCAAAACCTTTTTAGCTGTAAAGGCAATAATTTAAGCTGTCTCCTGGAATAAGAGGCCACACAAATTCAGAGCTTTCTTACTTTAGAACATGTCAATAACTGGCTACACTTCAGGAATAATTAAACTGGCTTTAAGTAGCATTTACACCTAATATCACATAGTTTCTGGATGGAAGTGGATGCAACACTTATTTCTTTTTAAATATATACACTCTTCCAGGATTTAGGAAATGCCACCAGCTAACATTTATTTTATGCCCATTCATCATCTTCCAGTCATAAAAATTAACAGTAATTGCAGGCAAACTGGTGCTTATAGCTCCTTGCATTACAAAGACAAGTATATATGTTGTGCAAACAAAAAAACATTAGACAGGCATTTTTAACACTGAGAGACAACCTAGCAGCCAAGCACTAGATTATTCTTATCACTCTTTTTCAGTAAAGCAGGAGAGGGAAGGCAAGCACATACATGGGAATTTCTGCCAGAGCAGCAGATGACTGAGTTGTCACAGGAAAAAAATTAAAAAGAAGTAAATTTTCCTTTCCCCAAAACATCCCTCTCTCATCCCAAGTCTCTTGACTTCTTTTCTTTTTAAATTTCAATCCTGTTCAGACTGTTAGTTTTTGGTTGTTTTTTTCCTTTCTCTCTCCTCTAAGAAGACAAAGCAGCAGCTGACAAGCATAGGGAGGAGAGGGGAGGAAGAAATAGCCCTTGTCCCTTCTGCTGGGGGTCAGAGCAGCAGTGCCAGGCTGTGACAGAGCAGCCCTGCCCTGGCACCAGGGCTGGCGGTGCATCGGGCTATCAGCTGGGGCCATCCACACGCCAGCGCTGCGCCTGGCACCTGCCAGATACATTGAGATAAAGCAGCCAGCAATCCTTGATAACAAGTCCCTCAAATGTCAGCCAGCACAAAGGGCAGCATTGATTGCTGCTGTACAGCCCGCCTTTCCTTTTCTTTGGTGCTCTATTTCCCCCCCCCTTTTTAATATAGCAAAGAGTCTAGCTGGGATAATCTGCCTGCAGAAAAGGCCATTGTGCTGCTACATGTATTGTATTATTCACTAAATAGAATTTATCAGTGTTTCTCTGATTCCCTTTCCTTTCTCCTTCTCTTCCCCTCCATCCCCTTGTTGCTACCGAGTCGCTTGTTCAGAGGTGGGCCCGATTCTGCAGAGGACAGACACTGAGTCCTAGATGAGGCATATGGGCTCTTTGAAATCCACAGTATAGATTTCCTCCTCTCTCCCACAGCTTTGGATGAGTGCCCAAAGCTAACACTCATCTCAGCTTTCATTTGTTTCTGACACAGAACTGACATGGTTGACATTTTGGGGCCATTTCATCCCAGAAGTTACGCCAATCTGAAAATGAAATGCATTTTGAATATCAGGCATTCAATATGTTCTCTCTTTGAGCTACCCAGTTGAGCCCTGGCAGCCTACAAAGTTCAGACTCAGCTCGTTGAGATTTGCAACCACATTTGGCAGAGGCTGCTGCCCCAGCAAGAGACACCCCACCTTCTGCCATGAGAATGAGATGGGACTTTGCAGCAAGAAGCAGCACCAGCACAAAACACACAAAGTAACACACTGAAGGTGCGTTTGACATTAAGGGCTCTGGTGCTCCAATTGCTGCTGCCTCCAGTGGTTCTCTTCAATTTTTCACCCTCAGCCTCTCCTTCCAGAAAATGAAAATAACGTATTGCCTGCTCCCGTATGCCAGCCTTGGGCTGCAGGAGCCATCCACTTTGTGTTTACAAAGTAGAAGTCACCAGCAGGTTCCCAGAAGCTCAAGCAGTGACACATTTTGAGCCTGTTGTTCAGGGCTGTCCTTCACCATAGTTCCCTTCCTCTTGATGCCTGAGAGAAGTAAAAGGGGACCCAGCCCTCAGGCATGCTCACTGCATTCACATCAACACACTCCCCCTCCTGCTATCTTTTAAACTGATGTGAATTTAAAGCCAAATCTTTGGTTCAGTAATGAACAGGCTGTTCCAAGCTATTAAAAAAAAATTACAATCCCCAAGATTTTATAATCATTTTAATTATTATAATTTTAGACTTCATACTTCACCAATAATAGGGCTCAAACAAAAGTGCAGAGTCCCTAGAGAGATAAAATGACAATGGGTTTTGTCTCATATGCTTGCTATAATTACAACTATTTGATCTGATGCAGTTTTACACTTTTATATTTTCAGCTTTGGTGTTTCAAATGTAAACTCCTCTGAGGATTCTTCTAAAGGCCGGGAGGATTGTATCTCTCTCCCTGCACAGAAGCATTTCCTATACTCTCCTGTCTCTTACAGGGACGAGGATTGGAAAACATCCACCTCAAGCCATCACAGAGGTGACCACGGCCACAAAGAGCATTCCCAGGCAGCAGCTGCTCTGCAGGGAAAGCAGGATGCTCCCTAAGCAATAGCTTTAGCAGCTGAAAGCCAAGTGTGCAGGATGAGTCCTCAGGGGGAGTGATGGTATGGGCAGGACCGTGACACGGTGCACCTGGACTTTCCTTGCAACAAGGAACAACATCTTGTTTCCCATTTAGCAGGGTAAGGCAACACGATGTCTGTCCTCTGTCAAAGCAGAGGTCTGCCTCGCCAGACTCTGACAGCAGCAGCTGCCTGGGGACAAGCACAGGTACCATGGTATGGTTGGAAGCTCAGAGGCAGGAACAGACTTGCATTTCTGTGCTCTATTCTTCCCGCTTTATCCAGAAATTGCATTTGCAGCTCTTTTTAGAGCTTTTTAGCAGCTCTTTGGTTTTTTTCTACTCTGTATTTGTCTTACTATTTTTGAATCCTGTTTCACAGTGCAAGCAAAGTTAAGCATTTCCCTTTATAAAAATAAACACCATTTTTTTATGAGGAAAGAAGGTTGGCAGATGAAAAAGTATTTTCCCCATGGAAATGAGGGTTGGCAGTTCCTGCAGCATAGTGATCTCTTATACTTTTTCCTTCAAGTCTGGAAGTGAAGGGGACAGGAGAGAGTTTGTCTTTCCAGACACAGGTTCTCTGATCAGCGTCATTCACTCTGGAGAATGGAATATTGAATTCCTTTTGCAGTCAGCCTGTTCTTAAGCACTTTTGAGTCTGGCTGCAGTTTGTGGACTTTGTGAAACATGAGTATCCCTCCCACCGCTGCTCTGCCTTTCTTCCCTGACATAGGGATTTTCAAAGGGCATCATACTGCTTGACCTGAGAAAGGGGGTGCTCCAAAACATCCTTGGCCATTGCTCACATACACAAGGCCATGCTGGAAAATCGGGCAGAAATTGGGCACTACTCTTAAATTGGTGGGTTGCATATTCTCACCCCAAGCTCATGGGTGGAAGATGCAGGAGGTGGAATTCATAGCCATGTATGGCCAGGTAAATTCAGGTGCAACCTCCACTACTAAAGTACAGGGACCTGAAGAAAAAAAAACAAAAAAAGGAAAAAAAAGAAAAAAAAAACAAAAAAGATTTTTAAAAAATCTATTAGGCTTTTAGGATATATTTTTTTAGCAAGGGATAGTACTTCCAACTACACTGAATATCTGTTAATGTTGATATAACCAAGTCTGCCAGGTTTTCTATTACAAACCACAAATTTCAGGAGTGTGTAAAACTCTGCTATGCAAATGCATAGCCTGCAGTGAAACTTGGCACATAAAGCTTCAGCTGGATAAAGGTTTTATGATAATCTTTGTTTAAAACAAAATTAATTAAATTTGGGTTTAAGTAGAGTTTCACCCATTTTTAAGTTACAGAATCATGCCAGAACTTAATTGTACCTTTTATCCAAAGATCTTTAAGTACTGAGGCATCACATAAGCTGCACAGCACAGTGGGGAAGTTCATTCCCCCTTACACTCAATCCAGAGCAGGACCAGCAAGGAGCTGGCCTGAGTCTCCCTCAAACAGGCTGCTCATGCCTCTTCGTGCTGCCCTGCAATATCCAGCTGTTCCAGCAGCCACTTCAGACAGAGAAGGGATGGCAGAATCCACACTGGGGGGGTTCTCATGACTAATTCCTCTCCTGCCATCCTGCCCCAAGTTATACCACCCCTTCCATCAGGAAGGCTTGTTGCTACCTATTCACTGTATGAACCCCTACTCTGTACAGTTCCATTTTGCCCAGGTGGAGCAGAGCACATGATAAATCAAATCCAGTGAATTTAAATGGTTCTGTTAAATTGCACAGTAAATTAAAGACACACACGCCAAAAAAATTAATAAATAAATAAATACTCACAACAACCCTGTGTTTCTATAAGTCAACTTTTGCCTAGAGAGGGTGATATGGCTCCAGAGGCTCTCATTTTAAAATCTGTTCTCCAAACTGAAAAGCTAATCAGTTCATCCATACTGCAGACTAATTACTTTTGTAATTGCAGGTATTTTGTATTGCAGCAAGGACAGGGAGGCAACAAAATATATTTGCTCTACTCAACAGTGGCTACTACATGCAACATAGAAAAATTACTATATTTTATCAAAGCATGAAATTGCTTTAAGAAATGAAACTAAAAAAAAATCATTTAGTGCCAAGGGTGAAAAAATGCTCCCAAGACAAGATGATTTCTAGCATCTAAGCACTAAGTCTTATAAGGACAGATCCATCTTCTCCCTATTCTATATATTCTATAACTAAAACACTAGAAGTGATTTTGGTTTGTCCTAATTTAGGGACCTAATAAGTGCAAATTTCATTTCAAGCTGACCCCAGCCCCATATCCTTGTGTACAGCCAGCCCTTGCTTGTTATCTGACAGCAGGAACAAATAGTCTGTTGAACCTTTTGCTCTGTATGAAAGACCACAGCCATGAGAAAACCACATGGATACAGCAGAGTTTAAAATATCTCTGTTTGCTTATCAAACAAAGAGAAGATAAACACAACACAGAAATTCTGCTTCTCAGGCAAGATCCCAGCAGCCCTCCTGATAGTACAAAACCACTCCAAAATCTCACTGGGGCTGCAAGCGTTTTGCACACACACTACCCAACAAAAGCCACACAAGCACCACTCAGCAAATATTGGATTATCTTGATTTCATGCAACTCCTTGTTCATACACTTCATCCACAATTCAACTTTCCCTTGCTGACAAAGGCTGAAACAGGCCATTATGCACCAGTTCCTTTCATAACACAAGTTGAGTAAATTTAGGTAGGGCAGTGCTTTGAGAGTAGCTATTTTGGGCCATGAGGAAAACTGTCTGATGATGTTCAATAGGAATGAAAACCGACAGTGCCTCTGCCAGGACCTGGCCTCTGAGAAGCTCAAAGAGATATTTTACTTAGACTTATGTAATTACAGTAGGGGAAACTCTGACAAATTTTCACCTGGATGAAACCAGGGCAGAGCCTATTCCTTTGTGTGTGAGAGTGGGGCATCCATCTGGGAGAGCTAATGCTGGATTGCACAGTTGTGCACTGGTTCCCAACTGGGACCTCCGAGCATTTTAACAAACTCTGCCCTGACCCCATCAACCTGTCATTGAGCATCCAAAAGTGCTCGTATGATTGAGAACTTGGGCTCATTGCTCTCTGATACCTTTTGCATTTACTATTTGGTTGCATTTTACCCCTCTCTTTGTTTCCAGATGTTGTACCATAGCTTGGAAAAAAGCTTGTTGAAGAGCACAGTCCTGAAGACATGATGCAAAAATGACTCTAGGTTCCTGAGCTACTGGAAGAAGGGTAGAAAGTTTTGAAAACACCAGCCCCAAGGCCCCACTGATAATACCTAGCAACAGCTAGAGGAACTCACATTTTCTTGAGTCTCTGTGCAGTCCTACTGCCAAACCCTGCAAATAGCACCAGTGACAGGTACTAAAGTTCTGCCACAGCCAGTGCTAGTCTCAGAGGTCCATGGATGAATAAGTGTTACTTTGCCCAAAATCCATTTGCCACTCACTCCCACTGTAGGGTGCTCCCATCTCAGATCCCCAACACAAGGGAGTGTCTGGCCACCTCTGCTTCTTGCTGCTCCAGTAAAACCCTTCCAGGTACTTCTTCATCTCAGAGGTGAATTTCAGCTTTTAGTCTTGTGTCTGGGACTGGGCAGGATCAGCACAGAGGACAGCGAGTGGAGCTGTGCATGATTTACTGTAAGCCCTGCAAAAGGGGTCTCACACAGATCCCATCACAGACCACCTTACACAAAACAAACACACACTCATTCAGCACAACTTCTACAGCTCAAAGGCATGAGTTCCAGAAGTTCCATCTCTTTGTAAATACCCAAAAGACATAAGCTGTGAGGCCACTTGTAGACTCAAAATATATTAACATGTTCAAAATGCTAATACAAAAAGACATGCAGGTATTCAGCAACTTCTCATTTTGTCTTTGAGCACATACTGTGTGGGGCTAAATAGAATGACCATAAGAAAAGAGGTAGTGAACTAATCCTGAGTACAGTTCTGAAAAGTTTAAAAGTATTATTTATGGTGTAAAATTGTCTATTTATTGGTCTCAGCAGTTTTTTTAAAAAAAGAGAAAATCCATATTTGTATGGGTCATTGAGGGTAGCAATTGAGTAAGAAGAAATGGGGAATTATTAAAGACTTAACTGGTCAAAGTAGGGTGTGGGCAACTTGAAAGGAAGAAAACCCTTTTTCCTGCCCTGGGAGGGGGATGAAGTAGCAAAGGGAGGAAGCAAGGCAGCAAGCTATCTCACTGGGGAGGCCTGTGACCACAAGGCTAGGTATCCATTTAGAGCTACATACTTACATGGGATTTTTATCCATTGGTGGAGGGAATGCATGAATTTTTGAACCATTTTCTAGCACTTTATACTGCTCTGGTGCATAAGGTTGCTACAGTGTCTTTGCAATGACAGCTGGCTTGGGTTTTCCCTCACATGTCTGCTCGCAGCACCATTTGAGTAGCTGTCACCCTCTTCATCACTGCAAGGGAACAAATGCCTTCCCAGCCAAGCAGGGATCTGACATTCTATTTCTGTCTCTCTCCTCTGCAGGACAAGCACTAGGTATCGGAAACAAGGCGCTAAGATCAATTATATCAAATCAGAAAAAAAAAAGAGGAAAAAAGCCTACCCACATAACATAAACATTCAGAAATTAAAAATTGCAGGAATATTTAACAGTACACACACAAAGAATGATCCATTTTGACTAGCTTATAATAAGCTGGTAAAAATGGCAATGTTTGCAGAGAGACAATGCTTTCACAAATATATGTTATGTGTAAGAAAAGTTAATTTTTCATCTCTAATCAGAGCTGATTTGGAAAGCAGTCTGCATGCTTCTGTGCCTTATAGCCTCCTTCTGAATCTGATACATAATCGGAGTCTCAAAAGCAGAGAGGCAGAATGCCAATGATCCAGGTAAAAATGTAAGAAGCAGCAGCAACTCTTGCCTGTGGCATTGTAAAAGTCAAACCACTGTAGCAGATCCTACCACCTAATGAGCAGGAAGAAGGGGAGCTCTCACATCCGAGATGCAGGCTTCCTTAAAAGATTTGGCATCAAGGCTGCAGCTTGAAGGCAAGAATTCACTCTCGTCCCCCCTCAAGCGACTGGATGAAGCCAAGCTTTGAATGTCAGGCCCTGTCATTGCAGGCACAGCTCAAATGCCCTGCAGTGATGCCACCACCAAGGCAGCAGTCAGTTGTCAGAGCACCAGCAGCACAATTCATAAGAAAAATCAGTAAACGTGACAGTGTTTGAATATGAATCTGAAGACAAAGCAGAAACTGCAATCAACTGAGAACACTCAAGTCAAGACTGAGAAAAATAACAGTTTGCAGAGGACTTTTCAGTGTGGCAGTAACTCATTGTTGGGTGCCATGAAAGCAAAGGGCTCTGCCCAAGCTGCAGAAGGCCTGGGGAGGCTGGGCTGTGAAAAAGCCACTCAGTCAGCAGTAACATGGCCAGCTCTGTGATCAGTTCTGCCCAGACAGTCTCTTAAACACAGGCTTCTTGGACACTCTAGGACAAGATCCCTCTCAGTTAACTCTGATTATATAAAGAGGAAACATAAGTTGTATATATAGGGTATCAAAGTTGCATTAAGTGTAGGAGCAAACAAGTCATCCAAAGATTTCTCTGTGGCAAAGACAGAAAATCATCTTTGGGTGGCACAATCTTGCTCATTTTAAAAGCCCTTCTAAAAAGGGCCAGGTTACCCTCATGGCATATGGGCTACCCCCTCTTCTAGCTAGTTTGGGTACCTAGACAACTGGCTTAGACCTGATGACGATGTTTTTGATTGCAAAAGCTATTTTAGAACATTCAAAGCCTAATTATTGAGCTTGTGTTCTGACTGGATCTTCTCATTCAAGTACAACTCGGATACTGTTTTCCTTCAACAAACATTCAACAGAAGAGAATTAAAAAAAAAAAAAGAGAAAAAAAACCATACAAAATTATTTAAAAAATATAAGAAAAAACACAGTCTTACTTCAAGTTCAATAGAGATTCACTTTTCTGCATTTTAGCTCTTTTTTTGTTCTGGTATATGGGACACTGGGCTCCTATGTTCTATGCAGTTTTCTAGCACTTTGTGTGGAACAAACCAGCACCACACATCAGACATCTAACATATGTTGTTTACATAACACTTTCAGCTGTGTTGCTACTCTCTCTGAACTCAACAGTTCCCCAAAATTTGGGATCTTGCAAATTGTTCTATTAGGAAGAAGCATTTGGCAGTAGAGCCTGGTATCTATTATAGGAACTCTGCTCTCTGACAAGGAATACCAAGTCCTATTTGCCATGTTTGAGGGTGTCACACGACAGGAGCTTTCATCTTCACTGGCATCTTTCTATCAGCACACAATCTAAAAAGACTCTCTTCTAGTCTGTTCAGGGTTACTCAAGATAGCTTGTGAGTGCTCAGATAGTGCTCAAAGCTTTCCTTCATGTCTTTTACCCCAGCATTTCTGAGGTTCACTCAGTGGTTCTTTTGTATCATGGATACCTGAAGAGTCCAGGTTCCACTGACCTGGGCACTAATATGCACATAGAAAATCATCTGAAGAGCATCACTATGCCCCAAAGGTTTTAACCACTTCTACTACTTGAAAAGGAGGACAGCAGTTGTCCCTAAACTCAAAATAGAGCTATCATTGGGTCATGCTACAATCTGAGGCTGTGATATCAGGAACTTTTTTTAGTGCACGCATGTGTATAACCAGAGACTGGGCCAAGATAAAGTGGAACCTCTGAATCGCCGTAATGAATAAAACTATAACAAATAATATTAGCACGACCTTTCTAATTTCCTTTCTATCAATTCTAACATATATTCCCAAGACACACACCAGAGTAATGTAAAAGAGCTGAGCATTACTTAAATGCTTTTGAACTCATGTCCCGTTACGTTCTGCATCTAGAATACATAATGAGAAGACCATGTACAGCACTACCCCAGCTCCTTGTCATGTCACAGCATACTCACAGGGTTACTCGTGTCATTGTTATGAAGTCATTAAAGCCACGTGGTACACAGAGGCAGTCTGCTTCTATTTCTGGTCCAGCTCAACACTGTGGGGAAAGCACCATCCTTTCCTAAGTGGAGTCAGGCTCCCACGGAAACTATGCCGTTATCTTGGATTTGCCCTCTTTGAGCAGCAAGTCCCCAGTGGCCACTTGTGGAGCCCTTAAAGGTGCATTCGCTGTCTTTGTAGGAAACTGCCTGGGTAAAACATAAGAGCCTGTCTGAGTAGAATAGGCCTTTGTTCTCAGTACTAGAGCCCTGAAAGCAAAACAAAGGCCGATGTTCTTGATGGAGCAAGTCCAAAAAGGTGGAGTTCTCCTGATTGTGCTTGAACTGCTCGCATACAGCACACGCTACTCTGAAAAGTATGCCTAGAAAATACTTTCACCCTAGCTACATCAAGTGTTTCTTATCTGCAATACCAGATTGAACCACTAAAGCAAGATTGTAAACAGGAGAAAGGGAATTAAAAGGTGAAGAAAAATCCTCTCTCCATTTCAAAACAAAACAGGAATCTTATTAGCATTTAAATGAACAGACTATCTGGATGGCAAAATCCTTATGAGCTGTTGTGCTCTAGACAGAAGTGAATCTTGACCCTCATTACCAAAAGCCACCCTGCGTGCGACAGGTTGTTTGTGAAGCCAGAGAAGCAGATGTTCTCCAGATCAACATATCCTCTCTGTCTGCCTGCAGTCAAGAGACTAGACTTGGTGACCCAAAGGATTTTTGCTGCTTTTGTATTCCTTAATAAATAACATTAATATTAATACAATGGCAACGACAAAACAATAACAAAAAAAAACCATAAACCTGGAGCAGGACACCAGCACAGCAGTGAGCTGCACAGGTCAGCACCATGCAGTGAGCAGTAATTTGCCTATTTTGTATCTGAAGGGACAACAAATACTCACCACAGCCTGAATAACCACCTAACATGCCTACAGAACTCCTACTGCCAAGAGAAGGGTTGTCACACACATGGGGTTGTCATGTGCTACCAGCAGCAGTTCCTGAGATCTCTGCTTAATGCTAGTATCGCAGTTTTGTTCCTCTTCAGCACAGCAGGACAAAGCCCTGCACTCCAGTCTTTTTCCAGCCTGGCAGCTGCACCAGTGGGGAGCAGGGCTTGGGCAGGAGGGTGGAAGATAAAGGCTCTTCTGGGCTTAAGAGGAAAACCCCATCCAGGAAGAGAGGCAGTGGAGGGTACTGCCTTCAGGGAGACAAAGACAAGGAGGCAGGCTTGGAAAACGAGCTACACCTGTTCAAAGCGAAGTTATTTCCAGCATGGGCTGCATTATGCAGGAGATGAGCACAGAGATATCATGGTGGTCTTCAAATCTGGACAGACACCTTCAAGTCTCAAGCTCTCTTCATAGCACAAGCTGTTGACCCACAGAGGCAGCTTCTACAGTGACATAATGATGAGCAATATTCTTGCTGGAGCTATCCCCACACTTCTATCTACTTCCCTCACTAGGTCTGGTGAATGGATGTGGGCATACTTCTATGGCACTGCACCTCATTATATCATTATTATGTCATTAATCTAAGGCTCTAATCACAACTGAAGCTGAGGACCTGCATAAGCATCTTTCATGTTCCTTTCCTAGTAAGTTTTTAAGCTCTCGGAAAGAAGAGTTGAAAACATGAAATGAATACACATCAAACTATGAAGCACAGAGGAAAAAAAAAAAAAACTCTCAAAAAAAGTCATGACTTTTCAGCTCAGCAGGCATGCTAAGGGCACAGCTGAGGTTGGCAGTCTAAGAGGCCTTTGTCAATGTGATGCGAGATCCACACACAAACTTTACAAAAAATTTGTGTGTGCCAGTGGCTGCAGGGGAACCGTAATTAGTCACAGGTAATGACAACAAAACTTCTCCTGAGAGAGCAACATCAAAACTCACAGGTCTGAATAAAGCTAGGAAAAACAAAAACACAGCAGCCATGATGAGAGAGAATATACTTGCTCCTCCAAACACAATCCTGACCCTTCTCCTTGAAGAAGAGTTTCAGGTATCTCTGCTAATGTTCCTGCCCAGCAAAAAGGTGATGCCTTAGGACTTAGCTTTTATATTTTTCAGATCCTGTACTGCTTTAGTGTATAACTCCATAGCCTGTCAGCTACTGTTCTCCCATTTTATTCAGACAAAACAATTCCTCTCTAGGCCTGAAACTCAAGGACCCCTTATTGTCTCAGGCCCCAAGAGATGTAAACAACAGTGAATTGAGGGGGCCAAACTTGGAGTAAATTACTTCATTACCTGAAGATGTAATTGGAGGATTAACCTCAATATGTAAATGAGCCAAACTTAAAACTCTGTGAAAAGCTCATGACGATCATCCATCTTGAGTGTAGCCCCTCAGAGGCTTCTGACTGCCCAAGGTGTAGCTGTTGAAAGCCTTTAATAAATACCCACTTATTTAATTTTGTCTAGCCTCTGTTTTAGGTAGCCATGCCAAGGCATCAAAGTCAGCCTTTGTCTTTCCAATCAAGCTCCCTTGAGCAACTTGCTTATAAGGATTCAGCTGCCAATTAAAAAATAAAATTTAAAAAAACCCTGTGTTTTTGTGTGTTGTTAAGAACTTTTCACTTACAAAGTCCTGCTGAAAAAGTACAAATGAGCCATTTTCATAATCATGCTTCAGAGGACAAGGAAACAAACATCACTGCAAAGCCACCAGCTCCAGTCCCTCCCCTAATCCTCCAGTGGGACCAGAGAAAGAAGCCACCACAAAAGAGCTCAGATCATTACCAACAGGGATAGGAAGAGCCCCAGAAATCACAGTTTCATTGGTAAATGAGTGAGCACAGCTCTGACATAGATGCAGCCACTCGAGTGTAAGTAATGTCAGGGTAACCTCAATCTCTTGAGCTGTATTGACTTATTCTAAGGATATACTACCTCAGCTTCACAACAATGGCACACTTTCAGCATTTATCCTCCTCTTCTTTTCCACAGCATTTACCGATTCCACACAGTGTAAATTCAGATACTGAAAAAAACCTTGGCTCAAAGTAATTGATGGGGATGTACTATTGAATACCAGTGGACGGAGCTGTTGTGCAAAACTCAAAGTTTCTAAACATCCAATCATTTTTTGGACAATTAGTGATCAAAAACTTCAATTTCATTATAATTTATTTTAATTAAAATTAGGTTGTTTCCTTAAACTTACCTACAAAACCTTATTGTCAGTGTGCCATCCATTTAATATCTGAATTCCTGACATCATCTGCTGTACTTTTGAACCTGATATTGAATATCCTAGATCACCACTTGAATTGCTTTTCAGAAACAAAAAAAATACCAAATGTAATGTTATACAAAATGACAGAGAATTCATCTAAGGACTCAGCAACCAGTTGAAGACCAACCACATTCTCATGTAAGAGGTAAGAGTGAGGATTTTATTCAAATTGAATCTAGAGAAACCCACTCTACATGGGCTTCACAAGATGCTTTCATCCAAGCCCCAATATTGCAAAGTCAGGTGATTACTGCAATCATAAACAAATAAATAGTGCATGGAAGCCCACAGAAACCCCAGACTTTCTATTCTGAAGGAAAAGGAACAGAACAGAGTCAGGAACTGCTGGGCATACCCACCTATTAAAGATCAAACTTGGGGAATATAAAATAATACAGCCAACATATTGTAGTTCCAATAAGAACAAAATAGAGCAACACAAGATAAGAAACTAACAATGCAGAAGTGGATTACCAAGTAAAGTCTTACTAGATTCATGCTCTATATCCTACTATGTACTGCATTTCACCAGAAAACAGGATGTAATATGAGCTGAGGAAGAATGGTTACATGCGTAGTTGTGTGGATGTTGGGGGTGGGAAATGTTAATAAGGTGAGAACAAGTGAGCATTAATTACAAATGTTTCTCAAATGGCTGCTTCTCATTTTAGTCTCAGATATACCAGTGGCGGTAACATTTTTCTTTTAAAAGCATAGAGAAATATTTTCTTTTTCCTTTTAGCTGTTTTGGACAGAGCAGGAAATAAACATAAGGTGTGATAATAGAAGGTAATTATCTACTGTCTTCAGATTTCCAAATTTTTTTTTTAGCTGTTGAGACAGACTGGGCATATCCACTAGGACCTCTTTTGGTGAGAAGTCTCCTTATTTCAAAGGCTGCCCACAGACAAAATCTGCATTTCCAAATGAAGGAGAAACCAATCTTGTCTCCTTTTATGGGTGGGGAGGGTCTTGGTTCATTGCTGTCTCTTCCTGCTTTTTATTAGCAGCCAACACAACTGGGGCAGCATGGTAAAAACTATCTTCTCAGGGTACTTTTTCCAGCACAGTACTGTCAGAGCAAGAGGCACAATGCCAAGGCTGAGAAGTCTCATCTGAATCTACTGCTCAGAAACATTGTAAAGTCACAGCCCAGTTCAATGATATCAAGAAATTTATGCCATTTAAATTAAGTGTTGAAAGGATCGCATTTCAGCCAAATATATCCAAGGATATTCTCCTGTCACATGCCACTTCTGTTCCAACCTCAAAAATCTGACTGCAGTATGAGGTGTTGCTAGCCAATCATCAGCTACTTTATTAATGAGGAATTAAATTGATTAATGGAATTAATCCATTTTGCAGACTGAGCACACACTGAGTCCATTTGTACACAAAGTGAGAAAGTGAGCCACTTGACTACCAAGTCAAGGCAAAGGCTTTCTGACCCTGTCCCATCTACTCCTCTTGCCAGAACAGGTAGACAACAAAATAAGTCTAAAATGTGTCACGTTTTTGTTTTTTTTTTTCTAATATAGATAACTACTTGACTTCTACTCAGTAAATCCTGTCAATGATGAACTACACATTCAATCACATTATGTCCATGTTAGTTCATACCCATTTAGGGAATATTCTAAGAAATATGTTCATTGAGCTAAGCAGCCAGTGCAACTAGGTTTCCCTTGTGAGCTCCTATAATGATTTTTACCTAGCAGCAGCTGGAAACCAATAGATCTGACATCTTTCTGGAGAAACTTCTGTTCCTAGGAAGGTCAGTCATCAAACAATTCATTTTTCACCTTAGACAAGAGAGATGTTGAGGTCTTATAGATCTGTACAGTGTTAAAGTTTTGCAAATAGCAGAGAACCAGCTTTCAGTAATTACATCTCCTTTCAGAAAGGACTGCAAAAGAGGTCTTTGAGTAGGCTGTATTTACTACAGCAATAAAAAGAAAACAGAGCAGAAAACAATGAGGCAATTAGTAGAAGCAGACAAGTGCTTCTGAAGCAAGGTGAAATGTTTTCCAGGATCCCTAAGATCGCAGACAGAGCAAGTAGTCTCAGGATTTTTGGACATCTTTCCTGCCCATCCATCATAAACCTGGCAGCCCAGAAACTTCAGAAGAATCAAACCCCAGCCTTGAATGGTGTGCAAGAATCCCATTTCCAAGTTCTCAGACTTTTTTTTTTTTTCCAGATTTTCCTTTCTACAAATATTTCAAATGGTCTGCTTCAATCCAGAATAGGGTTGTTTTTGTGGTTTTTTAAATTTCCTTTTCCAAATATTCCAAAGGATAGGAAGGTGCAGGCTTCATTTCAGCTCTAAACATAATGCAGTCTTTTGCTTTACTAATTTTGCTCCATTTCATAAGTCATCCTTAAGGGGCTTGCTCTAAATCACTGTTGTCAGTGCACAGTCCTGCATCATACTATTAGTACCCTTAAGATTTTCATAGTAGAGCTGAACAATAGCAAAATAACTGTAAAGAGCTATAACATAAAGGCTATATCTCCTTGTTTATGAGTGACCTGTGGTTTGCCTGAGCACTGGTATCCTACCCTTCAGAGGTCCAGCATAATAAAGGTAGCCCTTTGGTGGTTTTCCCTGAGGGGATGGTGTAAAGAGGAGAAAGGCAGAGGTACAACAAACTGAATCACAACATTTAGGCCTTGAGATAGACAGCATGATTGGAAAGGGAAAGCAAACCTGATGTTTCCACTGCTTCCCATCAGCTACTGCTGCCAAAAGAAGGAAACAGGAAGAGAAACCATGCCAAGACTTTTCTGGCTTGCTTACTGCAATAGAGAGATCAAACAAAGTTCCATTGAGGGCCCCAAAAGCCATTTATCTTTACACTTTAGGCTTTCCTGGCAGGACAAAAAATGAGAATAAAAGACACAACCACAACATGAAATTTTCAAAGCAAAATCCTAAAGCAAGAGAAACATCACTATTTTAGAGTTTTTTTTATCAAATGGATCACAGAGCTTTACAAGAGCTCTGGCCAGTTAGTATGCAATGTCAGACCGGAGTTTCTGGTGAATCTGAAGGCCAAGAAAATAGTCAGACCTATGTAGCAGACTTGGTGTTTTGTTATTGTTTCCCTTGCAGAACCAAACTTTACTATACTCTTAGAATTTCCTTTAAGAAAAACAACAACTACAACACACACCAAAAAACCTAACTTATGAATACTTCTTAACACTAAAGTGTGAACTGAATGAAAGGAGGAAAGAGGCTGCAGTCCCACCCCCACTCACCTTGTAGTTAACCCTGCCCCTGTGGCACTCCTGTGGTATTTGCATTATTCTGTTCCAGGTCCATAGTTGTACATTCCCCTGTCTCAGGCTTCAGCCCTTCTATACTCATCATCTGAGATGATGCAATCAGACAAAAATCACTGCATGAATATCCATTTATAACACAGCTGCGATTTTTTAAAAGTGTATCTAGTCATGTGCACTTTCCAGTTTTAGGCCTGCAAACAGCTGGGCTATCCAAGAGATATCATCAAGTATAAAAGCAGGAGAGAATAAGCAGAAAACTTTTAAATATAGTTACAGGATACATATGTATGTCCTGCCACAAGGTATTTAAAGCTTAAGAAGTTCATAAGTTATTATAAAATGTGTTAGCCTGACAATGGTGAGTCACTTCTTCCCAAGTCATCCAAGCATTAAAAACTGGAGGTAGAGGTAAGGAATTTATGAAATAAATTATACAAATAACTATTAGGACTATTATTACCCAGAATAACTGTAGGAACACAATGGGTTCTTATTATTCAATGATTTGAAGAGTCATAAGACGAAGGAATTAACAATGCTAAGTGACTTCTTTCTCATTAATATGAGAACCAAACTGTACAAAATGTAGCAAAGAAACTGGAATCTACTGAATGGAATTTTTTAGAATTCAAAATTTGCTGTGCTTAGGTTTTTACAAATGGAAAACCATTAGAATACTGCCAGAGGTCAGGTGAAGCACAGGAATTGTGTATTTAAAGAAGCATTTTTCACTGAACAAAAACCACTGCTTTACACCTGCACTGACATCACTAGCTAGCCCCAGCTCCTTCCTGGTTCAGCTAGGAGGCATCCATACCATTGCTCCTTAGTAAACACCAGCAGAAAAAACAGAGATGGAAGAGACCACCCAACAGATACACAAAGAGCAATCACTGAAATCAGCACTTCTGTGTTTCCTGTGAGGGGCTGCATCTTTCTTCTTTCACCAATGTTATTCCAACTGAGTAAATTAGAGACAGTAGACAAAACTCAGGCACCCACACCTACCAACAGCCAAATGTGTGTTCCAGCTTCCCTAATGCAATTGTTCCTTGCTGAAACTGATCTGTTCCATTAAGGGTTATGATTTCCAGGATGTGGGGCAAACTCATAATGAGGTCTAACACAGCACAAACAACTTCTTGCTAACTCTTCTCATTGATCCTTCAGCTCGCAGGTAAGATTGAGTGCTGGCATCCACTTGTGCCATAGCAGCTGACCAGTATGCAAAAACAGTAAAACTGCCCCTTAAAGTCTGAGGAAAGGAAACCTCCTGCTTTGGGTCCCATTGAGAGTAAAGCTAATGGAAGAAGATCAAATAGGTCTTTGTCCATCCAGTCCTATGTGCTATTAAATCCGTTGCAGCATTCTAGGACAATGCATCGAAGCTATTGTGGATATAGATTCACATTTCAATCCTGTCACGTTTATCCACACACAAAAGACCAAAATTATTCTTCCTGCTAAGATAAGTATGTTAGATGACACAAAAGGAAGCTGTGTGAGAGACCACATGGTTTTACCTATTCTTTCCTGCCTGTGTTGGACCTTATACAAAATGATCTCTTGTCTTTTCAGAAAGACAGGCAGTAGCCATTTATAGGCATGCAGCAGAGAAAGCAAGAAGCATAATAGTAACTTATTTGGTGCCTAGCAATGGGCATATAAAAGGGATTTGATGGGAAGATTTACAGGCAAGGAAGAAACAATTCAGAAGCTTCTTTAAATACACTGTGTAGCATATTGAAGTTTTCAGGCTTTTTTCTGTCCACAGCTCAGTGCCAGAGGTTTTGAAAAGCAGCTTCATAAAACAATCACAATTATTTTAATTAGAAGTGAAAGCAGCTTACAGTATGCAAACACATAGCAGGGAGCAAGTACACCTAAAAGCTGATTAGAAGCTCTTCCTCAGAATTATGCAAAGAAAAAGTCAAAAACCTACTTTAAAGAGCCCAGGAGACCTGCGCAAGATGAAACAATTCATTCAGATATAACACACAGGATTTCAGTGGTGGGGGGGAACATAGTTTTTCAACTTTTCAAGCTTCACAGATACACAAAAGGCATGATGAAACGCTATTATTTCCAACTAACCACACTTTCTGCCAGAAGTTGCCCCTTTTGTAGGAGCGTATTGTCAAGGTCCTGTGGCCTGCTCAGCCCCACCTGCCAGCAAACTGGCCTTTTGTTCTGTTCCACGTGATTTGCACAGGAACAGCTGAGGCAAGGCTAAGTCCTCCCCTTCGCAGGCATAGGAAGCACAGCAAGAGACAGCAGTTTCCATGGACAGTAAGAGCAGTTTCCTTGGACAATAAGAGCAGTTTTAGTGGTGCAGACTAAATGAACAGCTCAAGTACTTCCCTAAATTTCTATAGGAAGTCCCACTCACACCTATCTGAAAATTCTGATCCCCAAATCATGTTTTGTCTTCCGACAAACACAGCACCAACCCACAGACATGTTTATCAGTATTTTCCATTCATCTCATTGAGATGCTTCTGAAAACCTAGGCTTTTCCTCTTGGAGGAAAAGCGGAAGGGGTCTCAGTAATTCGAGGGGACATCCAGCTTCACAGTACACATGGAGGAAAAAAAACCAGGATGAAAGCTGTTGGATTGTTCTCTCAATTCTGCCTCAGATGTATTGAAGCATACTAAGGAAATCACATTCACTGTCTCAGTTTCTGCTCCTGTGACTCAAGGGTATCACTACTGTCCAACACCATGCAAGTATGTGAGGGTTCAGGATACATATGAGACTCTTGATTTTAAAATAGCTGTATATAAAAGTGCAGCAATCTATTAGGGCATCATCAAAACTGAACCCAAACATCAAGGGAATGTTTAAGTGGAAAAGAAATGAAAATAATTTCTTTGTGTTTTCTTGATATGAGCAACACTGACAAACAGCTCTGGAAAATAACATTCATTGAAGCAATAATGGCTTCTCTTTGTGAAGACTTTCTCATTATAAATTCATTTTATTCTGAGCCAGAAGATTCACAAATCTTTCCTGGGTTTTGTTTACATGAATTGTTTCCCTTGTTGTCATATTCCCTCTTGCCAATACAGTAAAAACAGTAATCCTAATGCTCTGCATTGCAAACTACCCAGCTTTACTAGGCTGCAGAGACATTACCACAGATTTAATCTATTAAAGCCATTAGTAATTGCAAAGTATGGAGCAATCATTTTCTAGAGTTAAGGACCAAATATAAAACAATGTGAAGATGTATAAATAAGACAAAGTAGAAATCAGAATACTTCAGGGCTTTCCAGGGCAGTTTTTCTATTAATCAGGTTTCCTGCATCTCTCCTCTCTACCATCCCTTTGCACTTTCCTTCTGTTTTTCCCATGTACTGTAGTCTCTCTTTCATTATTTCTTCTGTCCCAGAGACAAGACTCAGTTACAGACACTACAAAGATAATATTTAACTGAGGCCAGATGACTAAAAGGTCTCTCAGGACTGAGGCTACTGTCTTCTCTAACACAAAGGTATTGGGCAGGGAGAGGATGTACACCTTTTTATTTATTTATTTATTTAAAATTGGGATGGTTACCTTGCTGCAAATTGCAAGGGGCCACAAGTGTTTGCAGGATTTACTAACAGCTAGACAAGGTCAGCACTAGTACAGAGGTTGATGATTCAACCTCAGCTAATTCACCTGGCAGTAAAACCAAAAATGCTTTGGTGCATCCTCTGCCCTTTCATTGTGTAACATTAAAAACTGCTTCCTTGTCACTGAAGACAAATTAAATTGTTCTACCTAGTAATAGCTTTAATGAGCTTCTATCTAACACAGCTGTGTAAGTGCAGGCCTTGCCTACAGCATGTGGATTGTCCTGCAGAGGGTCTCAGACACCCCCTGAATCTGAGCCAGCATACTTAGGTGGATTGGCACTCAGGTTTCACCAAGGTGCATGTTTAGTCATAGCAAATCTCTTCCTTTGCCTTTTCAGCAATAGAAAAAAGTAAAAATCCATGAATAATCAGGATAGTTATGCTTCACATTTAATGACACAGAAACCTCTAAAGGGTTAGATAAGCATGTAACAGGTTCAGGTAAACATGGGAGCTACCCACCATCCATAAAGAGGGAGCTCCTCAGGTAAAGGACTCTCAAATACTGGCCCTACTGAAATAAATGTCAGAGCTCACATGGACTTCAGAGTAGCAATTTTACCTTCCTCAAGTTGCCAAAAATTACAAAATTGCCGTGAATATCCCAAAGAACAGACAATCCAGAGATTTCAGGAACTTTTAAGATATCAGTACTTCATAAAGAAGCTTGGCCACAGCTTTGATTTAGGTTAAAAGGAGCACACAATAAGAGACATACAAGCATTAACAGTAAAGCAAATATATTTTAGCCTGAATTTAAACAGTGCTCAAGTAACTTTGTCAGTCTTGTCATTGTCATCCTCCCCATATTTTAAAGAGCTGCCTGGGCTGATATCCACTTCATCTGCTTTCTTCTTTCCTGCCTTCTAGAAAATTTTGGATAAATTTGAAGTGCAGCTTGGCTAAGGCCACTGTTGAGAAAACTTAAAAGCTTACTAACAAGATCACTTTAAAGCACTCTTTAACATATATTCTACAGCTATCTCCAATTTTTAAGACAAAGGCTTAGCATCTCAGCTACTGGATGAAATAGGAAAGGGTTTGGGTTTTTTTGTGAAACACTAGGAAGAAATACCATTGTTATGTGTAACACTTAATAACAATAACACCAAATGCATTTTATTTGAAAGCAAGCTCCACTAGTAGGCAGGTTTTCTCCAGCTCAGAATTCCTGCTCCCCTTTAGCATTACTCTCCTGAAGGTAGAGATTACTCTTTGTATGAGCTGAGACGACGGACGACGTAACGTATAAAAATATTTTGTTTCACTTTAAGAAAGAAGTGGGGCAAGAATAGCCACGTACTAGAATTTATAGCTCACAGACATTTCCCAAGGTGGGGAAAACGTTTAGCTACCAATGACCTTGCTAGCAGCTGCTAACAGTTATGAATAGATGACAGCACCAAGAAATATAATAAAAAATAATAAAATATCTTTTATCATAAGAGGAACTTTTCATTTTACATGCAGTAGCTTTTTGAATTACAAGTGACTTGGCCAGGTTTCAGGATTAGTGACCACTCACTTGTCTGGTTCACTGTGTCTATATATCACATAGTTTACTGAGACCATGCAATCAAAACTTCCCACCTTGAGTTTGGATTGACCCTTTAAGGACTTAAGGGAAGTTTTAGAGAGAGAATTAAATTCACAGGTGTGCCTATAAAATTAAACTGCTGCTTTTTGATAGACTCATAACTTTTCTAAGACATTGAGTTCCTTCAGAAAGATTACAGCCTGATCCAAACAAAGCAGCAAGTGTAAGAATTGGGAAAGCTAACACAAAATAGAAGAGTGGTCTTATAAAAACTGTACAAAATTACAAAAAGTTAATTGTACACACAGCCAGAAAAATGCTACTGGAACATTACACTCAGAAATATACATGCACAAAGTGTTGTAAGTGCTCTTCTCCTGGCTATCTGCATACCAAAGCACCTTCTAGAGTGTAGTCATAACCTGACTAGTTACATTTTCATGGGTTATTATTTTCCGAAATATCATTTCAAGAAGGGCAAAAATAGTTGCTTAGTTCTTGAGGCTCAGCCACTTGCCTGTAGGACTACAGTTATGTACTGTACAGCTGAGGGAGCAGACTTCAGGACAGCAAACCCTGCTGCCCTTCAGCCCTGGTGCTCACCAACAAACTTCACAAGTTCCTTCATCAGAGATTTTCCATCTCCTCAAATAGCACGAGCAGAGGACTCAGGAACCTGATTTAGCTGGAGTCAAGTAGGGAACTTCCACCAAGCAAACAGGAGGAATATTATTCTGGTTGATGGGCAGCTGGGAACATTGATAGCTTCTGCTGGCTAGAAGCTGGCATTTCTTACAGCACTCTCTGTCCCGTACTGGTGACCCAGCTGCCAACTCTGGGTGCATAACAAAGCTGTGAGGCAGAAAGTAACCCTGATAGCAGCAGTAGCTGCCAGTCTGTTTCTTCCTCAGAGGGTACCAACAGCAGAAGAGCAAGGGGTGAACATAGCACATAACCTTTACAAGTTGTCTGTGCTTACAGTCTAATCTACCACAGTCAACTGAAACCGAAGGGTGTATGACAATGGTCATGATACAGGAAAAACTATGCACCAAGTCTGTTTCTGAGTATAAGCCAACCCATCCAAATATTAAAACACTCTAGGTACCAAAAAAATCAAAAGTAAGGTTAAATAACAACATGGGGGTATTCAGGAAAATCAAAATAACATGTAGCTCAAACTCCTTCCTTTCTTAGCTCACAATCACTTACTGCAAAAACATCTGTACAAGGCTAAAATGTTATTTTTGCAGTTATCATCAATTGTGGTGCACAAGTTAAACGTCCAAATTGACATAACAGAGCTTCAAAACAGACTGTAAGAGCAGTTCTGATCATACCCCAGCTAGGAAAGCTTTACTCACCATGGAAAAACCACCTGAGCGCCTCAGGAACCCAAGGCAGCACCACTGAGGGGCCTTCCTAGATTCTTTCACCAGTCTAGGTGCAGACTGACAGCCAGCTGTTGAGGATCAGTAACAAATAGCCTGAGGAAGTGGATCCAGCTGTTTCCACCATTAACAATAGAATGGCCTCAGGTGAGAGATCTCTGGCCATCTGTGGCCCCTGCTGCCCATACAGAAGGCAATCAGCCTATCTACTGCAGTGGCAGGGCCACAGTACACCCACCTGGAGTTGCCCCTCCACGGTGAAGAGGGAGCAGCACCTTTGCATTGCTATGAAGTCTGTAGAATGAGTTTTTCTGGGCTCTGAAGACTGATGAAGAAAGCACTTATGGCCAAAACTGCTGGCATGTGTGTGAAAGTTCTGTGTCTGAAGCCAGCATGCTGACATGGCTCCATCTTTCTCTCATCACTGCTGTGAGGTTTCCTATGAAGTAGTTTTCCAGGAGTAGTTTTCCTGCTATAGACTATAGCAGGAATTTATCCTTCATTAAAAAACAAGTCCATAGAGAGCAAAACTACAAAAGTCAAAAGCTACTGATGTTTGGACATGGCAGTGGTTCAGATGGCTGCAGGGCTGTTCCTGGCTGTTTCACCTGTCATGCAGACTGCTGAATGCCTCTTTTCCTTTTCAAAGCAAAGCAACACAGCCCTAGCAGTACTGCCAGCCAATGCCATGGTCCTCCAGCAAAGTCCTGAATCCTGGCACAGGTCAGCTTTTCCAGGGAACCTCTACTTGTCCAGCAGGCATCTGTCACCCACAGCATGACCAGTGCTGTGATTCTGGCAGGGCTCTGCTCAGCTGTCTCCACCAGGGAAAAGAAGGAGTTTCCCAAGACTCTCATCACTCTGTGAGATTAATGGCCAGTGAGGGATGGATGCTGTGCTTTTGGCTGACTGGGACTGTGACCCTTCACTGTTGTGTTCATTCAGATGTTTTTCCTCCCACACTTGAAGATGTCAGTGTTGTCTGGGCTTTGATGGACAAGGCTGGTGCCTGCTTAAAATAGCTTTGGGCTGTCTCACACAGGTGGAGATGTCCTTTAAGGAAGTGAATGTGTTAGTGTTACTTGTACCAGCAAGGAGCACACACCTGTCCTCAAGCTGCTCCTCCTGCTGCCAGCACAGCCCAGGGATAGGGTGCAGGGGCTGCTGCCTTCTGCTGCCCCCAAGTAAGCATTAGCACAGGTAGTCACCCTCACATTCCAGGCAAGCTCTTTTTCCTCTCCACTTACATCAGTGCTTGTTCAGGCCCTTAGCGGTGTTTCACTGAAAGTGCAGGCCTGGGGCTGCCACATCTTTCTCCAGCAGGCTTCTCTCCAGATGATTTGGGAATGTTCTCATGGATCTTTGGGGCATGGCATCAGCACCACAGTGAGGTTTCCAGTGTGCTGACACTTCCCACCAGTGCTGCAGCACACTGAAGCAGTCACCATGGTGTCAACTGTCTGTGCTTTCTCATCAGCGAGAAATAGTTAGGCTTTTGTTTCTGCTAGTTTGTTTCTAATAAAAAAATTAAAATCTGGAAATAGCACATGATGTAGGAGCTTGGATCTGGGACTGAATCCAGCACTGTCTTTAGAGGACACAAGTCGTGAGGGATGTGTCATATTAGTAGCTTGCAGCTAATGGACTGGCAAAGGCTGGAAGCTGCACTGGCTCTTTGCCCAGAGCCCATGGAACTGCTCAGGTAGCAGCCTCCAACAGTCTGGCCAGTGGACCATGACTGTTTCTTCATCCATAGGCAATTAGCTAAGGTTTCCACAGGGCACCACCTTCGTTCATAGGTGCCATCATCTCCCTCCTACCTCAGCTGTTCAATGTCTTCCTTGGACCACAAAAATACCTGTGTCCATGTCCTCAGTTAAAGCCTACTGCAAATTTCTACAGGGCAGTTACTGCCTCTCTGCATCTGGCACGATCAGAGCAATAAGCACTGGAAGGTAACAAACAGAGCAGGCAAGAGTAGAGTGTCTGACTGTCCTTTGGGCAAAAGGATGTCGAAGAACCCATTCACAAGGAAAACATCATGAGAGTGACAAGTGACAGCCTGTCCTAACAGTTTATGTCAGAACCAAATCCAGCAGAAAGGCTGGAATGGAGAGCAAAGTGTTCATCACAGCCTGGCATTAACAAGCAGGAAGTGCTGATTTTCCATCCAGATCAAGCTGGGATGGAATAGTGAAAAAAGTTTAAAATTATAAAGGAAGAAGGGGAAATAGCAGAGAAATTGGAGGAGATTCTGCTTTCTTTGCCCTGAATAACAAGAGTAGCTCATGAAACTAAGAAAAGCAGTATTTAGCTTCATTATGAGAGCCTCCTGCAGCAGACAAGAAAATAGCACTGTGTGATGAAGCTGAGGTCAAAGCTGTGGCCAAGCCTGGCTGCAGTGCACAAGATAGACAAGGAGGCAGCAGCAGAGCAGACAAGGAGGTACCATACCCTTTCTGGGGCCCTAAATGGCCAGGTATCATTTATAGCTGAGCCAGCAGCCCTGAATGCAGTGTTTAACACAACATCAAACACCCTCAAGAAAACATTGACACCCGTCATCAAAACCCTGTGTTATTTCTAGAAAAACTGCACACTTAAGGCATGAAAAAGAGATGTGAGCATAAATCTCCTTACTCTAAAATATGTTCCTGAGCATGAGGTAGTTGCCATCACCTAAAAAGAGACCCAGATGCCTACACGAGACTATTCAAAGGAAGGAAATTACAAGTTAAAAAACAGTGGTGGTTGGTAGTATAGAAATGCATAGTCTCTCTTTAGCTGCACAGTTTACTTTGTCTGGACGTAATACCACACCTTTTGTTCATTAAGTTAACTTTTCCGTCCTCCAGTGCAAATATTTTGTACACCTAAGCTGGTTACAATTCTCTTGAAGATACAGTCCTAAATGCTTATTGCTAATTTCTTCACTAAAGTGCCTGGCATAGTATGACAACCATTCTTGGTAAAAAGTGAAACATTAAGTTCCTAATTTTCCCAGTTTTCCATTCTGTAAACTGTTTCACAGAGATTAGCTGCATTTTTCAGTCCCAACTCAATAAAAACAAACTTTTACCCTGTACAGAAAACACTTATTCTCTCTTCCAGTAGGGAGAACCTGTAATTTACTTGTTAACAGGAGATGATTTGCTGCATTTATCTTCTTAGCTGCAAGAAGAATTTGACAATAATGTATGAAGTTTTTTAAGTTGAGCTAGGTTAAAGAAGAGAGGGAAGAGCTGTAAGGATCATGAGCTACCTCACAAATTATTGTTCCCATGCTTTTAATGGCTCTACTTGAACAAATGCAATAAACCAGGAGAAATAGTTTTTTTCCTAGGAATACAAAATTGATACAATCATCCAAAAATTCAAGAATTTCCTTCTTGCATTGTTTGTGAGACTTTCTGGCTCCATTTCTCTCCTCTCTTCACAATTCTTTTACAGCTACTGGGTTGCCTGCAAAGGGATACTGCAACACCTCTGCATCAGAAACATGATCAACTTCTGCTCTCTCCTCTTAAGCCACAAGAGTAGACTAGGCACCTAAGAGGCAAAAACCACGCAAGAATCCACTGCTTTGACTTGGCTAGGGAAAGCAGGATCTATCCGCGAAGTCCAGACCTGAGCAAGGTCATCTCAAAATATCCATAGGACAATGAGATTTTCAGGCTATGAATTTTTCTTGGGGAGCATTTGTAAGAGGCAGAAAACTTTACATTACAAATAACAGAGGTTTGCTGGGTTTTGTATAAATCAGTTTCCTGTCACACGTTTTCCTGTTTTTATTAGTATTTTTAAACTACCAGGCGTGAAACTGGCAGATCCTAGTTTGCAATTTATTTTTTTCTTTGGAGTGAAGTCTTTTGCTGTCAGCTGATAGCTGATTTACTGTCATTGCCTTCATATATGTCACTGGGGTGAATAAACCAAAACAAATGATTCTTTACTACAGGAATTGAATTTCTTCCCAGCACCAACAGCTCTCCTCCTGCCTGAGTTTTGGAGATGACTTCTTGTGACTGCAAACCTAATGCTGGCTTTGTGGCCCATGAGGAGTGCATCAAACATTGTGCAGTCAAATCAATCAACAATGTTATCTTTCAGTATTTTCTGCTTGTTTAAGCAGATAAATGAAAACAGACAAAAGTCAATATATCAGTGATTTGGTTATACAAACAATTAAAAGACAATCTCAGGTATTTGGGATCATCCCCAAATAACACATCTGGAAAGAGATGTGAGTCTGTGGGATCCAAATGTCTCAGGAGCTGCAAAGTACATGCCAAATAAATGGAGCATACAAATCACCTTGTTTGATGCTTGAGACAGCAAATGAAGGAACACAGGAATATCTAAACAATAGGTAGAGATAATGCTTCAGACCCAAGATTATGGAAAACATGAATCATGAAAACACAGTTTGTTTATTTGTCTTTTTTTAACGAGCACAGTCTAAATGAGGAGAAGAAAGCAGAGATGGTAGCATTGGAAGCTCTTAGCATGCTGGGAGATGTTGCTGTGGGTGGTGTGCTTTCAAGTGTGTTGAATGTTGTACATAAACTGATTGAGACCAGATGTAGTTTGTGCTTTTGATATGGTGCTACTGGTTTGTTTTTCTCTGCTGAGTCTAAATTAAATTCAGCGTTGATTTCCTAGATCTAAAGTATAAGATAGCAAGTCTTCCACATAAGCAGCTTCTAGCAGTTACAAAGAATAGTGGTTTTATGTTAGCAATGAGAAAGACATTGACATACCTTGTTATTCATGTTGTATTTTTTAAGGGAGAGAGCTTTCCTGGAAAGCAATTTCAGGGCAGTTCCAACATTATTTCTATAAACTCTCACCTTATTTTTAAAACATTGTGTCTTATATTGAAAACTATTTTCTTCTAGTAAAATCATTACTCTCCCATATGTGTGTTTGAGGCAGAAGTCTCAAAACAACTCACACAGAGTCCAGCTTCCTACTAATGAGTTGATATTGAGCTGACTAGGAGCTGGCAATGTATCAACTGCTCATCATTAAATCATTCCCAAAATGAACATTAATGAACTTCACCTACTTCAGCAATGCAAGGTAGCTCATGCTTCTCCTGATTTCCAATCCACAGCAAAGTAAGTTGAACTCAGCCTACACTGCTGACTTCACTGAATTGCTGTGCAATGAGCTACCATAAAAACAATGAGGTTTTGCATGTATATGTTGGACATTCTCAAACATTTAATTTGGTCACCCAAGGTATTACAGCTACTCTAGTGAACTTCAAAAACGGAAATGGACAGCCTTAATATCTTGCTTTAAGCTATTAACTCCATGTTGGAAGAAAGTACTTCTCTAAAAAAGAGAAGTATTTTCAATGCAAAAGTTTTGTATTCTGTTAACTTTTCCACTACAGCAGTGAAAAACAAAGAAACAAAATGTAAGTCAAATGTCCTTAATTTTGTCATTTGCTTCTTTTTTCTCAATGGTATTTAAATGGGGTGTTTAAATATGAAAGCTTCATAACCCACATTTTTCTGCATAGTCTGGCACCACGTCACACTCGCAGAATTGAGAAATTTATTTGCAAAGAAGCCTCTGTGTGACAGGCTTATCTTTATTCAGTGAGAAGAGGTCTTTGTAGATTAACACATACAGCTGGAAAATTGTTCAGAAATGGTTATCTAAGTCTCATGTCCACTGTTGAAACAGATCTCAGAAAAGAGTTTAAAAATTAAGGGTCTCAGAGGCATACTTTACCTCAGAGGTCAGTCTGTTCAAATAGAAGGTTAGGGAGATATTTGATCATAACTACATCCATGGAGATAAGAGGAACCTCAGACTAGTACAGTAATTTCATGATTATAAGCCGCACTTCCGGATGTTGGCAACATTTTGTTCTTTGTCCATACATAAGCTGCACCTGAATATAAGCCGCACGTTACAATACAGAGTGTGATAAAAGGTATCTATTCTATCACCATCTGTTGAGGGTGGGGGCAGTGATCCTTATCTCCATGGGAGATATTATCTGCTAACGGGCCATCCATTGAAACCAGGCAGGGCATTGTTCCTTATCTTTTCACAACCCATCCTTCCTCCAGTGAGTCATTTTCTGCTAATGGCCCATTGAGTCCCACTGTGGGACTGATAAAATTACTGCATCCCATTGGAAGTTGCTCCAGCCAGGGGGAAGAGCCCAACATTTCTTACCAAAATAAAAACAGAGGTTTTGGGACACTAAGGGAGCCCCTTTCTCCACTGGACTCCAGAGGAAAACCAGATTTCTCCACATCACCACTGGACCTCTGGAGGGAAACTGCACCTTGTACAGGAGCACTGCTCCGACTGAATCACATCTGTCACTGCAGGAGGATGCAGCCACCATTTAATGGGACTGCTACCAACACCCTGCCTGACAGGGTGTCACGTTGTACTCTGACTTTGTCAGGGTTTGGAGTTTGTTTCTTTGTAGTACCATATTTCTATTTTAATTTCCCTAGTAAAGAATTGTTATTCCTAATTTCCATATTTTTGCCTGAAAGCCCCTTGATTTCAAAAGTATAATAATTTGGAGAGAGGGGGGTTTACATTCTCCATTTCAAAGAGAAACTCCTGCCTTTCTCAGCAGACACCTGTCCTCCAAACTAAAACAGCAACTATTTGTTCTTTGTCCATATATAAGCCACACCTGATTATAAGCTGCACTTCAGGTTTGGACCAAAATTTTAGTCAAAATGGTACGGCTTATAATCATGAAGTTACTGTACATTAAAATATTGATATGCATGCCACCAAAGATCAAACTCTGTGGCTATAACAAGAACCAGTTAGGTCTTTGTTTCTTGTTAATCGCTGCCCAGGACCAGTTTATCACTGTAAACTGTGTCATTTCAGGAGACATTTAGCCATCCTTGTTCTGGTGGGCAGCAGCCTCTGGGAAGGGGTGGGTGAGGAGATAGGATAGCCATCACTCCAGTGATCTCATCTGAGCCTGATGTTGCATACATGTTAACATCTTTGGACAATAAGATATGAAACACCAGAGAGCTGAAATTAGAAATATTCAATGGAACATGAAATGCTTGCTTTTGAAAAAGAAATAACTATGTGAGCAGTTTCCTTTAGGTTGCAGTAGATTTCTCATTATAGGATATGTTTACAACAAAACAGGATGTCTACTAAAACCTATACATGAATAGGAGCTCATGACTTTATACAGGTATTGTCAAACTGAATTCTGTTACCTGCTTTATTTAGGAAATCATCATGGGCCCTTCTGGCCTCTAAATACATGAACCCAAGAACCTTTGACAGAAGAGCAAAATTGCTATTCAAGGTATTGCCTTGCTACAGGAGCATTCGGTCAGAAGAACCATCCAGTTAAAATGTGTTCTATTTGCTGGTGACAAAGTTGTCGTTGTCCTCTCCAAAAAGAATTTCAGACTTCAGAAAGCGCTCCCTGCTTCTCTTCCCATGTTTTCCTAATATAAACTTGAACTATCTTTTCTCTCCTTCATGTTACAATCACCTTTATTTCCTTAGGTATCCAATAGGAAAGAAAAAAAATAGGGCTGAGAACACGATACACCTGAGATTTGTGTCTGCAATGAAAATATTTTTCTCTATATTCCAGTTCAGGGGAAATCTGCGTTTGCTTTTGTTGTTACAGTTGGTTTGAACTTTTAAAGCATGTCAAACCACCTTTGAACTTCATGGAAAGAGACTTGAAAAAGTCAGAGTTTTTAGAAGAAGAATGTTTCCTTTCTAAAGTGGCAAATACAATAAATGTGGCATGACAGAGATTTAAAGATACACTATACTCTTTGAGGAAACAACATAGTCAATCAGATGGAATGAAGAAAGAGCTAAATGTGCATCCATACCCACAGAAACACTCAGAGAATTTCCTTATTGACTGAGGACTATTAAGCAGACTGTAAAATTCAAATACCATCTACAGTTATTGTGTTTCCTAATTCAAGGACACATAGCTATATTTAAATAGTTTTACACATAACTGTATAATTAATTACAAAAAGCAACAATGCTTATATCCAGGATACTCATGTACCTCCTCAGATGAGTTTGCACTGCCCACTCACCTAACAACCATTTCCAGAAGCTGGCTAGTCTCTCTGGCCTCCAAGTATGCTCTTTGTCATTTCTCTGCACCAGTTTTGGAATAAACAGTGTCTCAAATGCTTAAAAAGGAATCCTGGAGAAATTGTGTAGCTTATTTAACCAGCCAACTTGCATATGCAAACAAAAGAAACACAGACACCTCTCCTCAAAAGCCTATGGTCTAGGTTTTCTTGAAAGGATGGCAGCATTTACTGAGATGCCCCTAACTGTTCAGCTTCCAAAACAGATCTGTACTGCTATTCTGAAGATTAGACTTCTCCACTTTTTCTTCATTTGAGCACCAAAATTTTCTAGTCACTTTTCACTACCTTGGCTCAAAAGCACCATAAAAGAAGCCCCTTTCTAGTTCAAACCAGGAAAGATTATTTTATTTAGTCCTGCTCCTGACACTGCAAATAAAGCGAAGTAGAAATCAGCACTCCATTTATAAAATGTCCTCTTCAGCCAATTTGTACTTATTTTAATTTGCTTTTCACAGAACCTCTTAGCACGCTAAAGACATGACTCAAACATGTCATGAAGCAGTGATGCACTGCAATAGCTTTTTCACATCTCTATGCACACCCTGCCTCATCACATTTTAGCACTGGGTAAAAACAGGTGGCAAAATCCTATGCCACAGGAGAAGCACAAACATGGATCACAGGGTTTGCCATGCACTACTAAACTTGCCCAGCTGCTAGCACATGCTGTTGTGGCTGCCTGGATGCTGGCCTTGGGCTGTGGCTGAGCAGGTGGGTCCATGGTAGCACGCTGATCCTTCCAACGTGTCCATGCAATATCAATATGCCACAAGGCTGAGGCAGAAGGCAAAGATCTAAAAGAGGACATCCCCAGCTGCACTTAGAGCTGCATTGCAGAGTAGAGTGGTGTTTGTGACTCTCAAAGGTACTAGCAGCAAAGGGAGGGCTACAGGGCTCCTATCTGCCTTCTTTCTTCCTCACACATTCAGTACAGGTTGAAAAATACCGGAACTCTTCTGGGATTTTTGACCAAAGCAGTCATATTCTTGGGTCAACATAGGGAGGAGCTGAGCTGTATGGCTGAGCTGCAATTTCTTCCTAAACAGGATCCTTTTTCCTTTATTAACTCAACCGCTTCGTGTTCCCTTCAAAACAGGAATATATTTTAAAAATCCTCCCATGAAGAACATTTGCAAACTTCCTTGCAATTTTCAAAAGCCTTGGGAATTTTCTCTAAGTTTCCACCTATGTCAGCAGCTTTAAAAATTAGTCCCTCTCAGTTGGTAGGCAGATTTAACAATTTAGGCTTTCCTATTTATACTTGGAATTAAGTAAGCAGAAGTTACAGTTGCTCAGACCTTTGGGTTGAAAGACTCAGGCAACCTCAGACAATTCACTTTTCCTTCAGGCTTGGAGCCATCACAGTTTAGAGGTGGGTATTCCCCTCCATGTGTCAAGGTCAGAAAAAAAATAGCTGAGGCAGAAGCAACAAGCCACCTAAGGTCTCTAATCATGAAAAAACTTAAAAATTGTAAGGTCTAGAGGTAACTCATTCACACAAGAAGCAACTTCTCTGAGAGAAAGAAATGTTACTTTCTCACTTTCCTTGGACATAGTCTTGGATCAATTTTTATATTTACAGACTGAAATATTAAGTATATCTTTCTTTCGGGCTTGCAATGGGTCATTTAAAATAAATGTAACATTTATGGTACCTCAAATTTTGTCTATACAGCAATACTTCTTGTTCTCACTGTAGGAGAATACTACAAATACCACAGTAAAGCTCAAATATCAGAGGGCACTAAAGAGTTGTTTTTTTAATGGCAGTCTCAAAATAAAAAGCTCATAAATCTGCAGTTTTCTCAGTACTAGTGGTATTCAGAAGTGAAAGACAATGAGATATTCAGGTTCCAGCAGTAAATCCCCTAAAGTCAGTGGGGTAAGAGCTAGAATCAACTTGACCTTTGGAAAAAAAAGTTAGTGTGAAGGTTGGAAGTGGACAAGAGTTCAGGACAGGGATTTTCAACTAAACAAGAAAGTTGTGGGCTTCCTGAATGTATCCCTGAAAGTATCAACTGGATTGCTGCAAAAGCGGTTCTCAGCAAATGCTTCATTTTGTGTTGCCTGCAGGGTCAGAGAAAGGAGTTTGAGTTCTTGGAAGATTGCTAAGAGAAGGGGAAATCATAGCTCAAATGGCAGAAGTGAAATGAGAGAGGGGGGAAAACCTCAAAAGTGGGATCTGAATGTCTTTTTCACAATCAGCAAAGAGTCAAAAGTGGATGAGAGGCTTCTTCAAAAAGCTGTAAGATTTTTTTTGTAATGAAAGAAGTCCCAGGGGAATGACTGTAACACTGTAAAGAGTTGTCAGTGTAAACTCCAGCTTACCTGGTTTGTGCTTGCTTTTGCTACCACTTAAACCCAACTAAACTGCTCACAACTGAATCATCACTGCACTGCTATTCTGGACAGACCATGAAATGAAAAGGAATGAAGTCTAGTCACTGACCAAAGAACTACATTAGAAATATGTATAAATCCAATGTGCCAGAGGGAGTTCAGCTCCCATCCTTATGGTCTATAATCATGTCTTCCTAAACAACCTTCATCAAGCAATGGCAACATCCTAGTTGCCCTTCTATATTTATAAATTATTTCTGGTTTGGGAAAGGGCCTCCATCTTCATCTAACACTGTCCAAAATATCATTTGGAACTAGCCCGGGCAAACTAGCAATTAAAAATCATAAGAATTCAGCTTGCAAGGTACCCCAGAAAGTCTCTGGTCCAACCATATGCTCAAAGCAGGGTCAGATACAGTATCAGGCCAGAGCATTCTCAATCTGCATCTCAAAAACCTTCAAGGGTGGAGACTGAACAGCCTCTTTGGACAACCTGCTCCATTGTTTCACTATGTGCTAACTTGAACATCTCATTTCAACTATTGTCTATTATCCCTTATCCACCCAGTAGGAAATTCTGTGAGGAGTTTGGCTCAGTCTTGTTCATAACCTCCCTGTGGTTACTAGAAAATGAAAGGTAAAGATATGTTTACACAAACAAAGCATTATAAGTTGATGTTTAATACTAAGATAAATCCAAATCAATGAGTATGAAGTCTAGAAGATACCAAGTTTTGGAAAGCATAATCTGGATATAAGTTTCACAAATGAGTTGTGCTGCAATATGTGATCAAGAACAAGGTACAAAATGCACTTTTTCTTCTCTTGTTGTGTGGAATTAAGAACCTGATATAAATCTATGGTTTCCACAAGAAATGCCTTTGATATCACAGGCAAGGTGTATCATTCACATGGGAGCAAACCAGGAACAGTCCTATTTAAAACTTGCCAAGTCACATGATTTCAGGCAAAAATAGCATATCAGTTGATAGCAAACTCTCAAATTAGAGCACTAAAAAAACCTTTCCAGGGAGAAAAAAAAATCAGCTAAAAATCTTGCTTCTTCATGAGGGTTTCATCTGTTTATTTTATCTGGAGTAATCTGCTCTTTCCCTTGTCCATGTTCCTCTAATCAGTCTATATGGTACCACTTTTCTGCTGGCAAACCAGAGAGGCAGCTATGATGCCAATGTGCCTGAAGCTTGCCTCAGGCATACCCCTGCTAGTTTAAAACTTTTACCACCTTCCTGACTAGCTCAGCAGCACACTAATCCAAAAATCACAACTTATGGACATGTGCCCTTGACAGAAAGAACTGTTTCAAGTCTTGAAATTCCCAAGTCTTGTCTTCAAGAGGAGAAAAAAAATGTATATATATAACACATATTTTTAAAGATACATGAAAAAAATTTAAATTAAATTTGCTATATACTTTAGTCAGGAATTTAAAGTCTTCCACACATTATTTTCAAGCTAGCTTCCCAATAATTGTTTCACACAATTTGTCCCCTAAAACCCACTTTTCTTCACTGAAGAAATCATTCAATGTCACCAAGAGGTTTGTGTACCAAACAGAGAGCAAATCAGACCATTTAATTAACAACATTTAATAATCAGATCATATTTGACACATAGAGAATATATCTGAGTTCAGAACCATGTAATATTTTCAGCCATATAATTTATGGTGCAGCAGCAGAGAAGCAGAAGCAAATCAGACAGGTGCTGGCAGCACACTAATTTCTTGTCAAGGGTAACTTAGGGATGTCTAAGTGAATCGGGTGGCACAGGCACCTTGGTTGATGGGTTCTCCATCAACAAAAAGACAAGGCCCACCATTAAATGCCACTCTCATGAGTGAAAGGCAAAGTCTGATGATCTTGTCTGTGAGAAAAGAGGAAACAAGGTAACTACAGACTTGGGAGGTCCAAAAAACAATTATTGCAATCTCCATGTTGAGACATGAAGATCTCCTTCCTCACTAGGTAGTGTCCCACATGGCAGTCAAGAGCAAGTGGATCACACTTATCCTCCCTAGATCCGAGCCAGCAGCCCAGAAGACACCATAGAGGATGTATTATACAGGATGAACTTCCCCTGTACATATAAAAACCCCAGGCACATTCCCAGCACTGCTAGGTGGATGTGAATCAAGTTTTGCGAGGGTAACATCATCCTGCACCTGCCAAAATGGGAATCCACCCTCTTTTATTACTGCTTGTTCCAGCAGCTGCCTCTCCATGGGTTTGAGGCTGGAGGTAGCAGGAGGAAGAGTTTCAATCCCCATCCCAATGCCCTCAATTTTTCAAACTTTCCAGCCTTGAATTGACAGAGGACATCACAGATGACTCCAGCTGTCTCCAGCACTTGCTCAAAGAATAGACAAAGTAGGGGAGCTAACTCAAAACTGCCAGATGGCACCTGATTTACAGGGTCCTGGCAAGGAGGTGCTGGTGCCGAGTGACTGCTAAAGAGTTTCCTAGAGCTTGCAAGAATTTATAGCACTTTTTATGCAAGACTTAATCACCCTCATGGACATTTTTGTAAAAGGAGCACATTTAGGCCCAATCAATATGGAAAACTCTAAAGGAATAAATAAGACATCTCACTAGCTTAAACCACTGATAACATGGAGCCTTTTAGGAGTTGGCAGACAAGAACTTCCTCTATAATTTTATTGTATACTCACTTCTACCACCACCCCATTTCCTACTCTCCAAAAAGTTTTTGTGCAGACACCAGTGGCAAGAGGAAAAAATGTGTTACCATACCTAAGTTATTTCAAGGCACTCTTCTTGCCTTAAGTAACTTAAGCCAATGGTTTAAATCAAAACTTTGTCTTGCCTCCAAGCATCTTAAGGGTCCATGGAAGATGTTACAGGGTTTTCATTTCCACTGCAATGTGATAAATACTGCTACAATTACAGGCACCATTCCTCACAGCCTCAGATGCACCGGCCCTGCCTGTCCAGACTGCCTTTGAACTTGCCCTTCTAAACTCTTCCCTTTATATGAAAACATGATCTAGGGGAAGGAAGCTTGTGCTGGCCTGCACTTGCCCTACATGCAGTTGGAGCACAAGAAGCTGCCTCATTTTAATTTGGCTAGTTTCAGCAATAGCTGAAGATTTTACCCTGCAACTTCTGTACATTTGACACCTGAGACACCCTGATGGAAGCCAGCTCAGCTCTCACAGAAGTCACACCTCAGCTCTGCCATCCTCCAGTCACACCCAAAGTCTGCTGAGCTCTCGTGCAGGCATTAAAATTCTTAAAACTCCTTCTGGGAGAAAAACACCTCCTTTTTAGAAGGCTCCGACTGAGAAACACACATCCACTCTCCAGACCCAAAAAGTTGATGCCTACCTTACACAGGGGATTTTCTGTCTTCCCCTCCTTCACCCTCTGCCCTGTGAGAGAGCTGACTCTCCTCAGTTTCTGAGGGTCCTTACCAGGTCAAACAGAACTAAAATAACTAGAGAAGTTTTCTTACAAAATATCAGATTACATCCTTTGTGCCAGATTTTTCCATGGGTGGGTACAGCCTCCTCATTCTCCTCAGGATGGCCCCGAGCACACCCTGTAAATATACAACACCCAAACAATAATGTCTGGCTCAGCAGCAACCTGTCCGTGCTCTGCCAGCCTTTTCTGATCACTGTTGTATCGCTGTGTGATCCTCAGTATTTATCCACTTCCTCTTTTCAGCCTTAATAAAAATGGTTTTATTTGCGGTTATCTCCTACAAGCAGTTTAAGAATCATTCAGTGTTCCTAGCATCCAGAATAACAAAAAAGCCAGTAGGCTTGACATGTAAGAACAGATATATAGTGTCTGAAAGAAATAAAGCACAGATCCACATACCAGCTCAGGACATAAATTTCCTACCAGGGAGAATTTATTCCCACTTTTAGTTGGACTATACTAAATCATGCCAGCTCAGTGATAAAGTGATTAGTCCATCCTCTGCTACACCTCCCCATTTAGTCCATATGGAATGTAATTAGTGTGCAGTTTACACTTCTCTTACAAAAATTAATAAACACCACCAAAAAAACCCTACATTACACTGTCCAGAACCACATCACTTGGGCACCTCCAGGATTCAATATTTTACTGCAAATCACCACCATTTATTTAGATTCTTTCTATGCATGAGGCAATGTTTATACCCAAGTTTCTAAAAAATAATTGTTCAGGTTGCAGGTATTTTGTCAAATTCTTTAATAATATTGAGAAATAACTGTATTTCAATCATGCCATCATTACCATTGACTACAAATTCAGTAATGTTAAAAAATATCTATCAATTCAGTATGTAAGAGATTATGTTATATATGTATAAAAGTGTTATTGTTCATCAGCTCTCATACCTTAACATCTGCTTCACTACTTTATTAATAAAAATGGACTTAGCATATGCAGTTCCCATTACAGCTCCCCATGCTCTCCCATCCACACTTTTCATAATTTTCAAAAATTACAAAAATATCACATCTTATTTTCAGTTTCTGTTTCAGATTTCTGCAGTCACAGCAGTCATTTTTATCTATTACAAATTCATGGACTAATTTCAGGAACATTGCAGAAAATCTATTAGAGCAACTTACCACATACTGCAGTTTCAAACACTAATGATTCAGCATTGAACTCTTACAGTAAAAGCTTTAATAATCAAATCTAGGAAGTCTTATATATATAATTTATTTAGTGTTAATGTGAAATCTAATTTGCATTTAAAGAACTATTGGTTACAAAAAATTAATAATGATGAAAATAAATGTGTCTTAAACTATAGCGTTGAAAAGGTAAACATAAATTGGTTTTTCAAGTTCAGCCTTCTCTTTCATTTTGATTTTTCAGACCTAGAATTGTATTAAAACTTAAAAATCAAGTGCACAGGCAGCCAGTTTGGGTTTATTTGGAATTAATTTCTTTTGAGAAATATGGTGCTGTGCCTTGTTGTAAGGAGCAATCAATAGTCTGCAGAAGTCTCAGCTGCTGAGGTTTCAGTGCTCACCACTGAAAAATCTAGCTCATTAGCTCCTAGCTATATTTGCTGCTTAGCTATGTAGCCTCTGCAGGGCTAATGAGTAAAAAGCAGTCAAGACTTATTTTAGCCATAAAGTTAAAGATCTGACTGAATGCACACAAGTAGATGTCATGCTGAGGAAGAAGACACCATCATTACCCAGCCACTTTTCTGAGTAGAGCCCTACTATAAAATACATCTAGCCAACTATTAATCTTCAAGTTTAAGAGTTTAGTTAAAAGTCTGAGCTTGTTTTTTTTGCCTTCTGTTAAGGAAGCAAACAGTTCATGTTTAAGGTTTAATGTTTGTAAACAAAAGAGAAGAAAATCACAAAAACCACCCTAACAGTTTTTCCAAACACGGAACAACAAAATTTGTCGTGCAACTCAGCCTAAATATCAAGTAACCTGAAACAAATCAACTAGAACTAATTTTTTTTGCCATGTTAGTAACTGTACTTGCAAGTACTCATAGCGCTTGAAAAGGCCATGGAGAGGAACCAGACCAAAAAGAATCAATGACCCCTTTTTAATTGGAGCAGCACTTGATTTGTCACCATCATGAAAATTATTTTGTGACCCATTGCTAACAGTGAGAAGAGGTAATTGTTTCCCTTGAGGAGGCTAACAGGCACAGAGCAGCTCCCTCTCATTGCTCTACTGTAGTGTCTCTTTCAGTCTTCCACAGAGGGAACACCAAGAGAAGACAGCAGGACACACTGTTCAATGTGAACTGGTTGAAAGCTTCAGCTGCTTAGCACAGTAAATATTTTTTCTCCCACTTCCCTTAGTGGCAGAAATCAATACAGTTGACTGATAGAAAGTCTCTCCTTCAAATGTTCTAACGTAGGAATTTCAGAGAATTAACCTTCAAAATGTTTCTTCTTTGTGCTTTCTTTATCTTTACAAGAAATGGACACAGTTCACGTCACTGTTCTTGTTTTTGCAAGTGATTGACAAGTGCTCCTTTTCTGCCTACTTGGCCAGGAGAAAATGTAATCTGCAGCTATTTTAAGACCATTAGTAAATGTTTGCAATTTAGAAGAGCAACTCCCAAAATAAATGCAGATATGCACATTCAAAAACAAGAGGCATGAAAGGCCAAAAGCTCCCATAAAGCTGAACAAAGTTACTTAAAGTGGGCAAATCTCAAAACACACAGATTTTGACTTTTAAATGCTACTCCTCGTAAAAGTTGCAGACCAAATACAAAGTTCTGATTTTCTTAGAAAAAGGGTGTTTTTTTCCAAACAGGCAGAGGGCTTAACTTTAGTTGCTTGCTTTCTGAAATTTCTGTTAGTGTAAACATTGACAGTGCTGTACATAATCCTTTTTGCTAAAATGAAAAGAAAAACTTCCCTGATTGGTGGTTTAAGTTAATGGGAATTGATAAATTACTTTACATCCCAATGGACATGAAATCTTCAAAGTTTTAGATTCCAATTGAACAAGCAATTACTTCTGCAACCCAGTCAGCAGGATCAAATATAACTGTGGAGTTTTTTAATCTTATCAGAATGCGACAAAAATCAGAAAATTCATAGCTTTGTGACTGCAAGTTGTGAATGCACAAGTCACAAACATTCTGTTTAAAGAATCCCAATTTATGAATGCTACCTTTGCTTTCACAATGCTAATTTAAAATTTAGGAATCCTTGGGATGCTGGCAAACAGCTCCCCAGTGCTGACAGCACAGCACCTGGAGGGCACTGAAGAATGGATAATATCAAGACCTCCTTCAGCTAGACAAGCCCTATTTTCACACTTCCCCAGGCACGCCTTGCTCTCAAAGGTACTCTGAGCTCTCAGACAGTTAGTTAATATACCATGCTAAGCACAAATCCACTGACTAAAGCTATGACTTTTCTCCTTTTTATGTCTCTCTATTTGGCAACTTCATCAGCGAGCACTTCCAAACAGAGATGTAGAGGAACTGATGTGTTTGCTCTACCCAGGAGGTGGGGTGGAGGACCACTGAGCAGGTCTTTGCTCCAGCACTGCTACAATCTCGCCCAAGCCCCAGTTTTTAGCAGACTGATAGAAATGAGCTTTCATTAGAAAAAAACCAGTTTCTGAGTAGCACCTGAAAGAGCTCACAGAGAAACTGCCCTCTGCCCTGGAGGCATTTGCCCTTCAAACACCTAAGGTGAGCATGGGGGCTGTGAGTGCTATCACACTTCATCTCCCCCAGCTATAAATAGCAGCCACAGTGAGGTGTGCCCTCGCCAGCCAAGAGATTGCACCCATCCCTCCTGGCTGGGGCCAGCTCTGCCATGCTCCAGGTTTCTCTCACCTCCTGCCTGCACACCACACTGCTTGTGGGCAAGGGGACACGTGGCAATGCTGACAAAAAGGTTGAACTGCACACCTTGGACCAGTGCTCTGCCTCTCACCCTCTCCCCTCACCCTTCCCTCTGCCCCTCTTGTCTTGTTGCAAGGAGCAAGGTCTTGTTGCTCCCCACACATCCCCTGTGGCTCCACACATGGAACTCTACCTTGTGGCAGCCTGTCCCAGCACAGCCCACAGCATGGCCTGGCTGGGTTTCTCCTGGAGCAAGGCTTGCACAGGGAATTATCTAATTTAGGAATGGGCACAGAGTTCAGATTCTCATTCAGAGTCTAAGAAGCAAACTAACTTTTTATTCTGCCAAATTTGGCTAGATCTCGCAGTACTCACTCAGGAAATTCACCTCCAACATTTGGCTTTAAGAGGATTTTTTACTTAGGAGGTGAAAAAACCAAACATCTTAACCCTAAGATGCAAAAATTAAACTTTCTTTGAAATTCTCATGAGATTTTTGGTTGGTTTGGTCCAAACTACAAGAACAATTTCAATGTGTATTTACCTTTCTGCTTCCAGTCACAACCAGCAGCCTCAAGTGTTGAGCAAAGTGAAAAGTATCTGAGAAAAACTGAAGAGATAAAGAAAACAGAAAAATATCTCAAGTACTGGGGAAACACAACAAAACCTCATTTTATTCCTGGATTTTTAAAGAACAAAAGCATACTCTCTCATCATTCTGTAAGAAATGTGTTTTAAATGTGTATGTTATGTAAACAAGAAAAGCATGTGCAATGCCACATGCACAAAAAGTTCTCTCTTTTGGCTGTGTTGAGAGCCTGTTTAGTTAGAAATACCTACAGCCAGCAAGTGCTGCCAGTGCTGTACATGTACCTGTGCACAAGGGAGATGGTGTTGCTGCAGTAGACGTGTTCTTTGTCACGTGTGAAGGCTCTGTAGGAGAAAGCCATCCACTTTCTCTCCAGCAATAACAAGCTCAAAAGCCACCTAATTGTGGATGGTAGGAATGTAAATGCCTACTTCCCACTACAGCAAAAAGATACCATTTTGTTTCTGGCTCATCTAGCTCCTCAGTCTGTTGTGTCCCTGAGGATAATTAGTCCTGAACTTGGGAAAACTATTTATCTTACACTGGGGATAGCCTATCAAATACTTCTCACAAAAACTCATTTAAAAGGATAAAAAACACTCCCTGAGGAACTGAATATATTTTCAGTGTTCTAGTCATTTCCAGCAGGTGACATATCTGAAATCACAGAGCCTCCCCTTGGTAACTAGGTGAGAGCAAATTAGCATCATTTTGAACTGGGGAAGCTGCACCACAGCAGCCTCTGAGGAGCAAGTTCTATTTGTTGTAAACAAAGCTGATTTGCTCAGTTTTACCTCCCCACAAATACTACACTGCAGCAATATACAGAGAAAGGTGTTTTACAGGGCAAGCTCCCATCATCACTGGAAACAGGCATGGTTTTTATCTCCCCAGGAGAGGAAAAATAAACACGAGTTTGCAGCTACCACAGGTAGCGGCTGCAAAGTAAACTCTCTCACCAGAAGTTCTCCCCAAGGCTCCCTTAAATATTCCATGACTAGCTACATCCAAATGCATCTCCCAAAGGATCAAAGTACAATTTTCTTTCACTTGATAGAAGGCACTGAGTGGTTGCTAACAGTTTGCAATTATGGTCTTCTGCTTCCACTACTTGCAGAAAGAAATTCTCTTTGAGGTTTTTCCTGATGCAGTGATTGTCTGTGCCACCAGAGCTTTATTTTGGCCAGAGATGCCCACACTGTTTTTCTGTGAGGAAAAACATCTTGTTCACACCCCATTAGAAGAGGGAGCTCAGCTCTTACAGCAGTTTGGCAAGTCTCTGACCATGCAACTAGAGGTGTACTGGTCCAGGAAAAAGGACTAGGGCTATAAAGAAGATGAACCCATTTAAGGTAAGTTCTAGGTATAAACGACAGGCATGTCCTGATGTCCATACTTGGAGAAATAAAGTACCTCTAACACATTTTAAAATTAAAGGACTTAAAGGACTGGCAGAGCTATATTTGCCTGGGTCTTCTCCTGCATGCAGACACAGCTTCTGCACACTGAATTCTTCTAAATGAGAAATTAGACCAAAGCCCTTCACGGATATTGGTGGAAGACTGTGTCCTCTGGAGTGTGCGCAAGTGCAGAAGAAGCACTTGCTCCTTACAAATAACAAGGTAAATCTGAAAGCCTTGCATGATTTTCAGCACTTACTAAGGAAAAACTACTAATTAAGGACTGAATAATGGTACAGAGCTAAGACATGTTCCTACCAATCCATCAGGCTAACTGGCCATGATAAGCTGTCTGGATAATAAATGTCACTTAGTGCTCATTAACATCTCCTTTATTAAAACCTATGTAGAGAGGGCAGAAATAAAAATTATGCAAAAGAGTGCATAAAGCTGACACCACCCTGGACCCCACGGTGCAGGTAGGTGACACATTGGCTCGAAGGGAGTTTGACCTTTCTTTCCTGTGGACACAGGGATTTCCACTCTTAAACAGCAAATCAAGTGCAAGACCCCATTTCCAGCCTGTTGTGACCAACTGGAGAACACAGCGGCTTTAGTATTCAAGTTGTCTTATTATAGACAGATATGCACACAAAATACCTCTAGATTTTCTACACTAAAGTCTTATTAATCTCCATGGAAATTATTCCAAAATACAAATTCTTTATTGGCAAAGCTCTTGTCCTCCCTCTGATCTCAGGAACTAATCCCTACTCCTCCCTGTTGGCTGTTTGTGAATTCATGGATTAAGGAGGCCATTACAAAATGCAGATTGGGGAAAAAAAAGGCAAAAACAAACAAACAAAGCACAGAGAAATTAGAAAAGGTCTGATTGCATTGTTTACATGACATTTCTTCACCTTAGGCAGGGTGAGAAATTGTCTCCCTCTATGTATGCACAGCAAGGAGCAGATGCTTGTTTTGAAAGACCCCTGCCACCATGAGCAAAACCTGAGTCTTAGTTTGGTTCTCTTTCCGTCTTTGTAATGAAAAATTTCCATTGGTATCCATCCTCATTAAGGGCTGGATAAGGAGATGGGGCCAGGATATCCTCTTTGCAACACATTGCTGATGATCAGCCTTTCAGAACTCACAAACACAGAAACTTTGGTTGAGGGAAAAAAACTTCAGGTGGAACTGTGGGGAGGAACAGAAAAATTTTCAAAATGGTTTTGCCACTGGAGTGACCTTAACACAAAACCAATATCTTAGGTAGCTGGACATCTCAAAAGATGTGTATGTTTATAGTGTCTCTGTCCCTCAATTTCACTATTTTTCCTGTATTGTAAAAGGCCTTTCCCTTGCAAACCCACAATGATAGGGCTTCATTAACTGAGGTCTAGTGAAGGGCTTTAATGAAAATGTGTTAAGTTGGCAATCATTATACTTACAAGCATGTTAAGCTATTAACAACAAAGACAGGAGCCAGGAAGATCTGGCATAACCATGTTGAACTTATCATGCTTTCCAGACCAAAGTGAAGTAGACACACTCAACAAGGCATGTCTCCATAGCAGCAAGAATAAGCTTGCACTAAATGTCATATTTATCTAGACTTCACCATGAACTTAATCACAGTGAGGGAGAAACAGGCCCACAAGAAAACATCAAAGATTTGAATAATTACAGTATATTAGACTCCTTAATAATGTTGAAACCTCCCATGCTAAAGTTTTTCTACATTTTATTTAATTCTATTTAACCTCCTGGGAATCTGAGATCAGGAAAACAAAAGGATGAAGCATCTGCCTTCTGCAGCATGCACATGAATACAAGGACAAATATTGTCAGATGCACTTGACAGCTGTAAAAGCAACAGATTCTTTCCAGTCAACTCCTAGATAAGGAAAAGAAGACAGCTGCCCCTGGGTCATAGGCAAGGAATAAGTGATGCTTTCAGAAATTCCCCTAGGCTGAATTTCAGCAAATATCTCCTTCATGTGTGAGGCAAGTTCTTCCATTTTCCAACAGAAATTGAGAGCAAAGCAAATGGATAGGACCTATGAAAACAAAATCTGGGGGCACAGGCATTAGCAACCTGTTTTTGTAACTGATCAGATGAGGAAGAGGGCTAGATAAGGTCTCCGATTGGGTTTTGCAGAAATGAGGTGTGCATTTGGAGGCTGTCAAAGGTATGAAACATGGCCCCAGGAGGTTAGGAGGGTGTAAAGAGTGGTAAATTTTGCATTTTTTTGTTTAAAATACTGCAGAGTGCTCATCTGAGGCTCCACATAATCTAAGACCATCCATTTCCTGGAGACAGGTCATATACAGTTACATTTAAAAAATTACAGTAATGTCACGATTGTAAGCTGCACCATTTTGACTAAAATTTTGGTCCAAACCTGAAGTGCAGCTTATAATCAGGTGCAGCTTATAAATGGACAAAGAACAAAAAGTTGCTGCTTTAGTTTGGAGGACAGGTGTCTGCTGAGAAAGGCAGGAGCTTCTCTTTGAAATGGAGAATGCAAACCCCCTCCCTCCAAATTATTAGAATTTTGAAATAAAGGGGCTTTCAGGCAAAAATATGGGAATTAGGAATAACAGTTCTTTTCTAGGGAAATTAAAATAGAAATACAGTACTACAAAGAAACAGACTCCAAACCCTGACAAAGTCAGAGTACAGCCTGACACCCCGTCAGGCAGGGTGTTGGTAGCAGTCCCATTAAATGGTGGCTGTAGTCCTCCTGCAGTGACAGATGTGATTCAGTTGGAGCAGTGCTCCTGTAGAAGGTGCAGTTTCCCTCTGGAGGTCCAGTGGTGATGTGGAGAAATCCGGTTTTCCTCTGGAGTCCAGTGGAGAAAGGGGCTCCCTTAGTGTCCCAAACCCTCTGTTTTTATCTTGGTAAGAAATGTTGGGCTCTTCCCCCTGGCTGGAGCAACTTCCAATGGGATGCAGTAATTTTATCAGTCCCACAGTGGGACTCAATGGGCCATTAGCAGAAAATGACTCGCTAGAGGAAGGATGGGTTGTGAAAAGATAAAGAACAATGCCCTGCCTGGTTTCAATGGATGGCCCATTAGCAGAATATCTGCCGTTGAGATAAGGATCACTGCCCCCACCCTCAACAGATGGTGATAGAATAGACGCCTTTTATCACACTCTGTATTGTAACGTGCGGCTTATAATCAGGTGCGGTTTATGTATGGATAAAGAACGAAAAGTTGCTGGCACCCAGAAGTGTGGTTTATACTCAATCTGGCTTATAATTGTGAAATTACTGTACACGGCACACTAAGTACCTGAGAACTTCCTTTTAAACATATACATAATAGGCATCCCTCTGCTTTATACTGACCTATCCCATGTACGTACGTTTTATGAAATGTCTGTCACTTGCTTTAGATCACAGCAATTTTCAAATTTCTTACCACAGTTCCTGCATGCTCACGTCATTACCAGCAATAAAGACTTTGCAAAGATGAACAAGGTGAAAGCTCTGCTGATTGCGCACAGAGATAAAGAATTTGTAAAATATTTAATAGTTGTTTTAAAAAGCAAACAAATGCATTACAGTATCTTTGAATGCATATGCCTAAAACAAAATACATTCAAGGAAAAGTTGTTGAATAAGAAAATTATGCTTTTCAATTTATTTTTCTAACTTAATTAAGTCTTACATTTTTCCTTTAGTTTTCACAAGACGAATATTTTTAATTACTGTATGTAACCTTTCTATATTTTAGCCTGAGTATGACAGATCCTGAGTATAAAATATCTGGATCAATGGAAAGTAATTTAAAGCAACCTGAATAAATACATGCTCATCTGAAGGAGAAAGAACATGAAATTCGCAGTCAAACTTCAGCAGTTTTTGAAACAACCATCTCACATGGATGGTCCACAGCACTCCAGAGGCCTGAGGAGAGGGATTTGCACTTGCAAGAAGAGCAGAACTCTCCCCTCTAATTGGCAGCATGGAGAGTCACACACATACATTTTCCTGAAGGATTTTTTTCTCTTCTGTAGTACCTCTTCCTAGAAGTTAAGTTGGAGCTTTTTGTGGTTCTGGGGAGCCAAAGCCAGGGCATGTAGAAATTCAGAGGTTTGCACACCACAAAACCTTCTCTACTACAGGAATTTCCATTAGCTTTTCCTCTGAGTTTTCCTTCTCCCTGCCTAATCTGAACTCATTGAAAAACAAACAAACAAACAAATAAATAAATAAACAGATAAACAAGCAAACAAGCAAGACTGTTCAGCCACTTAGTAAGGTTTGGAGTGGATTCTGAGAGCAGCTGCTGACATAAGGTTGCATACATCAAAAGCAAGAGAACAAAAATTTGAAAATCTCCAAGTATCTTGGTTCAACCAAACACACAAATGCTGAGTAGGTTATCAGAAATTTATCACAGTACACCCTTTCTCCTTCTCTCATTTTGCTCCAAAGGACAACTGGCTGGTCAGAATTACTGCACTTCAGATACTGAAAGCTTAAGGTAAAAGTGAAAAGCATGTCTTAGATGACTATTGTGAAAATATATTCTTCTACTGAAGAACAGCACAATTTAATTATAAATAATATTAAAACAGAGCCGGGTGAACATCACCCACCATGAGCAGAAAATACGAAACTGTTGAATGACAACTGCATAAACAATGTATAAGATCCAGGGTAAATTGCAGTCAAAAAATCTCCTGCTTTAAAGAATTAGTCCTTGAAAAACTTATTTAGCATCCATAACAAGAGTAATGCAGTTTTCATGGCATGGTGGAGCAGAGAGTGCAAAAGGACATGAGTACACAGAGCCAGGCAAGCTTCATTTTTCAGGCATTGCAGAATTTCTCAGAATTGACTCATTAGGCAAATTAACTCTTTGTAATCAATATTGCACTGTGAATTTATGCCTTCCTTGCATATTTAAAATTTAGTTAGAATCTCATTTGAGAAAAGAAAATACTGCTTCTGTCTGCCACACTCAACTTGTTAGTCTTATCTAGGTCTTTAATTGCAATTTTGTAATCTATAAATGATAAAGGCTGAGTCATGTAATCCATATGGAAGCATAAATGTTACTTAAAACATAAAGAAAAAAGCTTTTTCCCAGATCTTGCTAAAGAAATCTCATTAAATATAAGTTAAAAATATGTAATCCTAGATCAGAAACTATTTAATTAGAGACAGACATGCCTGCAGGTTTCTGTTGGAGTGTGAAGCTGAAGACATATAACTTCTTTAAGTGGCATCTCTATATACACATGTACATACACACTTACATGTGTATCTATATCAGACAGTATTAAGGAATCCTTTAATAAGTATTTAAGTTAAAGAATACTGATCCACGCTATGTTGGCTTATGTGGCAGAAGTGCCACAGAGGCCTCTCAGGCCACACTGCCTACTCATGACCCAAGGTATCCAGAGCCTGCATCACTTGAATATTGAAACACAATAGGATGTAACTGCTCTAGTGTGAGTCCACAAAGTAACAGAATGGAGAATCTTTAACCATCATTATGAGTCCCTTCCCCTGTGACTGTCTCCCTCTCCCACTTTCTCCTGGTCCTCATTCTCCTGCACCCCGACTCAGCATTGCTTGCCCAGCTGATTTTGTGAGGTCATGCATGCCAATGCAACACATGCAGTCTAATTGGGAATATTGACAAATTAATAGCAGAACACAAGTAAATTGATGTTAGCCTTAGTAATCCCAAGGTTGTACTGGCTGGCACCCACACAAAGGTGTGGAGAAAGATGCTTAACACAATACTCCTATGAAGACTGATCCTTGTAAAACAGTGCTATTACACACACAAGTATGGGTCTTCAAAGGCTTTAGTAATCCATGTGAGCAAATTTTGTATCAAAGCAACTAGACATGTGAGGCCACGGTGCTCATAGACAGCTTTTCATCATAATTCATTTTAAAAATTAAATAAATCCATAGGTTGCTATCAGAAATTATCAAACCACTCACAGTACGCAAATACCTTGACTATAACAAGATCTGCTGGGCTGCCTTGGGTTTAACACATACAACTCACCTCCGTGAAAAACTGAACCCCATGGGAAATAACATTCCCTAAAATATCCTTAAGATTCAAACAACCTGCTTGTGGGTTTCTACTGCATTCTACACCAAGGACAGAAAGGGTCATGACTCTGACTAAATCTTCTTGACTCTAAAGAAAAGGCCCATGTCTGGTAGTACAATGCACCTCTTCTCTTTGCCATACCTAGAAACTAGCTGCCATTCTGCTGAATTAAAAGGTTTTTGACAATTAAGCCATGGTCCATACATGCAGAAATGTGGTAATTGAGGTGTACTGGCAGAGGGAGGTATAAAGGGAGTGGAATGTTTGGAATGATATGTCAATATTCCCAATTAGACTGAGTCTGAAAATCCAATGTAATGGGTTTAGAGAAGCTAAGATTTTTTTTCTTACTTTTAGTGAATAAATCTTGTTATTGGGATTCAGGTGATTGATCCTAATCCTAGCTCTGACACCGCTTCAAAATGGGAATTTGGGCAAGTCACCTAACCAGTTTTATTTTGTATCAGAAATGAAAAGCACTTCTCCTTTCAGCAGAACACTTAATGACGTCCCCAAGGAAACACACCAATGTTTTTACTTACTTGATTTAATTATGTGCTGTAGACTGTGATACAATGGAAGACCAAAGGGGTTTGCCAAAGTTGTCTTTATGGATCAGAGGTAGCTCTACGGGAAGAGGACAAGCAGTTTCAGAAAAGGTCTGTTCTAGGTGGCCTCACAAGGGTACTAGTCACACTGATGACTCAGAGAAGGTAACACTGATTAAAGCTATTGGCAGCCAAACAAAATATGAGTAAGGCCAGTTTCTGAGCACTTTACCATATAGCATTGCTAGTGGCTTCTATTTTATATTAAAAGATGTTACTCAGCAGGAAGTGATACACTGGAGGTGATGTCAAAAAGTTTTTTAGTGGCTGGCAACCCAACAGCAACTTCATGTTACATACAAATCATTTGATGTAATTTTAACTATCTTTTCTAATGGCTGCAATAGCTCTCCAGATATCAAGCTAATAAAAATGACATGGTGTAATTTGACAAGCCTGAGCAATTGACAGGCTTGCAGAATACAACTGTTGATGAGATGGTTTTAAATCAAGGTAATCCAGCTGCTGTCTCAGCCAGTTCAGTCTCAATCTCTGCACAAAATAACTTTTAACCTGTATGCTCCAGGTAGCCCTATCTAAACACAAATACCTCTTCCACCCTCCAGTCTCCCTTCCTGTTACCCATGCACCAGATCTATGGTCTTCCCAGAAAAAATCAAAATAAACAAATAAACAATTAATCATAAAGAGCAGCACATAGATGGATCTCATTAATGCTCCTTCTGTGAGTGACAGGTTATCTGCTTAACTAAATAAAGTTTATCAGGTGCCTTTCAAACAGACATTTTAATCTCTTGGCCAGATCTTCCTCATCTCTGCCCTGCCCTCTTTGAAGAATGAGTGGGAAGAGGATGAGAAGAGAGGGCTGTAGGGAGTAACAAGAAGAAAATGGCAAGACAGTACTAGCACATTAATTTTCCAGGATTTCCTTTAATCCTTGGCATTAGGTTGCAGGCTCTGTACTTGTGTAGGAAGACAATCGTGTCAGTTTGATGGTGCCCTGGCAATGGACAGTAATAACAGGTCCCCATTTAATTCCTTCAGATTTGTCAGAAACTCCAAACATCATACTACTGGGAGGCTCTGCTGACATCTGGGAGCTGCAGGAGCAGGGAGAAGTCATACCAAAGTGACTCATCAACTGCCCAGGGAGATCTGCATTGTACAGTAGTAGCAAGGGGTGCCAAGTACAGCGTGTGCTCCACAGTGTGAGGCAAGCACGGAGCAGTTACTGATGAAAGCTGGTCAGACAGAGGTGAAAACCACTGACTGCCAAAACCAGCTTACCTCATTTAAAGGACATGAGAGTAAATCTTTTTAGTGCCTTGCTTTTATAAGCTGCAAAGTGTGTCAAACATCAGTGGGCTGGGTAGATTTGACCAGTTCAGGAAAGAAGGAATTATAGGTTTATGATATTGCCAACACCATCACAAATATAATAAAAACGCTGTTTCAACACATATTTAAGGTCACTGTTCATGAAGCAAAAAAATTACAAACATATTGAATTATTGTGAAGAATGCAGTATGTCGGTACTCATCAGTGAAATCCAGCTCTAATGGTATATTGGACCCATGTCCAGGACATGCAAGGACTGTGATTATTAGTGCACTCCATGCAAGGCTGGACCACAAAAAATACTACAACACATTGGATGATTTTCACTAAAAGGCAGTAACACCAGTCCAAAGACAACAAGTATGGTGCTCTTAACTATCAGCTGAGTCCCTGTGCAGAGGTGGAACAAACTCGACTGAAATGTGAGCTGTAAATTCATGACTGAATACAAGCCAAAGAGATACATGTCATAGGTACAGGTAGTTGTAAGAAAAACAAGTTACTGGACAGTATTTGAAATTATGTCTCATGGGAGAGAAACAATACATTTTATCCTGTAGCACTGACCAGGTGCAAGAAACATAAGGTACAGGGAGAAGTCAAGACCTCCAGTATTTTTAAGTGCTTTTAGTAATGAAGAGATTGTGTCTAAACAGATCCCTGCAACATCTGTCTTCTGCATTGCATCATCCCCAGGGGTCATTTTGAAGTCCAAAGGTCTCCCAGTCGAGGTATGAGACAGGTGTGGGGCCTTGATCCACATAAAGGCATCATTGGTGGGGGTAAGTACAAAATGCTGTCCTTAGGTGGGAGAACGTGGGAGGGACTGGCTGGCAGGGCAGCAATGCACAAAGGGACGGGTAAACAGGAGAAATAGCCCTTGGGCATGGCTCAGGCACAGGATGGCATCCTGCAGTGGGGAAAATAAAACCTTGTTGTGGAATAAGCAGAAAGGCTGTGTTAGTAGGATGCGAGAAATGGTCCATCTCCTCCCTGCAGCACTGCCCCAGGCTCCAGGCTCTCCCCAAAGGAGCACCTGGGTCCACTTTCATGCCTCAATAAAGACACGTGCCGAAACAAGGAAATTGAAATGTGATAACGTGAACAGTCAGAGAGCTAGAAACAATGGCCTGTGAGAAGAAAGAGGAGGATGGGGGTGGTTTAGCATAGGCAACAGATGACCTAGGAAGCATAATGCTTTTCTACAGGCTGCTGCTAAGAACCAGCAAATAAATGGTTTTCATCTCTGTGGAGGGTGGGATAAGAAATAATAAGCTTAAAGAGAGACTTAGTTTAGACATGAGGCAAACTTTCTTGCAATAAGGATAGATAAGCACTAGGATAGGTGCAAGGTTGCAATTTCTCTGTCCCAGAAGAAAATTTAAATTTAGCTTGGACAAACAATGGCACAGAAATCCTATCTCAGAAAGCAGTATGAGCCAAATGATATTAACAGGTCCTTTCCAGACCTATATTTCCCTGATTCTCTTTCCTAAACATGGAATCCAGCTGTGACTCTCTGGAGCTGTACTTTCTTAAGTACAGCATGGTTTAGATGTTTCCTGAATGAGTTTTCAGAAAAGACAACAACTACAATACTGTAAATATCCTAAAGCTGAAAGCTCTTATGACTTTGTCTTCAGTTTTAGTGTACTTGACCCATTTCTTAAAACTCTGGCTCCTGCAGTCAAACAGATTCATGAAAGCTACATTTAAATAAGCAAAAAGCTGTCTGAATTTACGTTTCAAGAAAAAACCCCAACTAAACAGATTAAAAGCATGACAGAGAAGTAATTCCAGCAGCCATAAATCCACAAAAGAAGTGAAACACATTATTTAATTTTCAAAATCTCAGTGTTCAGTAATATTTAATGTTTTTAATGGTCATTCTCTAAGTCAAGTCTACAAGCCTGGGCAGGAAGTTAGCACAAAAAGAAATTCTGTTGCTTAAGGAAAGATTTGGAAACCAAATGATCCTCCCAGAGAGAGTGACATAGACCTAAGGATATGGAAATCCCCTTTTCAGTCTAAAACTGGGGAGTACCCGAAGAAACATGCTGGTGACAAAAAAAAAAAAAAAAAAAAGACAAAAAGAAAAAAACCAACCCCACCAAAAATCTTCTGTTATCACAAAAAAAAAAAAACTAAGAAAGGGGAACATCTTGCCACAGGATACTGTGCATTCTTTGTGTGCGTGTGCAATGTAATGCTGTGAGCATGCCATTTTTGTGTGTGACTCCAGCATGGGAAATCTCTGAGCCACAAATTCTTGGTGACTGTGAAAATTTTGGGGAGAAAATAGTATCCTGTGTTTCCTTTTTTAATTCATGGTAGTCCCCAGGCAGATCTTATGGGTCACTGTAGAAGACAAGATACCAGGTTATACTTCTAATCTGACCAGAGAAAGATGGTCTTGTGTTTTTTTACTTTTTTGTTGTGGTCCTGATGAGCTGCAGCACACAGGCAGAGCTGCAAGGGGAAATTTTATATCCATTCCCTGAATAGCACACTGCCTTTTCCAAGGCTGTCAATCACAGCCTGGCAATAAATTCTCAAAATAAAAACTTTTAATATAAATAAAACGCACAAATAAAGCTGATAGTGCAGCATTAGTTGAGTGCAGGAATGTAATGATACTTATCATAAAATCGGTGCAGTGTGAGTTTTCATCTGACCTGTCATCACTCTGCAATCTTTTTCATTATCATAAATCAAAAAGCATTGTTTGGTTTAAATCACTTGCTGCTTAAAGATGAATCACCTTCGATTTCCTGAGCTTTGCTTACGGCAAAAAGGGGGGAAAAAAGCTTTCAAAACTATACAACAGTAAAAATTTCTGGTCTCACTTTGCATACCAAAAAAAAAAAAAAACCTGAGAGAGCTCTAAAACTTAATCTAGCAAGCAACATGAAATGAAACAGAACTGTGATTTAGGAAAAAAAATATTTCTCCATCTGCAGAGCTATTAATTTACAGTTTGGTCCAGGGAGTTCAAATAGAGCAGTCTGTGAAGAGGGACCCCAGGCTCTAATGGTTTGAAGAAGGCCCTCAAATGTTTAATCTAGCTACAGGTGCATATCTAAGCTTCTCTGTAACATCTGTCCCTGTGGATAAGGAACCACTGAGCCTCCCACACTGGGTTGTACAGACACCAGCTCCATCACTTAAAGCATATCCTGTATACTGATGACTGACGTGCAAATCTACCAAGCCACCTCCCTGGGTTTGGCCAGTGACCTCTTCTGAGAAGCAGAATCCTCCTATTCCTTCATCCCACCACCTTGGCATTACATCCCCTGCCCAGAAGTGCAATTAGATTCCTGCCACTTTTTCCAAAGTCAGGAAGAATAGGGTCATTTAAAAAGTCAGTTGACTAAACTGATGAGCCCAATGGGCTGGAACAGCAGAACAGATCACAGCTTGGTGTAAGTCATCCCCAGGGGGACAACACAGAAGAAATATGCTGCATGCAGTCATATCTAGGTTTGTTCTGTGAAGAAAACCCTAATAAGAAAAGAAACAAGCAAAAATAAAACAGGCTTCATTTTTTATGTCTCCCATTAGCTAGAACCCTCATGGCAATTCCCATCAATTTTGGACGTCTGGATACTAGCCAGGGAGCTCTCAGCTTCCATATGCTTGGCAAAAAGAGCAACAGCAACAATGCAATGCTGTTGTCAGGCAAGGCAGGTAAATCACTGCATAATTCTTCACAAAACCAATTTTCTGAAAATTTCACCCTACCTTAGGAAACTGAAATTGGCCAGGTTCGGTAATAAGCCCCATAAGTCCCACAAGAAATCCTAAATCTCTAAACCCGCCTAATGGAGCTGGCTGTGTTTGTCCACTCAGCCATATCTTTTGACCCTTCTTTATGCCCATGAAGTGGAAATGGTTTCCTGCACAGAGTAGTTATTTGCTGTCCTTGGGAGGCAGTATAAGCTTAAAAGGCAGTAGGATGGAGGCAGAGGAAGAAGGGTGGGGACTGAACTCAGTTGCATTTGTGTTTGAACCTCACTTGTGCTGCTTTCTGTGTTTTGGGGAAGCCTGTTCACCTCAGCCTCACATTCCTCTCTCTGTGTAAAACAGAGACCTTATACACAATTGTGGGGAGGGAGTGCAATTTGTTAAACATATGAAGCAGTAAAAGAGCAATTCATCTTGCTAATTTTATCTGTCTGTAAGTTACTATCCAGTCTAACTAGGTTTCCTCCACAGCTCATGGACAGGGAGAGCTTGGATAAATCACCTCCGTTTTCTCCACTGATGGTGGAAGGAGGCCAGACACCTGGCCACATTTAGGCAAAATTAATCCCATTTTCATGTCCAGAGTCATAGTAAAGGCCAGAAAACTTCTGTTGCTGGCACATCCCAGCCTCCTCCATTAGAAAGCTGAAGGATGTGTTCATAGTGAGCAGGCTTCCGAGTTTTTCTTTCCAGAAACTAAATTCACAATTTCAGAAGCTCCTTTTTTCTTTACTTAGCACTTGATAATTTATTTGAGACATTAGGATAACATCACTCACTGGCTTTGATCTATCATTGCTACTAGGTTGCTAGCTTGCTCCCTTTCTGGCAGCACATCAGCCCCTATGTAATACACAGGTAGGATTTTTGATGTGTGAGCATCCGGTGCCTCAAATTTAAATACGATTATTGTGGTAACAAGCCCACATGTTTTAATGAATATTCCTGACACTGAACAGACAATCAGCACAGATCTCACCCTTCAATCTTTAGCTAAAATTAAGGTGTGTCTTTTGGAAGAAGAATGAAGGGTAGGGAAAGAGTGCAACAGGCTGGACAAGCCCAGAATCTCTCCTTGAGGTAACAGACCTCTAAAATCCTATTTATCTACAGAAATATTGCAGAACACCCTCAAATTTAATATTAGCTGAACAGACATCAAAGAAGAAAGGCTTGTGGTCATTACTGCCTGACATGGAATTCACATGTGAGTCACAGGGAACAATTTTTACTGAATTTTGAAGTCTGACCCATGCAGTCACAGCATTGCATTCTTTCCTTTACTCTTGGGTGGTATTTTTTTCTCAAAGCTGAAAGTTTTCTTTATCATATGTCATGATGTCAGGTACTTCAAAAACCAGCTACTGGTCAACCTGTGGAGCCCTTTGCCCTCAAACTCCCTTGACTGAGCTAAAATTTTCCAATGTATTATATTGCTTCCATTAACAGTAATAAACAAGCATTTCCATAGAAATTTCCATAATCAAACTTTTCCACTCAAGATCTCCTATGGAACTATCAGCTGACTTAGCAGGGAGGAAATCAAGGCAAAAGAATTATGCAAAATGCTCAAAATCAAAGTGAGTCAGACTCGCTTTGGCAAAAAAAAAAAAAAATGGTGGGGGAGGAAGGAGAGGAAAACAAACCCTTTAGTTCTCCTATCTGTGCTTCTGCCCCAAGGCAATCCCTGTCTTTCACAGCTAGGGACCAATTCAGATAGCATTTACACACAGATAATTCCACTGACACTTTCAGAGTTAGCCGTGATTTACGGCACCATCTGTGAGATCAGCATGTGGCACAAGACACTCTTATGACTGGAAAATACTTTACTGACAAGGAGAAAATATATATGTATTCCTCCCTGCTCTCTGTTGCTAATCTTTGATGGCTACCTTTCTTCGAATGCTTTCAGTCAAACCTTGACTGAGCCATGATTTCTTTCACATTTAAATAGCCTTGTTAATTGGGTTAGGGGTGATACATCTTCTTGGTTACCACGCACTATGTCAAGACTTCTTGTCAAGACTTCTCCTAGTGTTTCTCTTTTCCGTTTAATTGTTTTCTGCTTCTTGGTAATACAGCCATCATCTAGATTTTTGTCATTTGCATTATATGTCCCATCTTCTCAGCAATAATAACAACCTGCCTGTGAAAAAGAGAAAAAGGGGGGGGGGAGGGCGGGGAACCAACAAAAAACAAACAACGAAACCTAACTGAAAACAAAACCCTGTATCTTCTACCTACTCATTTGATTACAGAAAAGTCACCAATTATACCCAGAGAATTTTAACAAGCCACTGACACATCATCAAACCATCAAGCACGGCTCCTCTCTAGAATATATGTATGAACATCACTGCCTGGCATCTGTGTTCATGCAGATATTATGCATCAAGACTGAAATAAATTGTTTACAAAAATACAAATAAAAACATTTGGGCTATACATAGAGTATTTTAAGCACTTCTCTGCTTCTATCCTGCCTTTCTTAAGGTGCGCTTGCAAAGTCACTGAAAGAAAGACTAACTTATTAACGAGTGTGAAATGAAACATTAAATCACTCCAGTGATCCAGAGAAAGATTTGGTTACACAGGGCAGCCTACTCACTAAGTCACAGTTTAAATGAATTCCCCATATTACCAGCTGCCAAAACATCTGAGCTATTGCCATTTCCTCCCCACTTTGGCACAGGTGCCTGACTGAGATGCCCTTACTTCTGCCCCTTCCCATGTTGCACATTCTAATGCGAATAGAGAAAAAACCTCACTTGCTTTGTTCTAAGCAGCAACAAACTATGTCTTTCTTCCCTCTGTTCTTCAGAGAGCAAAGGAAGTAAGATATTAACAGCTTCACTCATGCTTTCCCCTCAGCTTCTGAGGTAACTTTGCAATGAAGATAAACCTCTGCATCATGCTCAGGTTGCTGCCCAGGGCCCTGCCATGAGAGGACCAGGCTTGTTTGCTCCTCTGAGGACTGTGCAGCGACAGCAGCCGTGTTGGGGCTGCTTGTGCTGCCAACAGAGTCAGCACAGGTGCTGTCACAGCGACCAAAACATCTGGGTCTGAGACCCAAAGCATCTGTGTTGTCTCTCTGGTTACTGACATCAGTATCTGAGTTAAATTAAAAATACATGGCCATGGGTATTTGTAGGTACAACACATGTAATTTGTCCTCATGAGCATGTAGCATATGAAGCAATCAAAAAATACTAATTCTCATTTCTGATCTTACAGGGAAAGGACAATGCTCAAAAATAATTAACTTGGATATAATTTTAGGGCCATTGGTTAGATTTCTGTGCTTTTGAATTGGTAGTGAAAACTTTCTAAAAAGCACAAGACTTCATACTATGCTAAGGCAGCCATTTTTGGAAGAATATTCAGTTGCATTTTACATTGCATCTCCTCCTATCTTGAATGATGCTTCTGCGGGCTGGAAAACAAGATTTTTCTCTCTGTCTGTTCAGGCAATTTATTAGCTTATAGTAGTACCTGGGTTTTTTTACTAACTGTGGAATTATCATCGGCAATATAGCTGGTGTGTGAGAAAAGATTAAACAGTATATGACTCCTTAGCTTGAAAAATGAGATATGTGATTGAGGAAAATCATGCAGAATGTCAAGAATTATTATCAAAATTACTTCTAAAAACTCAGCAGGGAATATTACTCACTAATCTTTGCAATGCAAAAGGTGGGAGTTGTCATAGAAATCATCAGGCTGCAAGATACAAAGGAGCAAAAGAAGTACGTTTTCACACAGGACCAAGTCAAACTGTGGAATTCATTGCCAATCAATAGCACAAAGACCAAAACAACAAGCAGCTTCAGGTGCTAATTATAAAAATTCACAGAAAAGAGACAGAAATTGAGGCTAAATACAAAGATGTGGACCTAACCTAAAGTTAGAAAATTCATAAGCTTATCCAGGATATCTAGAGGAAGGACACTGAGCAGACATCCACCTACATCTGCTATCAATGTATGCATCCTTCTCACTGGACAGAGATGGTGTGAACTAGTTGGGGTCAGGGACAGATAGCAAAAGAAAAGTAGGGCCCTGGCTGGGTCCAAATCAGGACCTGTGTGCATTAATGCTTGCTCAGGTAAGGAAGTGGCAATCTGAGCAAATGATTAATTGGCATAAGCATCTAAATCTAAACCAAAATTCTGCTTTAGCTGTCCTAGCTAATCTCCCTGCCAGGAAAACAAGAACTTAAAAAGCTTCCTTCTCAGACCACACCAAGACCCTGAAGTGTTTCTAATTCTAGCAGCTAGTATCAGCAAGTCACTTAACATGTCTGTGACACCTTTAGCACAGCAGCTATTAATAGTGACTTCATAGGTGCCATGGGCCTAAAACACACTTCCTCTTTATCAGCTCACAGATATAGGAGGTGGCAATTTCCATCAGTGATGTTCCACTTATCTTTGAATGGAGAAAGCCAAATGTTGTCATGGAATTGGAGCACAGAGGGAGGTGGGGCATGCAAGGCAGAAAAGCAAAAAAGAAAACATGAAGAAAAACTCTACAAATTCTCACCACACACATAATAGCCTGCTGTAGGTAAAAAATATATACAAGCTCCCCAGGGTTAATTATAAAGGAAATAGGAAACTCTCAGCAAAGTACTATCTACAATTACTGCCATTAGTTGAATCAAGCTGTGTCTTCATGGGGTAGAATACAAGAAAGTCACAGGGGTCTTCTTCCACTTCTGTCTCCTCTCTCTCTTGTCCACCACCCTGCAGCTGTGGTCACACACGCTGCAGAAAGCAACTGAAATCACCTGCCAGCACTCACAGCTCTGACAACTCTCCTGCACCACAGTCTGTGGACATACTAGCTCTGGCAAATTCTACATTTGCCTCTATATCCCTCTGAACACACATAGACCTTAGGTTGCTGTCAGAGTTACTTGAGAAGTCTACAGCAGACCTCCCTGTCACTGCTTAGGAAGAAGCCAAGAGCAGCAGGACAGAGCCATTTTTCTCAGGAGCACTAACCCCAATGTGCCCTTACACCCCAGACCTGGTGTGAGCATGATTTACCTGCCGCTGGAACATAGGATGAGAAAACACCTTCAACCTCTTCCAGCCCCATCCCATTCAATTATATAACAGTTACTCAGCACCTGCAAACACCCAACACCTGCTGCCCACCCTGCAAGCCCTGCCCTGGGGGAAGAAAGTCAAAGAGCTTCAAAACCTCTCGTGAATCCCAGGCACAGTGCCAGTGCAGATACAGGGAAGAGCTGGGGTGTACCACTGCCTCCATCCAACCAGTGCAACTGTGGCACATCTGTTCCATTGCTGTTTTGTTTTTTGAGATTATACTCATTATTACTAGTTATCTACATAGAAGCAGTGTAAAATCTGAATATTGGTCCTGAAGGTTCCTCCATAGAAGTGCAGTGGCTGTGAAACCATGTCGTTTATTTTTTGCCTGACTCCACCAAACACAAGATGCAGGTGTCCAAGGCCTTACAACTAGTAAAATTTAGTTTGTGAGCGTTTTGTGGAAAATGTCTTCTTTATGCTAGAAGTGTCACAAAATGAGGTTAATCTCTTCTGAATAAGGACAGTCCCATCAATTAGAACAGGATTTTTTGGGGTGTAAATTTACCCCAACTCTATCAGACACTGCACTTCAGGACAATGTAGTTTCTCCACTTATGAATGAGTTTTTCCCTCTGTGGACAAGACATTAAAAGGCCAGATTGACCTTAAACAGAGTGGCTAAATCAAGAAGCATGTTATGATGTTCTTTCTACCTGTGTCAAAATACTCTGGCATGCCACACACGAGTTGACATTTACTTTCAACTTTCAAGTGGCTAGGACTGTACAATACTCCCAAACATTTTCTAATAGGACCAGTGCCCTGCAGCCTGCCCACCTAGAGGCCTAGTCTGTTTGGAAATGACATCTGAGCACTCCCTTTTTCTCTTTCACTCAACACAAGACAAAAGTGGAATGTTCAGGATAGTCTCATTGCCCAAAACCATAGGGAAGCAAGTTGCCACGTACATCTCCCAACTGTATTTTCTAATCTTCATTCCTCCCCCTGTTCAGCCATCCCATTAGGTTTACAGCCAGAGCTGGTATGAAAGCCAGACTCCTCACTGGCAAACACATTAGTGTGTGTGTCTGTTTCAGCTTCTGAAGTTGGGTGCCTTTTCCACTCTTCGGTAAGAGGTGCAAGGGGTGGAAAATCCAGCAGCAGAACATGCATGCTCCCCTTAACCCAATGATTCCCCAAGTGGCATTTGCTGACTCACACGGACTAAGGAAGGAAGGAAGGAAGAAAGGAAGCCTGTCTTTCCAATCCAATCACTGCAAGTAAAGTTTTGATACTTTTAGGAGTCTCTCAAGCACTTCATACAGAGGGTTTTGAGAATCTGGGGGCTCCTGGTGAAGGTGGTTTTATATTGTTTAGTGCCACAGCCAGTTAGGGATTTTGTTTTGGTCCTCTGAGAACAGGGAGCTAGTTTCCATGTCTAATTGTGCTGCTCCTTGAGGCTCTCAGAGCATCTTCACTGCACAGAATCACTGAGCATTTACAAAGAGGGAAAAAAGAGGGCTGCTGGTGCCTAAAAAATGAGTTTCCATAATCTTCTGAATGATCCATCCATGCCTTGTGTAAGCACATATCCTATCTTTTCCGCAAGAAATAAAGCTATTTAATTTAAACTGTAAACTGTTGAACTGTTATTTAACTGTAAAACCCTCTTTTTTTGTATAACACTGTGAAAAGAGGCATATAGCAAAGGCCTGCTGTTAGTTTGACATAGAGTAATGAATCAGTTAGCAAAGAGATTTAGGTGGAAGCATTGATTCATGACATGAAAACGGGAACTGGGCTTTACAGCACCTCCCTGATGTAGCAGCATACCTGTCCCTTCCCAGCTCCTTTCAAAACTGTTCCCACATCACCACTCTTCCACCTCTTGCTTCTGCAGTGGGTTGAACACAGCATCATTTTGCAGAATTCAGGAGAATGGCACCATACAAGTGGCTTTGGCTGCTGGAAGCCCTTTGAAATTGAAGGACTTTGGTTCAGGAAGAGTTTGTGCCACATTTCTTCCTTTCCACTGAAGTTTCAATGTACAAATCCATCACTTCTCCACTTGACTCTGCACTGTTGGAGACACCCACTGTGACACAGAGGAATTTTGGCAATAGAAAAGAAAAGCTTCAAAACCACTGAGTCCTAAAACGTGCCAATATATACCAGGCACTAAGGATGGAAACCTGCCAAGGAGAGGCATTTCTCTGAGAGAGGAAGGCTGATCTCCCCGAGAGGGAGAGGTGTTTCCCCCATCCTCCCTCCCCACGTCTCAAAAAAGCATCTCACAAGCTCACAGCAGACATCAGTCTGCTGCAGAATCCACAGTCCCTTGTCCCTTCCCACCACCCACTATTTCTCCAGGCCCCCAGTTCCTGTGTGGCAGCAGAGGACCTGCTCTGGGGTGGCCTGCCATGGCTGACAGCATGCAGAGCGTTATGGAGCTCCAGCTCTGAGCGGAGCTGAAGGGCATCCAGCAGTATCTACGGCAGAAGACAGAGGATCTTTTCTGTGATAATCCACACTGGTGGCAGGTTTCCTAACACACTCCCTAATCTCTGTAACCAGTTTTCATTATTCTCCATGTGGTGTCCCATGTCTGTCTTCATCTATTCAGCTAGACACACAGGAAGCCTTGAAGCTTTTCATTGTAGGCCTTATTTTGTCTACATGATGGCATGCCAGAGCTGGCCATAGCAGATGTTGTAACTGTGCTTCAATGAGGGTACAAAACCATCAGGGAGGACTTCTGAGGAGGTGGCAGGCAGGACAACAGCAGCCACAGCTCCTCTGTTGAGAAGGGCAGGGGAGAAGGGAGGCCTCACCCAGCTTGAGGGGTTTGTGAGCAGCAATCTGATGTACAAAGTCACCCCCATTCTCCCAGCCACCCCAGAGCCTCAGGTGCCACAGCGCTTAAAGCAACAGTTTTACTGGCAAAACTTCCAGCACTGCTCCTTAATCTGTGGAATGTAAGTGCAATTTAGATTAAGTAGGAAAGTCTTCATGGATTAAATAAATACCAAGTGTCAAATCATGCCTCACCAGCTATGTTTTGGTGTGGGTGGTGTGGTTGACACATTGGAGGAAAGAGATGCCATCCAGAGGGACCTTGGCAGATCTGAGAGATGGGCCTGTTCAAATTTTGTAAAGTGCAACAAGGGCAAGGTCCTGCACATGGGTCAGGGACATCCCAAGCACAACTAAAGGCTGAGCAGGGAATTGCTTGGGAGCAGCCCTGAGGAGAAGGATTTGAGGCTGCCTGTTGACAAGAAGCTCAACATGATCTGGCAGAGATCACTTGCAGCCCAGAAAGCCAACTGCATCTGCATGCAGGGTAAGGAGGAGGATACTGACCCTCTGCTCTGCACTTGTGACACCCCACCTGAAGTTCTGCATCCAGCTCTGGGGCCCCCAACATAAGGATGTAACCTGCTGGAGCAAGCCCAGCAGGACATGAAGATGATCAAAAGCCTGGAGCTCCTCTCCTAGGAAGACAGGCTGAGTGAGTTGGGATTGCTCAGCCTGGAGAAGAGAAGGCTCCAAGGTGACCTTACAGCAGCCTTCCAATACCTAAGAGAAGGTTACAAGAGAGCTGGAGAGTGACTTTTGACAAGGGTGTGTAGTGACAGGACAAGGGGAATGGCTTTTAACTGAAAGAGGGTAGAGTTAGATTAGATATCAGGAAGAACTTCTTCACTGTGAGGGTGGTGAGACACTGGGGGAGCTTGCCCAGAGCTGTGGATACCTCATCTCTGGAAATGTTCAAGGCCAGCTTGGATGGGGCTTTGAGCAACCTGGTCTGGTGGAAGATGTCCCTGCCTATGGCACAGTGCGTAGAACTCGATGATCTTTAAGGTGCCTTCTGACCCAAACAATTCTGTGATTCTATGATTATCTAAGTGTATAATTCTATGATTGTATGATATGGACTTACTTCATAATTGTTAAACATGATACTTAACAGGTTATTTCCTTATTAGAGGGATTAAACATATACTTGAGAGATTTCACTTTTTAAATATTGCCTTTTCAGTTTGCTAGGTTTATTGCTGTGCCTAACACAAACAGCAGGTATTTAAAGTGATAACAAATAAGCTTCCAGCTGGGAGCCCTCAGTAGCAGGCAGGACCTGCCCCAGGACAGCCTTTGCTAGTGCTGCCAGGAGGGGGCCTGTTCTGCGTACCACTGCTCCCATCTTGCTCTGAATCTGCAGGCTGATGAGGAGAAACATCAGCACCTCTTTTGCAAAACAAATTTCCCAGTTCCAGCAGGATCAGCCTAATTATCCCCAGAAATCCTTGGCTGCTCCTTCTCACTGGCAGTGTTTTGCTGACAACATGGTGAAATGAGATCCACCAACTGGTATCAAGATGTGATGGATGTGGGCTACACAGTCACCTCAGCACTGGGTGTCCATGGGATAAATACACACATGACACTCTGCACAAAAACAACCTCTGACTGCTCTTCAACGAGACATCTGGAAAAACTAGCTGGAGGGAGGCGGGGATTGGCATTGCCACTGCCGATTTCTGCTTTCATAATTCTGGTGTTAGCAGGTCAGCAAAAACAAAACAGCAACTTCTCCAAAGAATGGTTTGGATATGGGAGAAAACCATGCAAATAAGTCTACCTGGAGACAGAGGAGAAGATCTCAGTGGAAGTGTGCAATTAGATGCTCACCAGTGTAGATGATAGCAAGCACTGGTTGTGCAGCTGACCTCCCTCTAACAGAGATGGTGAAACAATGGCACATTAGAGGCTTGATATGAAAGCTGGGTTCGATACACAAAGCCCTGTTCCAGATTTCCTCCAGGTCTTGGCTCTGAGGCCAGCTTCTGTGGAAATTAACCTCTTCAGAGCTAGACTGTGTCACCTGCTTATCTGGAAGCTGACAGCTACAGGAGGAGCAGCCCTAGTGCCTCGCAGCCTTATGGCCAAGCTAAGTCTCTCTTCATTTAATTTTTGGTAAAAGTGCCTTTATCACTTTCAGAAAAAGGAATTTCCAATTTATCCAGCAAGCCCCAGGGAGAAGCCACGGACTCTGTGCTGGCCATCACCTTGGCAAAAATTTATTTGTGCCTTCAGCAAGAACTGGCAATGAAGAGGTTAAGAATTTATGAGCCTAAAAGGCTCCTTTTTGAGAGGTGGGTTTGGGGCAACCTGAGTTAAGGAAGCAGCCTTAACAATATAAGAAAAGGAAGTGATGGTCGTTGGTTTGTTTGTTTATTGTTTTAGCAGTTTGTACTGTGTATGTCTTATGTGCTATCTTCATTCCTCAGTCTCCCAGTTGGTTAATTATCCAGGGGAAGCAGCACTTCCTGCCAGCGACCTCCTGGGTTCCCTCCCATTGTTCCCTGGGCTGACACACAGCGCTGGAGACAGCAGAAAGGGCTGCTCATGTCTCAGCCAGTGAGAAACACTCCAGAGACTGTGGTTAGTTAATAAAACAGATGGGTTTATTGGCATCGGCAAATTTCAGTGCTAGTGATGCGTTTAATAGGGTTAATCCAAAGAAAATCCCAATAAAAATAAAACAAGGAGTTTGGAGGAAGGAGATAAATATAGGAGAGACAAGAGGATGATTTGTATCTCTGGCATCTCCATCAACTGCTGTATCTTCACAGCCTTCAGGACTCAGCAACAGGGTTGCTCAACAACCCTTTCTCAGCTAAGACTTGCTAGAACAAGAAGAGATCTTTTGCTCTAAAATCCAGGCTCAGGTGGTCTAAATCTCTTCCAATCCCTGTGCCCAGTAAATTCTTTAAGTTCACTTACATAGGACATACAAATGCTCCTCAAAGGTCTCATGCTCTCCCTTCACTTGGTGCAGGGGCTTACATGGAAATGAGGATGACTCCTAGCCCCCAACACTGCAAACACATTTATCCCCAAAGCCTCAGCACCCTGCATGCCCCCAAGATTTCTCTTCTGTACTTCTGCAATGATCAGATGGCAGCGCCTTACAAAAGGAGTGTGTTTCTCTCAAATGCTGTACGGACACTTCAATATTTATTTCTTTTAAAAGAACATTCTGTACAATCCCTAAGTGGGCCCTGAAGTAATGCAAACAATAACAAACAGCAGCAGGCTTGAGCTGTAGAGCAGGGATACAGATGTGAATCTCAACTAGAGGAAAGTTTGAGGGTGCTTAAACCAAGCATGGGTTCACCTCCTGGAAAACCTGTTTGATAATTCCAGTTTTTTGAAAGATAACACCCCACTGTGATTAGCTGAGAATAAAAGGATTTTTGCTCACTGACATCATAAAAGGTAAAGCAATCTCTTTCATAGGCATGTACTGCCAGTTTAATTATGCATATTTTAGGGGAAAGTGGGGTTTGCTCTATCTCACATAGGTTTGCTCATTTTCTCCATGTATTTTTACTTTAGCAAGAGCACTGTCCTATATAACTACAATGTCCAAATGCATCTTAGAATTTGCACCACCCTGATGGTGGATCAAAATCCACTTGCCTAAAGTTTTAGAGGAAAAACAAAACCCAGATCCTGGGGATTCTTTTCAGAGGGAGATGCCATTTCAATGGATCAGTTGATTTCTCCCCTTTGGGAGAGGATATGCCAGAGCAGTGCTGTCATTGCTGGAAGTTCTTGCTCATGAGGAAATATTATTTGCACATGCCACATCCAAATGACAACAGCGGCAAAGAGGACTGGCAATTGATCCTGCTTTAAATAGCTGCTTTTCTAATGCAGGGAGGAGCATTTTCGTGGCTATTTCCGTAACAAGATGTTCTACTCACTTCTGACCCAGCAGCAGAGCATTTTGATCTTGCTTTGCCTTGCCTTGCCTTCCCTGCCCATCTTCTGTCAACAAACAAGTAGGAAAAGAATTTCACCATGTCAAGAATTTTAGGCTTTTCAAACAGCTCGCACACTTGACCCTACCCAGGTTCAAGACAGAGCTGAGCTGTTGCCCAGATGTAAGGTCATTTGTGATTTTTTACAGATGTTTTGAATCAAATCATAGTGCTTAAAAGGGGAGGGGGGGGCGGGGAATCTCCAAACAGTTCAGAGCCATGTTAAATAATTTAGAAGAGTACTTAGACAAATCCTGCAAAAGAGCTCTGAGACTGGATCTTTTTGCTCCCTGATGGGGATACATTTAAATTAAACAGCTGGTAAATAACAAGGCAAAGACCATCATGCCACTGAATAACAAAAGCAGTTAAAGAGTTGGATGAGTGGATATCGAGTGCCTGCCGTCATTTCCCTCTTCTGTCTTTTGGTGATGAGAAAGAAAAGGGGAAAGAGAAACAAATGGGCAGGGTCCTGGCATTGTTCATCTCTTCTTTCCTGATGAAGGTGAAGAAACAGGAGGAAGGCAAAAATTATTCATTTCCCCCTCCCCCAGGAGAAAAGGGAAGTAAAACAGTCACAAAGACAGGATAAAAGTGTCTACCTTGGGGAATGCAAAGCTGGCCTGTCAGAGTAAAACCTGCAACAGTAGAGAGAAGAGGAATTCCTTCTCTTCCCAATTATTTTCCTTTGTTTCTGTTTGCTTGCATTACTCAATATTTTAAATAATTACAAAAAGCTCTGACACCAACTCTCTGAAATATATTGTGGCCACAGAACAACCTAAAGAGCTGTTTCTCCTGCAGAGCTCTGCTGGGGCAGAAATTAATGCACTGCCACTTTTCAAACATTCCATGGTCCAGACTGGAGGGAGAAGCAGCTATTCATTTTCGAAAGGATGAAGGAAAGGAGTGCACTAATTTATGCAGAGTGAATTAAAAGCTGATAGCACCCTGGATTTAATGGATGGCAAAGCCAATCGACAACCACTCTGGATTCACTATTACCTGGTTTGACAAAATCCCTGATATTGTTGTTTAAATTTAAGGGCTGCGTATCATAACCTGCACGCCTCTAATGACGCACAGGCACACAGCTGGCAGAGCAATGCATCCCCCACCCTCCTTCAGAGAGGACAGAAGACAGTCCACTTCTCGAGGAACACGTTTCAACTACGCACTGTGAAACAGTTCTGCTAAAATCAGCAGGAACTGTGCATGATTAAGAACACTGGATCAGCCTCCACATATGAGAAGTTTCCTCCTGCTGCTGCTGCAAAGGCAAAGAGTAGGTGATGCTCAATAGCCAGGAAAAGCTCTCTCTTCAAAACTGTATAAAAGCTACTGAATGATGGCTGAATGCAAGGTCTCAGGCTTGGGACACCAGCTGCTTCCTGGTGACTGCAGCTAATTTTGGCAGTGGGGCCGAAGTGTGGTGCCGATACAATTTGAAGCAGGATACAGATTATAAACATTGTTTCCCTGAGATCTTGCTGTGCGTTGCTCGAATTTGTTTTGAAAGGCAGCTCAAATTAACCCTCCGCCTCCCCCGAGGTTAGACCCAGCGATGTTTAAGACAACAAACAGCCTTTGGAGTGGAGACCAGTCTCCTTCTCTGCCTTCCTCCAAGACTGTTTCCCTAACAATACAGCTGCACCGGGGCTTTTCCCAAGCCAAAGTGCAATAACTACGCTTTTATAATGCCCACTGGCAGTGTACATGTGCCGCCAGGACAGTGCCCGGTTAATTAAGAAATTCTCTTGTATTGCCTGTTGCACCAGGTAAGCAGCCAGCAAATAAAGGAAAGCGATGACCATTCAACCCCTGTCAGCTCGTGTGCTGCCGAATTTGATTGCTTGTGATTGCTTTGGGGCGAGGAACGGAACAAACCAGGTCTCTGCCAATGGCAGGTCCGAGTTACTTGCAGACAGAAAGCTGCACTTTTTCTCCTTCAATAGCAAGTGGTGACACAAGCAGCAGTGGAAGCAGCATGCCTCGTTTCCCTCAGCAGTGTCCCCAGCTGAGCTCCTTTGTGGGGTCTCCAGCAAAGGGTGAACTTGCAGACCAGCCTCCTCCACGCTCCATCATATAAACCAGGGCTGCATTCAGATAATCTTCATGACAAGATCAGTCTCACAACCTGAGGATTCATGCCATGGACTTCAGCAAGAGCCAGAAAACCTCAGCACCATTTAGTGTTTCATTAGTGGCTGTCCTCCTGGCGGCAATTTACTTTAGAAAATTCCACTCGGGTTACAGACAGCAAAACTGAGGCCTGCTTTTTAAAAAAGACTCCTCAAACATCAATCACAACCGAAAACAAAACCACTGCAAGCAGCTGCTGCTGTGGGTGTGAGGCACAATTTACCAGCAGGGTGAAGCTGTCCCCAGCCAGCCATCAGACCATGGAATGTGATGACGATGGCACAGGGCACTGGTGCACAGGGACAGTCCGTGGGAAGGCTTCTGCCTGCACAACCTCCCTCCTCTGCCCAGATGAGCCATGTGGCCTGTGTGAGCACTGAAACAATTGTTTTTAGAGTGCCAGAGTTAGTTATGTCTGAAAGGCTGCCCACAAGCACGGTGAGCAGTGTCATTAGGCTGCTGGCTGGGCACTGGAAGATGGATGTGTTGTTCACTTTCATGCAGGCAGTTAACAGCACAGCTATTTGGTTACATGAATTTACAAGCTTAGCTGCCGAATAGAGGAGACCACAGGTTAACAGCAAGGGGTGAAGGTGCTTGTAAAGGTGCAAGCTGAGCCCTGAACCAAGGTGATTACAGCTACTGGGAGCTCTTGAAACCCATTAGTGCCAGAGCAAGGAGCTGTCAAGATCCACAGATGAGAAGCCAAGTTTGCAAGCTCAGGGTTGACCAGCCACATACAGGGAAGGGAATTTGCTTTGCTCTCACATAGCATCTCCCTCTTCTCTCTCCCTCACCACACAGCCACCTGCAAACCAACCCCAAGCCTGTCCTGGCAAGCACAAGGGACTCCCAGACTATCCTGCCCTTGAAAGCCACACTCTTACATCCACCCCAGATCTGTGGGCAGCATCCCCACACTTGCCAGCTCCTCCCAAGAGCACCAGAAGGTACTTCTGATCCCTGACCTGGATTAAGCCCTTACGCATGCAAATCTGCTGAACACTTTGGAAAGCAACAGAAAATAGTTTTCCCTAATAGGCATTTTATTTCCCCATGCTGTCCTCTCCCACAAAATAAATAAAGGTACTTCAAGGTGTCAGACAAGTCGTCACACTTTAATTTCCTCCTTTGGCAAGCCTAGCCACTAATTCAGTCTTGTTATAGTTTTCCCAGTAGGGACAAAATATATACTGAGCTTTGAAAACCCATTGTGTAGCAGCAATTGTTGCTGTAAGCCAGTGGCTCTTTTGCTTTGTTCAGCACCGTGTGCTTGTGTCTCCTGTGAGATATTGTTTTGTTAAGGCCTGCTATTGATTAAAAGGGAGAGGAATTGAATTCCAAATGGGAGCAGCTGAAACGTTCTAAAATGCTGCATAAAAAATGTGAACATTCAGAATAATCTTAAAGACAGGTAGCTTTCCTAAACCAGATCCATTTTTCCCTTAATCCTTGCTCACCACAGCATCCCACCTCAGGGCTGACTTGCAGTTCAGGCTCAGGGTAAGGGCCACATCCTCATCCATGGCTTTGGGGCTGATGGATGCTGCACAGCAATCTGGGGGCTGCTCCGGTGGTGACATCAGGGCACTCTAGGGGAAGCAGCCCCAGGCATTTGTCCTCTGTCCTAATGCAGCACCACAGTTTCCAGTGTGCATACAGTAATAAGTAAATAAGCATAAAGGTACTCCAGGCTTCTTCAGCTTCATCTTCTACCTGATACAAAGAGATTGATTATTCCTGGCTGAGCATCAAATAGTCTATCTTTATCTACAACACAGGATTTTTACCTCTGTAACTACACCAGAGTAACAGAATAGGATATGCTTTTATATAGCAGAGCAGCAAGCAGTACTGTCCCAGAGCAGGGACTGAGCTCACCTGGCTACAGCTTCCCTGTAAGCAGTAGACAGGAAGGACAGAAGTCCCATGGGTCCCCAGGCAGTTGCAGCAGCACCAAGTCACACCTGCTTTTCTGCATCACCATCACACAGCATGGAACACTACCCATGCCCAAGCCCTGGGCAATTGCCCCTACACATCTTGGCCCCTCTTTGTGGCTCCAGATGGACTCTCTGCTGCACCACTGGCAGGCTCATGGCAGTTTCACGGTCTCATGCTCCAAACACTTACCTGTGTGTTGTTTTGGTCCTGTTGTGCTGAAGTGTGGAGGAATGAGGAGACTCCATGACACTGCTTTTTGACCTGTGAAGTATTTTGGTGGGAGAGGGGAGCTGAAGAGAGATGGACTAGATTTCTACATCTCATTCAAACAGTTTCAGCATTTGCACTAGAAAAATAATTGCAGGGTTGCAACATCCTTTGTGTGACCTGCTAAGAGTAGTGGATGCACCACCTGGGAAAACCTGGTGTCACTTAACAGGGGGGCTATACATAACAGTACTTATAGGAATTAACTAAAGAGATTTTGATAGGGAATGGCATAATTCCTTTAGGTCTTCTAGCCATCCCAAAATAAATAGGAAATAATACAGAAGAATGGAACCCATATCTGTTTTGTTGTAGGTTTTAATAGAAATCAGAGGTTTTTGTAAGATCTGACATGCCACATGTTGATCTTCAGTCTTCAAATACCTAAAGTCTACTTGTGCCACTGTGTCGAAGGCAGCTTATCCAAAGACACAGTGGCAGAGTCAGACAGAAGAAACCAGGTCCCTCTTCCCACTTTCTGATGGTGAATGGCCACAAACAAATGCAACTGAAAAGCACAAGGGACCACAGCTTGCCTCTCCACCACCGATTCCCATCCACTTTAGAGACAGTTAGCCTTTTTCTTCAAGAGCTTCAGCTCATTTTGCAGATTACTATGTCAACATTTAAGTATGAATGATAATGGCAGCACATCTGTAAGAACTTATCTTGGACTCAAGAGTTCTTAATAGCCACTAAGCACAGTACTAAAATCCTTAATAGAGGAATATGGAGCTAAAATACTGTCTTAAAGCAGGTGGTCTGGAGAATGTGCTTCCAGAGGTAAGATTCTGGCAGTGTTCTCTTCATGAGCAGAACCTTCCCAAGATAGCCATGCTCGCCTGTGCAGCTCTCCCAGAACAGCCACTTCTGAAAGACACGAACTCTGTGTGCTGAATAGCACGATTGTACTCACAGGGTTGTATTTCAGTGCCAAATACAAATGTGCTCGGCTAAAATAGAGTAATGGTTACAAAATACAGGCACACTTTTCAAAATGTTGCTATCAGAGAGATTTCTGGAAAAGGGAGCTGTGCTTGGCTGGGACAGTCCCGTGTTTCAGCTGAAGGAGCACCGGCAGTGATGCACCCCACTGTGATATGCGACAGTGTTTGTGGAAATAAGGGTACAGGGTGGATCAAGGGCATATGAAGATTACAGCAGCCTCCACCCATGTATACATCTCTGGCCCCAGCCCAGGCTGCCGCGTAACCCCGTGCTGGACAGTGATCAAAGGGTTCAGTGTGAGCTGAGAAAGTCACACGGGGGGAGGGGGAGCAGCGATCCCCAGCCTCCAGCCACCCTTTGTTCAGCTTGCTCACAAGTTTCCCAGCTATGTTTGAACTCCCGTCTCACACTTGCCGGCACTCAGCCACTGCTGATAGTTTCAGGGAGATGAGCAATCAACCTTGGCTTCACATTAACTTCATCCAAATTACATCTGAATCCTTTCTTAAAAAAAAAAGAGTTTTAAAGCTTTTTGTTCAAGAGAGGGTGTAGACAGGAGGGGAAAAAACCCAAAAAACCAAACCTGAAAACACAGGTAAAGAATTAGAAGACCCCTTTGGAGTTATTTTAATTAGTCTGGGTGCTGGAGACCTCTGGAGAAAGGCTCCTCTTAGAGCTATTGAAGTAGAACAGAACATTTCAGGGTCTCACTTTCCCATTGAAATAGCAGCAGCACAGCAAAAGCCTCTTCCTCTGGATTCATTCATCTTCTCAAATGCACAGGGCTGCACTCTGCTGTGTAGCTCTCAGCAGCAGCTTACCTCTGACAGGTTTTACAGAAGCATGTGCCCATGCCCTGGCAGGGGGGAAGCAAGCAGACACAGCAGTGTTTTGAACCCTCAGACAAGGTGGTTTGAGAAGTGGAAACAAACGTTTAATCCTGGCACTAGTGAAATCTAGGGGCATGCTGATCCTTCCTCACCCTGCTGGTTGTTGATGCTAGGGTGGTCAATGCTTTGAGGCACAGAGTATGAAACAGCGCTTGAGCAGGGGAATTGATCCATTTGTACTAGGCAGAGCTTTGCCAAGGTGCTTTCTTGATGAAGCAAGCCTTCTTAGAGTTTGTTTTCAGTATTTCCAAATAGCAGGCAAAACTCCCCCACCACAAAACTAAAAGGCTACAACAAAGAAAATCCTTGCCTAAAGGTCTCACACTGGCAGGACTAAGAGAATCTGATGTAGGCTACCAGTCAAGGCTTTCTTCAATTTCCATAATATCATGAATATCCCTCAAAACCATCAGGCCAAGCCACAGAGAAGCTCACTGACTGGTTTTCTTGAGAAGGCTCCTGCTATTCCTGCCTCAGGTAGTTCAGTCAGCCGCTCTAGTGAGAAGCCAAGTGTCTGAGCATATTGGTCTAAGGTTGTGCAGCACTGTTTATTCACAGGAGCAATGTTCAGCACAGCAGTAGGAGGAACAAGGCAGGCTGAGCTGCACAGAGTTTCACAGGGGAGCTTTGTGCAGGTAATGTGCCTCATCCTATCTATTTTCACTGCAAGCTAACAGGTCAGATTTCTCAAGCAGAAGTCCCTAACTGACAAGAATATGTCCTGAAAGTTGGAAAGAGATTGATGCCTGACACTGAATAAAAGTGTATTTACTTTTTATCTGAGCCCAGTATCAATGCGTATGTAGCAGGAGTGAGTATTGAAAAACAGCCTAAATTATTCATGAAGGTTTTGGTCTTGAATCCTTTAATTCCTTCATGTCCATTGTACAAAAGAAAACACCTATCTTCCTTACTTAGAGATTTTGTAAAGCAAAACTGTCTGGCAAAGTTTGACAGTTCAAAGAAAAAAAGATACAGTAATTTTGCTATTTATAAGCCGCACTTCAAGGAGTCTGCAACTTTTCATTCTTTGTCCATATATAAGCCACACCTGATTATAAGCCGCACATCCGGATGTTGACAACTGTCTTGGGTTACAATACAGAGTGTGATAAAAGGTATCTATTCTATCACCATCTGTTGAGGGTGGGGACAGTGATCCTTATCTCAATGGCAGATATTCTGCTAATGGGCCATCCATTGAAACCAGGCAGGGCATTGTTCTTTATCTTTTCACAACCCATCCTTCCTCCAGTGAGTCATTTCCTGCTAATGGCCATTGAGTCCCACTGTGTGACTGATAAAATTACTGCATCCCATTGGAAGTTGCTCCAGCCAGGGGGAAGAGCCCAACATTTCTTACCAAGATAAAAACAGAGATTTTGGGACACTAAGGCAGTCCCTTTCTCCACTGGACTCCAGAGGAAAACCAGATTTCTCCACATCACCACTGGACCTCTGGAGGGAAACTGCACCTTCTACAGGAGCACTGCTCCAACTGAGCCACATCTGTCACTGCAGGAGGATGCAGCCACCATTTAATGGGACTGCTACCAGCACCCTGCCTGATGGGGTGTCAGGTTGTACTCTGACTTTGTCAGGGTTTGGAGTCTGTTTCTTTGTAGTACTGTATTTCTATTTTAATTTCCCTAGAAAAGAACTGTTATTCCTAATTCCCATATCTTTTCCTGAAAGTCCCTTTATTTCAAAATTATAATAATCTGGAGGGAGGGTGTTTACATTCTCCATTTCAGAGAGAAGCTCCTGCCTTTCTCAGCAGACACCTGTCCTCCAAACTAAAACAGCAACTTTTCATTCTTTGTCCATATATAAGCCACACCTGATTATAAGCCGCACTTCTGGGTTTGGACCAAAATTTTAGTCAAAATGGTGCAGCTTATAATCATGAAATTACTGTAAATTAATTGTTAAGTATCAGAGCTACTGCACCTCCCCTGCTGAAATTAACAGAGCTGCTACTTGAAACAAAAGCTGACAGAGCTCTTTGAGAAGTAGTGGGGAGGTTTGTTTGCAGTTAAGTTGCAATCATCCATTCCAGCAGTATTTGCATCTTCCTCCAAATACTCAGTGCAGGTACGCAGAGGACTCGAGGATAGCTGGGCTAGGTTGGGTCCAGGTACCTGGCAATTCCAACCAATGCACATTTCTTTTCCAGGTATTCCTTACAGAAGAGGAAATATGAGATAAATATTTGTTGTCACTTGAAAAAGGAAATGAGACCTGAATTCTACAAACTGCTGTTCAGACTCCAAATTCAATATCAAAGCACTCTATAATTACTAGTCAAGTGCAGTCCCATGACTTTTCAGCAGAAGCTTACAGATATCATTAAATTTTAGAGCAAGCTTTCTTGTAGACAGGAAAATGACCAGAGGGGTTGCTGGAGCCATCCTTCATCTTCTAAATGGGTGTTGTAGGAGCTTTCAGCTGGACAATATCTCTCTACACAGAACAGAGAAATCCCACTTTGTACAGAAAAGCCTTCTACCTGAAGACCTCTGTCTTGTCTTACTTCGGAAGGCAGCGGGCTACAGGAGGAAACTAAGTCCTTTGTCAAGGGCAATGTCCAAATCTTTCAACCAGGGTTGCTTCATACCACCGGTTTTCACACATTAGTTCTCATTCTTCTGTATGGAAAATCCTCTCTTGCTCTCAAAGGGCTGCCCTAGTACAGGAGGGCCACCAAAATGCACCATATGCAAAGCTGCCCAGTACATGGAAGAAACAAAGGGAAGAAGGAAAAATTTCTTCGTTGACAAGCAATCTTACATGTTACTTGTAACAACAGGGAGTAAACACTATTCAGACAGAAGGATATTTTTCAAGCTGACAGAACGGCTTCCAAGCATAGTACCTAGCAGAGCCTGGTCCAAGCACGCAGCGAGCGCTCGTGAGGCTCTTTTCACTTACAGTAGAATAGATGGGGCCAGACAGTCTGGCAGCCTCACAAAGGCACAATGAGCAGGAGCCCTCTTTCCCCATGTGCGTATAAACACGAGCACTCCACAATCTTTCACAGCAACACGCCAAAGCAAACACCAAATTGACTGTAGTATTTCAGAGAGATGGCCAAAGCTCACAGATATTTTCCATGTGATCCCCTGGAACAATCCAGCGCTTTCATTAGCACAAATGTGAAAATATGGGCAGTGGAGAAAAGAGAGATTAGTTTTAGAAAGTTTTAGAAAGGAACATAAACAGAAGCAGGTCTTAGCTTGACCAGGATTTATTCTGATCCCTGTGAAAGCAATGCCAAAGTTGAGTGCTGGGGAGCAGGATCAGTCCCACCCCAAGCAAAGCATCACACTTTGTTTCCAGGTGGGGTTAACTGACAGTCCCAATGCCTAAAAATCCTGTCCTCCTTGGCAAAAAATTATTTTCTTGAAGGCAGGTGAGGCACTCACATCCTTCTGCTCAGACACAATCTCTGGTCATAAAATAGCAGTGAGGCTGAGGCAATCAGAGGGACGATGGCAGCTGGGACAGCCAGTCTTAGTGCACTTGATGTAAACAGCAGCAGGACCTGAAAAGCTGCAAGGCTCATCCTGAATGGCTTGGGAGACACTGATCATCCTACAGGCCTACAACGAATCTCAGCACCCTGTAGCCAATTAACAGATGGTTAGATTGCAATCCAAAAAATGAAAATGACAGAGCAGTGTAAATGTAGTATTGTGCAGTAGTGTTTAGTTGTGATTCATCATTTTTGCAGTCTATTTTTGCCATAGACTTGGCTCGAAGTCCAGTTACACAAATGGTCATCTTTAGCTGGCAACCTGTGGAGCCATGGGATTGGGAGATATTTCCAGAGGGCTCTTAAAAACCGGCTGAAAAGCCACAGTCTGAAAAATGCCTCTTGGAAACCCAGTACCAGGTGAAGCACTCCCTTAAGGCTGTTCCTACTGTTGCCCTGTGCTTCAGTGGCACAAAGATGAATTTTCATGGAGCTGTGGGAGGAATCAATTTTAAAACTGGTTAAAACAAATTAACAAAAAAGAAGGATTACTTTTAACCTGAACTGGTTCCCCGATGATTTGCCATGTAGCTGTACCAGAGGTTTGCTGGCACCACTAAATTAACACAGAAATGCAAAGGAAACGCTCCTCAGATGGCATCCTAAGGAAAGGAAGGCTACCGCCAGTAGCCTGCTATGGCCCACTTTCCAACGGGAAACCTCTGACAGCTAGGTCTGTAGTCTCAGCTATCCAACCCATTCAGCACATTGCAACTTGCCCTAGCCAAGCTAAGTCAAGGACCTGAGCTGCTCCTAGGCTTACCTGTAGCTCTCTCTTCCCCCAGCTGAACAAGCCCAGGACCCACCACCTCCTCTCACAGGGCAAACAATCCATCCATGGATTTCCCAATTAAGATTTTATTTACTGGCCTAAACTCTCACTTAAAAACCTACATTCACAAGACTCACAAGACTCTTATGCCACTATAAAGTGAAACTCAGGAGAAATTTCCCAGAAGACTTGTGACTCTCATGTGAAACCACCATAAATAAGATTTAACAGTTGTTGCAATAAAAATCTTATGCAACAAGGATAACTACACCAGGCTCAGCCTCCAGCACACTAGGACCATGCATAAGGTTTCACATGAAGGTCATGAGAGGCTTCAAATGTTTCAAAGTTTCAAAAGAGATATCATAACAGAGAAACAAAAGAAGGGACATCTTGTCTCTGCCTGCTAACCCAAGGGGGTCTGACTTGCCTGTAGGGGTGCATTCAGTAAAAGCAAAAGCTCCAATAGCATACCCTTGGAGGTCCCTTCAGACAGCATGGACTTCTTGGTTTTGAGAGACTGTTTTGGTGGAGAAAGACTAAGGACAGCACTGAGACGACTGACAAAAGACACAGGACACCCTCCACAAAAGTTAGTCTCTGTAAATGCTATCCTCTCCAGGCTAGAGTACTATAATATCTTTGTTGCAATTACACAAGGACAAAGTTTAATCAACTTATCTATTAATTTGTCAATTTAGTTATTAATTTTTGTTTAATAAACGTGTCAATTTATTTTAATATTATATTTTCTACAGGGGAAAGTCCTACTCTGTTCATATACTGTCCATTTTTACATTTTAAATGCAACATAAGATGAATTTTAAACCTAAGATTATTTCATGCAGCACCTCAGTTTTTCAGAAATCCTATATCTGTGTCTTCAATATTGCATTACATATGTATGTTTTATGTAATAAGTACAGATCACTGAACACCTGAAAAAGAAAGAAATAATAAACTTAGAAAAGCCCACATCTTAAAGTAATACATTAAATTCTGATTACACCCTTTCAAAAAGCATGCAGAAAAATGAGAAGGGCAGTAGATGCAGACGTGAAAGGAATGGTCAGAGGAATGGGTCACCTTCTGAAAAAGGGAGACTAAATAAGGCTTGGAAAAGGAGACAACAGAGCAGAGTGAGGCAGAGAGCTCTGCATGTATGAAATAGAAAAGGTTAACAGATAACTATTATCCATTGCTTTTCTTAACACAAGAGTAAGAAGGCACTAAAAGAAAACATCAGGTTGAAAGTTGGTAAACAAGAAAAAAAAGGGACTATTTTACAAAACCACCTGAGAGCACTGTGTGATGCACCACCATGGGATGGTGTGAAGCCCAAGGCTGTCCAAAGGAAGGTTCAAGAAGTGATTAAAAAAAAAGTAATTAAAGGTGCCTTCAGGACTTTTGGACAGGCACAAACATATCCCGTAGCCCAGAACATCCCAAGCCACACAGGATGCAAGGATCAGAGCCGGTTGCAACGTGGCCAGCACTACACTGGCCTTCTTTCTTGTTTTTCTTCTGCAAGCACTTGCTGTCGGCCACAGACAGACACAGGGAAGAGAAGGCTCTGGGGAGCTGAAAGGCCCTGCTCTCGTATTTTCCCTTCAAGATTAGTCTGCTTGAGTGGCATGCTCTGTCACTTAGCCAAGCTTCAGAGGTGACAGCATGAGCAGGCTGAGAAGAAGCACTACAACACCTCTAAATGCTACTAAGAAAAATGATCCCTCTTTCTTTATTATGATATAGCCTGTCATATAATAGCAATAATCACAATTGCTTTGTAATATACTTGGAGCAGCTTTGGAGATTGATTAAATGCTCCAGCTTCCCTTCAGCTTTAATCAACCTGAGCAGCTGTTTATCGCTCAGAATGCTTTAGATCAATAGAGCTTATACCTTTAAAATAGTATGGTCCACACCAGCTCCCTTAAAGCTGCAAGCAGTAATTACAGTAAGATTGTACTCTGTAGAGTTAAAAGCAGGTGATATAAAATTGATAAAATCACCACGGCCACTAGCATAAGACACTTTTGAAAGGCGGCCTTTCTAATTTCAAATTTGTCCCAAGTTCTTCGACAAAGGAGGGGCTGGAAAAGTTGCCAGAAAAATTCTGCTCATACCCTGCCACCAGCTTGAACAACAGAGCCAGGAGACCGAGCAGGAGACCAGACCCATCAGCCACAGACCAAGAGAACAGACAGAGGAAAGACCAAGGGTAAGTCCTGAGCACAAATGAGAATATCTCAACTTAGATGGCAGTACAGGAATTAAAACCATCGGTTTTAATGATTCTATGAAATACACCTATGTTTTGTGACTGAGTCAGCAAGCAGTTTCTGAGGCATTACACCAATAAAGCTTTAAGCATATTTTGGTTACATAAAAATTAGCAAAATCATAGCAAAGACAGTGTGAAAACTTCTACTGGCTTTCACAGGTTCAGGACCTCACTCTGTGTTAATCATGGTGCGTTAAGTGAATGAAAGTTGAACTGCAGGCATAAAATCATCAAATCCAGATGAAACACACTGGAAAAGTTCATTTCATCATACTGCCAGACAAGACAAGACAAACTCTTGGCTGGTGCCTTGAAAAGACAAATATTTGGATAGGAAAAGAAAAAGCAGTTCAAGTCACTGCTTCTAAAATGATATGTTATGGAAAATCATTGCATCACTTTTACTAGCAGTTCACAGCTACTCATTAATTTTGCAAAATTGCAGTAGCTGCTGCTTTCTGAAGTCTACCAGGGCAGCAAGGCATCTTGCCTGCTCATAGGGGAACAAAAAAGTGACGCCCAAGAGAACTGCCACATGAAAAATAGTGTTTACATGGAAGGTGACAAGATTTGGTTAATTCTATATACATCTAGGACCTGTGTTTAAAAGAGACAATGCTGGGACTGTTTTCTCCACCCACACATGCACAGCAATACAGGTCCTTCTCCACAGCAGGGAAGACACCATAAAGCAGATTAATGTCATGTTGTGTCAGCAAATACACAGTACAACAGGACTCAGGACCCTTTTAGGTGGTCTGGCCCTCTAACCCTCATCTGATCCCAGCACTAGGCAGAGGAATGAGAAAATTGTCAGGCAAAATATGCCACGTACTACATTTGCTTTGTTAGACACTGAGGCATATTAAGTTAATGATCATTAAAATCCAATTAAGAACATGGTGAAAAACACTCTGGGTGTTTAGAAGGGCCCCAGCCTTCCAGTCAATCAGGCAAGAGAAGAAGAAAGCAGATAAAACAAGATAAACACAGCCTGTCATTACTGTTGCCATTCAGAAGAGGAGGAATGCTGGATGATCTAGAGCTTTTCCACTTTATTATATTTTGCTGTTTTTCTCAGCTGCATCTGGAATTTCAGCTGTTAAAAAAAGAAGGGAGATGAGGGAAGATGGGCTCTTCAAGTTATTTTAAAGCCAGCAAACGTTTCACACGTTTCAATTTCTGCCACTCTGTGTTCCTTTTCACACTGCTAACCACTTAAAAAGCCTCTTGCAGGGGAGAACCTACCAGAGAAAATAGTTTTGGATGCTCCTTGTTTATTATATGCAGATTAAGCAGTTCTTATTAACTCAGTCTTCATTCTTCCTTCCTAGGTAGCAGTGCTGTGATATTATTTGCAAGCAGCCAAGGTAATTACCATCCAGCAGGGTCCAATTGTTTTCAATTAAAAGCTTGACTGAAGTCTTTAGTTTTTAATACCATTGTGACCATCTGCTTTCACCCAAGTTCATCAGCAAAGGCACAGGCCTCATTCTAATGCTGCTTAATTATATGGAGGAACTTTTTTTTTATTAGAGGTTCATTTTTTCCTGCTAAAGAAATGGGCAGCAACAGGGCTGCCTGGCTTCTCTAATAGCCTGCAGCAAGACGAAGTATCCAGGAAGATCATTACCTTCCTGGGAGATCCAGCTGTTATTGCACTGACAAAAAGATCCAGGGGACCAACAGGAGAAAGCAGTTAACCTCAGCTGCCCTCCTCCCCATTCAGTCACTTGCCTCCTTTTTCTACCAGCAAATCTGAAAAGGCCACAAGGAAGAGGATTTAATCTAAAACAGAGAGTACGATCCTCCCCTGCTGATTAGATTTTCAGACTTGATTCCAGGCCAGGAGTGCAGGCAGGCTCTCCTGCCTGGGCCCACATCCCCTCCTCCTTGCACATGCAGTGAATCTCTTGCAGTTCTGTATCATCTCAGATCTGAGGATCTTCAAATCCCTTACAGGCATTCATTAAGCCCCGTGCAATCCCCAGGAGAGGTAAGTAAATATAATTTTCCAGATGGGGAAATTAGGACGGCAAGAGGTTAAGTGACTAGCCTGAGGCCAAACAACAAATAAGTGGCAGAATCAGCATGAGGATCTGCCAAGTCCCAGGTTTAATGAAAGTCTCTCGAGTACTCAGCTCCAGAAAAGGAAAAGCAACACCCCAGTCCTCAAATCCTCAGGACACTTAACTCATTTACTGCAGCTCTGCTTTATATGTGCCAGTGCTAATAAGCGTGACTCTTAACATTTCCAACTGCACTGTGCACAGAAAGGCATTTTGTAGATTTAATGCAGGAACTGCTGTCTCAAGGCAGGGAAGCACACTTGATGTTGTTCCATATCATCGGCCCAGGCAGGCACACAGCTTCCTTACGGGTGCCTGCTGCCATTTCTGTCACACACAGCTATTTCCAAGGATTGGCCCCCTGAGAGGCAGGTACTTTGCCAAGCACCAGTTAAAGAGGAAAAATAAGTGGTACAACACTGTCAAAGCTGAGGAGATGTGCTGTCTTGCTCTAGTGGCAGTTCAAAACCCTGAAATAAGAAGCCAGAGGGTTCTCCATCCTCTAGGCTGGCCACATAAGTAAATCTATCACTCCACTAAATCACAGAACTCTTCAACCAAGACTTAAATCTCCGCTCCTCACAAATCTTTGGGGAGATGGGAGGTTGGGTTTGACCCTTGCCCAGGAGTGCCTCTCTGCTCGGCACGTGTCTCCACTCTCAGTGTTAGTCCCAAGCAGCGTTCCCTCCCAAAGGCCAGAGTCCTGCTCTGCCATGGTACATCAGCGAAGCACTACATCCACATCAAGGCTGTTAGACAGCCAAGCCCAGGTCTTTTATGCTATACTGAGACCTCTGCAGCAAAGACATTGAAATAACTGGACTCTGATGCTTGGGAGATAATTACTTCAGAAAATGGTGTAAATGACTTTAGTGTTTTGAAAGGCTTGAGGTGTTGCTGCTCAACTACCTTCAGTTATTTGCAAATGTAATGCAATTTGTTTCCATACAGATTTCTTTTAAAGCTGTGTGTAGCATGTGTCCTAAATACATAATTACACACCAGAGTATAATGGCTCATTCGGGTTTATTTTGTAACCAATATGCATTTTAAAAGCAAATTCTGAAGGAACATGCAGCAACAAACATGCAGCACACATTCTGGTTTCTTACACTTTCACTCCTAAGATGCTCCCAAAGGCCTATTCCTGTCAGAGACACAGACATGAAAAAGTGAGAAGAAGTAAATCCTTTCTTTAAGAATTACCTTAAAGGAAACATAATGACCCTGTTAAGAAAATAGTCCAGTAAAAACATTTTTGGTATGGGTGTCCTGTGAATTGGATGGCCTAGGAAATTAGTAATAGGATTTTGCATTTTTCTTTCTACGTCTGAAACTAATCTGTGCTCATAGTAACTTGGCATAGCTATTCCAAAGAGGTTTTCAGTGACCTATGTAAAATCCTTTGGCAGTGTCCAACTGGGCAGCTCTTACAGAGCTATGTATCCACTGCACAAATTACAGAGTAATTTCAAGTATTTTCCAATATACTCCTTATAAGACCCCCAAAAGATGGTTTCTGGTGAAAAGTCCTTCACTGACATGAGCAATGATGTATCAATCAGCACATACAAGCAAAAGGTTTAAAATCAGACTGATGGGAGTAACCTGGGGCTCATCTTTAAGAGTACTTCAGACAACCACTCTCACTTAAGTTATTAGTAGTTAGAATAATTTGCCTTACTCACTAATTCCAGACAAAAGTATTTGGACTTTTTTCCTTCTTTTGTAATTCCCTGAGTTGCCCTAAGACAAGGAACTGTCTTTTGATAGGAGTGCATGACCAGCAAGCTCCCAGCAGCATGAACAGCTCTAGGTCCATCCTGCTTAACTGAAAGCATTCGAAATTGAGACGCTGAAATCAGGTACCATCTGCATCAAGGACCAGGTGCTTCCACAGGACAGCTAAGATCCACATCTCCTATCAGAAGCAACTTTATCCATCAACTACAGAAGCAATTTAACATAAAAAGGCTCCCAATTCTGGAAGCTGAGTTAATTGCTAAAGAAAAAAAATTTCTGTCTGTTTGAAACTATGTGTTAACTATATTTAAGCAGAGGAGCTACTGGATATAAGAAGTTCCCTGTATGAAAGATGAAAGGGAGAAAAAGACCTTGCTTTCTGCCTTCTGGTCATTGTGCATGTAGGTCAGTGAGGCAAAGCAAGACTTCAGATATCATGAGTCTGGAGCCCAGTGAGCAGACAAGGCCTGCACACAAACATCCATGAAGTGTAACTATAGTTATAGTCAGTATAACTCAGTTTGTTTCTGGAAGTGCAAAGAAAGTCTGACATTGAGAACAAGTAACAGGTTTTTTATGAAAAGTAATAATCTCTATCAAGTGAGATAATCCCATTTTTCCTACTAGTTTCAATCTCTTTTAATAAAAAAATCAATTTTTCTTTCTCCAAATACCATTTTTCTTTCTCCTTGCTATTTTTATTAATTCAATTAAAGAACCAGAGAATTTAAAAATAGAACTATATGGAAAATTACTTACAGCACTGGGATTTTCCCAGGTGATCTGCAGCACTTCTCTGCTGGAGCTCCAGAGCATGGAAGGCTTTATTCATTTGCCTTCTTTCCAGTCACACATTCACTAGGTCCAGATGGGATCTGAAATTTCACCATATACATTTGAGGTCAAAGGGCTGCAATATAAGTCTTCAGATTTTACTACACTTTTTCAGACCTGAGGTTTCCAAATGAATCTGTATTATAACAACTCCATTATATCTCATAGTCTGTTCTTTTTAGATCTAAAAGCATTGCAATTCGGGTCAGAGGCAGCTGAGTCTAATGAGATTAATCAGTGGAAAAGGACCCGTTGGCCTCAAGACAGGAGAGGTGTGCCACACCAGTCAGTCAGCTGAGGGAAGGCTGGCTGCTCATCTAGGTCTTCATAGGTGATCTCTCTATTTTTGTTTCTTGAATTCTCGTAAGTCCTCCCCCAAGTCAGCTCCCTATAAACTTTTAGAAATAGTGTGGCAAAATGCTTCAGATTCAGCTGCTGGTAAGGAGAAAGAAAGCCAGTATCTTGTGCTTTGTATGTTCTTTCCTCTGCACAAAAGGAAAAGCTCCCTCACTTTTTTCTCCTGTACTTATCCCTTCTTTAAGCTCCCAGACAGCTTAAAGACATAGATGTAGAGTCTGAGTACCCAGAATCTATGTGAAAAACAATATTATCAGAGGATCAATCTGAAAACCTGTATTTCAGTGAGCTTTGTGCCATTTCCTGAATAACAACTTCAGATCTCAGGTACTGTCTTATAATTACGAAAAATATAACTTGCTATAGAATGCACTGTGTCAGCTTTGATTATACCAGCAGAGAAAGACACGGGATACAGAGAGAGAATAAAGGAAGAATGATGGCTGTCTACTGGCTTATCAATTTACATCTCTCTACAGTAAATCTAAGCCTTTTGTGCTGTCAGTCATGCACTCCTACGGCAGTGATTGCTGGAATATGAAAATCACAGCTTTGAGATCCATGTGTACATTCATGTATTTGCACAGCCTCTGTGGGTTTATTGCTTCAGTGCTGCAGCATCCCCATCAGCATGGGTCCTGCCATTTGAGGCTTGATGTTTGCCCCCACTATGCAGCTTATGTGCAACAATCTATACCAAAACTGTGAATCAGCACCTTTTCAGTTCGAATTGTGAAGGAAAGTGGAAAAAACCCTCAGGAAACGGTAAAGGTAACAAACAATCATGTGTTAGATGACCTACTTCAGGCCTATAAATTTCAATAATATGTTGTTATTGTGGCTAAAAATAACACACCTCCTCATCAAATATTTACTGTGATTTAAATAACCACCTAGCCAACATCATGCTTTTGAACACATTAACAGCAAATGCATATTTTCAGCTGAAATGACACACTGGAAATTAATGAAGACAAGAAGGCATGAAGAAAAAAACCACCTCACTGCTGCCATCACCCCTATAGCAACTCTCAGCAGCAAAGAGAAGCTTCCTGGAAATTTCAGAGGCATGGAGTTCAGAAAAGAAAAAATCACACTTGTCACAGGTAGAACATATGGTTATGCACACACACACACTCTCCACACTAAATTTTCTATGAGCTAAGCAGTCAATTAGGGCCTCACCCTCCTCAACTCTCTCCCATCACGACCCACAGCCAGGAGAAGGTCAGCAACATTTCTTGCTGTTGTAAAATACATATGGTCATAGAAAAGTGTTTTTACAAACCTTTTATGCGCCCTGTGAGGGCGAACACTCCACCATGTAAATGTCCCACAGGGCCACAGGGAGCTAGCAAAGAAGAAGAAAAGAATCAGAAACTATCCTTGCTCTAAGAACTGGTCTCAGCTATTTTCCTACCATGGAGTTAGCATTAATATTTGTAGCAGAATACTAGTCCTCATTCAAATACTTGAATACTATATGTCTCTAATGGGATAAGAATATGATGCAAGAAAAACAAAAGTCACTGGAAAATATGGAAGGATAACGAACTATTGCTGATTTCCTGAACTTACGTAAGTTGATCAGAATCCCTTAGAAAGCTCTCCAAGCAATGTTTCTGTCTTAAAATTTCTGCATTTGAAAAGCGAAAACTGTCATATTCATGCACTCAGCTTTTGAGCTGCATTCTGTAAGGCAAGAACAATTCTTCCAGATCAGCAAATCTGTACAATATGGCAGTGTTTGGTTCCCACACTGAATAAAACATGGTCTGTCCTATCTGATCATTTATTAGACTTGGCATTATTTTCCCACTATAAACATTCCTAATAGCATTGGACCATTTTCATCATGAAGTAACAAGAAGAAGAACATGAAATCACTCCTTGTCTTTAAAGTAAACACATACATTGGTGTTTTGGGGTTTTTCCTTGTGTTGAAGCTGAAGTTCCTTAATGTTTGGCACTCCTTGGGCACTACCACAGAAGGTTGTTTCCTCCTTGACATCTCATAAAATCCCAAAATTCCCGTGTCTGGGAAGAAGGGGTATTGCAAGCAAGTAAATTACAATGGAGAGAAAAGGCTGATAACATTTTCATAGTTTAGCCTTAGTTTTAGCTGGAAGAGATACTTGAGTCCTGCAGTAAGGGGAACAGCATTTGTTATTGGAAATAAATAACCCTAAACTGTATTCGCTCTTTTTGCAGCTCCTTGAACACGTGCATTATCTCCACTCAAAGCCACTCTCCCTTAAAGCAAGACAATCAACCCCTGCACCATCACAAAGAATAACCTAGGGTCCACTGGAGTCAGTAGCCTGTTAATGATGATGGCCAACTGAGGATGTTCAGGAAGCAATAAAAGAGAAAAGAAAGTCTACAGTTATGGCCTTGCATTTCTCCTTCATGTTCTGCATGTGAATTTTTATTTTAAGCTGCTTCCTGCTAAAAGTGCCCTTGTGGGTCAAAGGTAGAACCCAGAATATAGTGCAGTGAATTTCTGGTCCTGAGTTTTGACCGCCAGATTTTGACAATCTTGCCCAAATCCTGAAGATATATCTCTGCCTATAACACAAGCAAGTCCATTAGAACGCTCCTCTGTCTTTCTCCTACATGTTCTTTCACCTCTGAGACATATTTTTGCATAAGAAGTACTTGAATGGCAGTCCTAGTAGCAGCCTATCACACCACAGTAATAAAGGATTAATTACCTCCATCATCAGCACTATTATTATTTGTAGCATCAAGCACTTGCTCTATTTTTGTGAGCTACAAATGCCTGGGAACACCGAAAAGAAGACACTGCATTAATTCAACAAGTCTGCTAGCCTGCACCTGCGTTTAATTAGTTACTCTCAAATCAGACCTGCAGAGCCGGGAGCTGCACGCGAGAGCACTGCTGACTGCTGGCCTGGCTGGGCTGCCAGTGTAATTAATTGCATTCTTACTGTGGCTCTCTCCTCTGTGCAAACAAAAGTTAATCATTTACTGGGAAAGTCTGAGATGATGCTTCTCCACCGTTTGAGCCAGTGTGCACAACATTTCAATAAGAGCATCCCCCCCATTCACGTTCACCACTGCTTGCCTCCCAAAATGACGTGCTGACCATGTTTATGCTGCTGGAGACCTCCATGAAGGCAGGGGTAAAGAAGGTATAAATTAAAAAAAAAAAAAAAAAAAAAGGAAGTGAAAATCTGAACTAGAAAAGTGCTGACCACAAAAAAAACCACCACACAGTATCTGTCCCAAACCAAAGACTTCTTTGAGCAGAGGTTTGGCAAAATGACAGCTAATAATCTGGCTGTGTTGCTGTTCCTCTTGCCTTCAACTTTAATGCTCATGTAAGCTTCAAGCTATTCATACACAATAATGGTTGTATCCTCAAAGCACACTTTCAGAAAGAGGTGTGCATCATTATTGCTATTAAGTGCATGACAGAGACAAGCAAAAGACGTTCTCCAAAGTTTCCACAGAAACCAGCAGAAAAGCTAGGCACACTGAACCTTAGCATGGTTGTTGTTTTCAGCACAAGAACATTCCTCTTTTCCAGGAGCTCAGGTGACCACGGGCACCAGAAGGCTGGCAAGAAGCCACTGCAGAAACAGAGGCTTAGGCATGGAGATGATACCTTCAAACCAAGCAGTACCTGTGGAGCATGTCTGAGCAGAGAGAACGGGGTGCAAGTCTGAACAGGAGCCTTGCACTTTCTTCATTGCAAAGCAACAGGTTGGTTATTGCTCGCAGCTTTGTCTTCTGCTCCTGCTTCCAAAGTCTGCCAGCACCATTTCCAAGTGCCATAATGGGGCTGCAGCAAGGACAAGCGGGAGAGGAATGACACAGCTAGACAAGTCTGGAAACATGGAGACAATTCTTTTCTTTGCTTGCTGGAATAACCTTCGGGACTGACATGAACTTTTTTCCATATGATTAGACTGCAAATGGACTGTTTTGCAAAGGGGGAAGAAAGACTCAATCCACAACAACCTCTGAAATTTATGAAACACTATTTAGAAATAATGGGCTTTCTTTTTAAATTGTTTTATTTCACTTTTTGAGAGCAGCCTGGTACATCTCTTTAAAATTAATGGCATATACTTGATCAAAAATGCTAAAATGCTGGTTCCAGCAAATTACACAGATAATTAAGTCTAATTTCAATAATGCTCTGAAACACTACTAATAAATCTTTGAGCTCATACATTCTTTGAATATATACAAGCTACTTCACAAGCACCAAATTCCACCCTCGCAGCTCCTTTTCTGTCAAGCTTTGGCAACCCCAAGCTAAATTCTGCTGTCAGTTATATCCTGTAAGTCTGGAGCGATTGCTTGTCCTCAGTGGCATAACTCAAGATTACAGCTGTGTAAATGAGCACAGAATGTAGCTTGAGATGTTGTAAATCTGACCTTCAGCTTGCTTCCATGAAAGGGGAAAACCCAGGAACTTGTTTTCACATTCACTAAGCTTCTTGAAAAACTACCCTGCATAAATATTATGATTTCAGTCATAGACATAGCAGATTTAAAATGAAGTTAAACCTGCCTAGTATCTAGGTCTACTGGGAGGGGAAAAGATGACAAGTATAATATTTATGAGCTACCACAAGCAATGTTTGCTTTTAAACGCTGGCATGTGCTTTGGCCTCCTACCATGGCACATCAAGACCTTCAGCTTATTCTAGGTCAGTGCTTGACCCCAGGATACTGCAGCATTTCTTCACCAGCAGACTTGAATGTTGGTCACCCAACCTCCATGGACACTGATTGCCAGCCTCCCAACCCACTTAGCTGGGTCTCTTGTTTTGGGGGGATGGGGAAAGGGTCACAGAACTTGTGCCTCACACACCACACCTGGAGAGTGTGGGACTGCTATGGACCGTTGCTCCTATTGAGCTGTTAGCTCCCTGCTTCCCTGAAAAGTTGACCCAAGGCATTTACATAGGGATGGATGGGTTCAGTCCTAGTGCCCTCACAGGATTTTGCACTGGCTCAGTGACACTTCTGCCTGTGCTTTCCAATTTCCTACAAGCAGACAGGAACAAGGGAAGTGAAATCTCCCTTTTTGTCCTGACATCTCACTACTAGCAGGCCCAGCAAATAAGAGAAACACACTCTTTCCTAGACTCCTTTAACCACCATTTCTCTGAATGGTATTATAGATCACTTGTCAGATAGAGGGTAATGTACTTACCAAATAGAGTTAGAAGAAAGAATATCACAAAAAATCAGGCCTGTAAACAAAACACCAAAAAGACAAGGGAAAATAATAATTGAAGGGCCTTTTGTTCATGGAAGCACAGGTTAATTAATTAATGATTTTTCTAAACAACTGGTTTTGGTGAAAACATAATTTGCCAAGGCGCAGTACAACCCTTGCAGGGTTGCCATTTGCAGTTATGAAAGCGTATCTCTGTTATTACCAATATACATGTCTGAAGGGTTAGCTAGTTTCAGGCTAGAAAAAAAACAACCAAAATACTGCATGGTAAGTACTCCCATACATGTTGATTTTGATCATCACATTATCTCTTTGCTTGGATAAATCCACATAACATTCGGAAATCTCTATCAGGCCACTAAGTATAACAAATTGCTGGCCTATACATTTCAGAATTTCAGCTGTCTAAAGAATAAAATGATGGCTTTGTACTACAGCACACAGCTGGACAAAGCTGGACAAAGATGCATATATCAGTGGCAGCAAAGATATTTATCTACAGATGAAAAGCTTGCAGAGGATATGTCAGCATTTTATTTGCTTCTAGACTGCATTATCAATCTTTGGCATTACCCAAACTTAAAGTCATTGCATTATGCAAAATACTTTCAAACAAGCAGCATCTCTTGTCTTCATTTCTAACTTTCTTAAAGCATAATTTGATGCATTACCATAAATGAATGAAAGAGCCACAAAATATCATCAAAATGAGAAGGGAGAATGGATCTGAGTCTGATGACCTGTAATTTGCCTGCTATTGGGGGCTGCTTTTAAAAAATGGACCAAATTCACTTTGTGCTGATTGCTAATTTAACCACTTTAAATATTTTAATATATAATTTCCATTTTTCTTTCTATATTAAGAGTGAATGCACTTTCCATTTTGATTCCCTAACTGAAAAAGCAATGGAACAGTGTTTGAAGAATCCATTTCAGAAACATGTCAGTTCAGGCACATACCTGGAAACAGCAGAAGTCACAATATTCTTGACTAGCACCATCAACTACAAGACTACTAGGAAATTCCAACAGGTCACCTAAGGACCTGTATTAATGACAAGAAATAAGAGGGAATTTCTCTTTACTCAGCAGTGAGCATAGTTTCTGTGATTAAACTTTCTAAGCACATGGTTTGTTCTGGAAATGGTGGGAGCTGGAATTACTTTTGCAAAGAGGGATTGTTTCTGTGGAATTGGAACAAAATTATCCACAGGTGTTTAGACTAAAAAAAAAAAAGTCAATTATAAAATAACCTAGATTTAACGTTTTCTTTCTCCCTTTCCTGATTTCCACTATCTTATCAATTCTTCAGAGTTTGTCTTGAAAAAAACATCACTGTAAACTGACGTGTTTGGTGTAGAATAATAAATTTCATCCAAGACCTTTTGAGTTATAGGTCATTTAATATAGTAAGTGTGGGCAAGGCGAGCCCTCATTGTGCTCCCACTGATGTCAATGAGTATTTGCTGCCCATGAGTTCAGAAATGAGTAGCAACTCTGGCTGTGAAAGATCACTACTAATCTAAATTTGTCACACACTGCCACTGTCTGTACCTCATTTTCTGGGTGCCCATTTTCAGGCTCCCAGAGATTAATTTGCAGGGTAGGCAGGTGCTGTTGGAAACAGGGAAGATGATCTCTGTTTCACGTGCAGAGACTCCTGCTGTTTGGATGCAGTTGCACTCACAGCCCTTGAAGGGCTCTTCACTTCTTCCATCCTAAATGCTGCAAGTAAATGCAGGTGCAAAGGGGAGAGATTATCTGGTTATGGCCTTGCATCTGCAGCAGAGTGGCAATACTCCAGGGAAGCAGAGAATATAGAAAAAAAGAAACAAGAACTGGGAATTTATGCCCAGGACAAAAAAATAAAAAGGCACCGAAACCCAAACAAACAAACCAACCACTTTATCATTTTGTGCTAGTGCTGGCAGAAAGCTGGTGCAGACACTGTCATTTGGTTCTGGCTCTGGTAGGATTTTTATTAAAACAAACAAAACACAAAACCAAACAAGCCCCAAGAAAGCACTTCTATCGTTTCAGTAAAAACTAGCCATGACCTCTTGTGTATGGCTAACTTATCAGGTGGAAAATATTAATATCATGGAGCTCCAAGAAATTTCAACAAAAAGCAAGGTCCTTGAGTTCCCTACAGGGACCTGCCCAGTTAGTTGACTCTCTTTTTTGATTTTTCTCTCTACAACTAAGATTTTAGGAAGCAAAAAGAATAAGAACACTTCAGTGCACCCAGTCAGCTGTAAATAGACAAAAGATGAAGATGCTCTGCTGAGAATGCCACAGGGAGAAAATGACAGAGCCTCTGCAGAGTCCAAGGAACCCAAAACCCCCTACTGAATAGTGAGAGTGAAAAAGAGATAAAATGAAAAACCAAAGCCAACCACAAAGGATGTTTATTTAGTCAGGAAACAGCATCCATCCATAACCCAATGTTTTACTTCACAGTTCTGATATGTTTCAACACATTTTTGTCCCAGCTACATAATATACCATTCCTTAACCACATGCATGTATATTAGTTCTAAAAGACCAGACAGTTTTCCTTGCTAGCTTTACCCTGTCAATTTTTTCCCATGTTTATAAGGTCTTTCTCTGTTGCTGTGAGATAGACCTGGGCAAATAAAAATCTATCCCTGCCTGACTGCACAGGGAAACACTGACCCTGAGTAACAACCACACACAAACAGTGTGGACAGCCAGATTTCTCTCCTTCAACCGGTTTTGCTCTTGGAATATGAAAAGCAGGTCAGCATTTTTGCAACAAAACTTTGAAGACTAAGGTCTTCACAGGAATCACTTGTAATTGTTAAACACAAGGAGAGCCTCTGGCACATAGGTGGCCAGTAAAATGTGGACTCTGCGAACACTTATTGAGTGTTTTTTACTAAGTATAAGAGTTTTGGGTAGAACCCTGTCCCCAGGGACATCCATGGCATTTTTAATGTCAAAATTAATGGGGGAAAGAATTTATTTGATGGGTTTAATTTATAATTTAATGTAAAAGGCCAGAGCTCAAATTGTTCTTTATTCATCAGAAATGAATAATACTGAGTGTGAAGTAGCACTAGATAACCAAATTACACATTCAAATAAAAATATTATGATGGACTGCAGCAGTGTAAGTGAAAAAAAATTATTTACCTTCCAAGAGAAAATAAATAGTTTTTAAATGAACCTTTAATTTAATCTATCCCTTTAGAATATTAGCTTAAGAGAAAAACTTAGTACCCCTTGGAAGATATAGCCATAATGGAAACTCTTTAAGTATCTCTTCCAAAAACATTCAAAATAGATGTGATCACACATAATATTTTTCCCATAAATGTAATCATTTATTTCTGCTAAATATTGTCCCTTGCTTTATCTCTGCCTGTTGATATCACCGCAGACCAATAAATCTGTATAGGAGTCCATAACTACTTACTACTCTCATCGGATTAGCAACAATTACAAGTGACTGCTCCATAGATACACTGGATGGTGTCCAAACTCTTTCCTCATGGCATGTATGCCTCCCACCACTGCAGAATCCCCCAAGAAATTTTCCTGCTCTCAGGTACTACAGGTGGTCCTGGTAAACCAGGAAAGCACAAGGTCTGCCCCTGCTCTCGGGTCAAAGTGACCACTGAGCATTTGTTAACAATGAGTTGTCCCATTTTTAGAAGGTCCGTTTTACATTCTACATTGCCTGTCTACATAAATCTACCTGGATGACAGGCAGCAATCACATATACTAATCATACACACCTGAGGCTAGGATAATTTAACACAGCTTCTTCAGAATACCCCAAGGAGAGACAGAAGAATTGCCATGCCCATTTCCCATATGGGAAGCAGTCAGTATTTACCAAGGCGGTCTTTTACTGCAAGTGTGAGGAATGGTAGACACAGCCAAAGAAGCAGTGTCATATGAAGAAAATACTTTGAAAAAAGGAAAGCACTAATTTCACCCTGGGGCTGCACTAAGCAGACAGGGTCCTGCAAAGCAGGAAGCACAGGGAAGCAGCAGAGGGTAATACAAAGGAATTCACTTCCCAATGAAGACAATATTGGCAGCTGTGGGCTCAAGGCCAAAACAAATAGAGATGTGTTGATTTTACATCTGCCCACAAGCTTATTTTGTTGTGGGAGAAGACAGCCTTAGAAACCTTGAGCTATTTCCCATTGCAGGAGCCCCTAGTGATGATGAGAATGCACAAACTGCCCATAGTTTCCTTGGGAGTGAATTGTTCCTAGGTCGCACCAGGTGTGCCTTAATCTGCTGGCACAAGGACCCTTTGAACCAAGACAGAGGGTCTGAGAGGAAGGAGCAGACTAGAAAGATGAAAGCAAGAACAAATTCATGTGAATGTGCAGAAGGACAAAAAAGGAACAAAACCCACTTGACACGAACTACAGTGCTCCTCAGGAAAGCCTACCCATACCCCAGGAAGATAGAAAAGTAGCCATGACAACATGCAACAGTCAGATTCACAAACATCTCTTCAACTGGTCATAAGCAAGGAGTATTCAAGGGAATCCCAGGAAAATACACCTTGCTACTGGTGAAAAATAAATATTTTCTCTGTGGCAAACGAGTAACCTTGGAAGAAAAAAGAGAGTGGGAAGCCACAGCAGTAACAGAGCCCAAATAGCAATTGCATTGTAACGTCTGGGAATCCTGCCTCTGTGCAAGTAACAATGTGCTCAGTGATCCTGAAGCTTTTCTCTAAACATGCTCTAGCAGTGATGCATTTGCACTGCTAAAGTTTGTGCTGAAGACAGTTATTCATATAGATGGAAAAAGTCAGAGGGATGGATTGACCTTGGAACTTGGCCTGGAAGTTATTCTTAGTCTCCACAAGAAAAGCACTGTTCATTTTGTATGGCAAAGCCTGGGAAGTGAGCATGAGAAGCCCAGGGATATGCTGGTGACTTGCTTGGGAGTTCTGTTCTCTTAAAGCCACCTCAAGATCCAAATTGAGTAATTTCTCCCTTTGCTACAAACATTCTCCAAGCCCCATAGCGTCATGAAATTGGAACCAGTACTTTTCCCAACATATTGCCTAATGGATGGAGAAGTCAGGAAAGTTTGGAGAACAAGCTCCACGTAAAATACTCACAGATTCAAAGAAGGCTAAGGCCTGGTCTTGTAGTGCCTTCCACTTGAAAGTGCTTCTCCTGCTCTAAGACCTTCAGTGAAGGACAAATGCAGCAAGGAAAAATTGCCCTTGAACCCAGCTAAACCTGCTCACTCCTGTCCAAAGGGTCAAGTGTTTCCAAAGATGCACTCCTGTGTCCTCAATAAAGTGGTCAGTTTGTCATCTGAAAGGTGGGAAGTAGCTATCACCTAGACTGCTTTTACTGGAGTTATCCTGACACGGATAATGGATGTTGCCATGAGTATGAAAAACACCAATGAACGATGATCCCTCTCACCTTTCGATCCCTGTGCTGGCTTATTCTGTTGAATAAAATGCTTCAGTCTATGGACTCAAGCCTGACCTGAGCCGCTAAGTATCTTCACTACAGTTGGGCCTGTGTAGGTGCTGCCTTGAAACCCTTCCCAAGCCCATTTAAAGACCTCAGGCCTGAACTTTGTGGGCACTACGTTTATAATTGGTGTTTTAAATACTGTACTCTGTACCTTGAGTGGGCAGCCCACTTGCATTCCAGCAAGGATTGAGGGAGAATCCCTGGTATATCTGCACCCGGATTTTAGAAGGGCAGATGGGCTCCAGAGGAGTCCCAGAGTGGGGATGCAACATGGCACCAGTGTGCATCACCTGGGCCAGAGCTGGAAACTGATCTCCTTCCCAGGCTTCTTCTGCATGCGCTGTTCCCTGGGCAGGAGCCCCAACACCTGGGTGACCAACCCAAGGACACGCATCTGCACCACAGTGGGTGGTTAAGACACAAACCTCTACAGTGGGTGAGCAGCCAAGCTCACGTCCTTCCCAAGCAGGAGTCCTGTCCCCTGCTCACAAGTGACACGCTAGAAAATGTAGAAACCTTCCTGCTGCCTTTCTCCCTCCCAATCCAGCATAAATCATAAATAAAAAGGAAAATGAGGTAGAAGCCAGTTAGCTTTTCCTCTTTGCTCACTCACCTGTCCATGTCCTTGTTCCCTTGCCAGAATGGGAAGCACAGGTTCCAAAGGCCCAGAGAGTTGTACCTCGTGTTGTCCAGCTCAACTGGAAGCAGAAGGGCTTAATGCAGGTGGTATGAAACCTAGTCTGGTGAGAGCACATCTGGGAACTGCAGAGTTCAAGATGTCATTTGAACTTGGCAGCTCCCCTCCAAGCTGCTCACCATTTCCTTGGAGAAAGACTGAACATGGAACCTGCTCCAGGCTGGAGTCTGGGATCTGCTCTACCCTGTGTCAGGGTCCAAAAAACAAAGGGACAGAACCTGTAAGCTGTAGAAGGCTTCCTCATAAAGTCACCAAGAGAACAAAAACAAAAGGTAAAAATCAATTCATTGAAAATACAAGACCAAACATATTTCTTAGCATTCCCATGCACAGTACTGTGCAATATACCTTCTGCATGTACGTTTTAACCATGCTTTTGTTGATGCTGCCTTGTGCCCCCTCTGGCTTGTATTTAACTTTCCACAACAGATCATACTCAGCCTTGGACACAATAAAACAAATCAGTTTCTTCCTTTTTATTTGTGTATGTCATTAACATTAAACACATGCTGCAATGTCAGTGGAATTGGTGGCTGAATGGGATGTATTTTAATTTAAGTAATATTTCCATTAACCTAAAAGCTCTCCCCTAAAAGTCTGCACAATTTATTTATTGGAAAAAATCCAGAATAATTGTACTGAAATTCTTCTCTGAATGATAATATATCAGACTTTTAAAGCTCTCTTCTGGCAGCTTTTTTTTTTTTTGCCTTTGAATGTTACTGACATAAGAATACATTTCTCACAAGTCTGATGTGTATTGGAAAAAAAAGAGAAAAAAAGAAAGAGGGGCTGCTGCAGAAATTACAGTAGGTATAAAATGCCACAGCCCCAGATCTGTCCCTTTGGCTGAAGAAGTGCATCCCAGATTTGTTACTCGTTTATGTTAGGTTATGGAAAATGCAGAGGATTAAAAAGGCAGAGGGAAGCAGATGCCATGCAGACAGAGACAGCTACAAGCCAATCTCCATCTGAGAGCACAGAGGCACTGCACCCAGCAAAAGAATGTGTTTGGAGGCAAAGCTAAGCTGTGGCAGCTGGGGCTGGGATAGAGAGGTGCAGCTGCACTAGAGGAGGCGGAGAAGCAGGCGGCATTCCTGAGCTCAGAAAACAGCAAAATCCACCGTGCAAAACAAATAAAAGCTGGACTGCCCTCCCACCCCCGTGTTTGTGCTCACTGGATTCAGAGCACAGGGGAGCGGGATGGGGTCAGAGCTGCCTCAAAGCCGGAGCTCAGCCTGCAGAGAGAGGCTGCTGCAGGTTTGCCCCTTCTCCTGCTGCCCACAAAGGGCTCCGACTGTGTCTCCTCTAAGGATGTGCCATCAAGGGCACACAAACACACATCTATGTCTGCTTTTCTGTGGGCCAACTAACACATGTAGTCTTCTGTCTAGATTTCTTTCAGGGAGAGAGGGAAAATCAGAGACACATGACAACTGTTGTCATGTCACTTTGTGCTCCACTGATCGATGCATGCAATCCCCAGCAACTCCAATTAAGCAATATAAAGTGCCTAAATAGGCAGCATAGAGCTTCCCCCCAGAGAGCACAGTCCTGGATTTGGGATGCCACAGATCAGTCCAGACACATTTGTCCAGCCTTTGCTTTTCCCAGCTTGGGGAAGAGGTGGCTGGGCAAATACAGGGCAGCTGTGGGTATGTGAGGATGACTACTTCTCTCCTAAAAAACAGTAGGCTTCTGACAGACAGCATAGAGCCCTGTGAGCCCTGAGAGAGACCTGGGGGCAGAACCCCTGGTCTTCCTTCTCTCATCCCTGTGGTACCCACCTACCAGCCAGCCCCAAGGCACAGCCAAGGCTGTGCGCGTGAAAATCTGGCACAGCAGCCCAGCAACACCTCATGGCCAGATCAGTAGTCAAACCCTCCATCCTGATGCAGCTCCTTGGGGGAGTTTAGATCCACTCTGAGTACCTTGAGAAGCACCTTGCCTGCTCTGGTCAGCGTGGGTAGATGACCCACACCATGGCAAGTCTTCTCCTGGGCTGTGTAGAGGGAAGGACTGCACTGAGACCTTGGAACTTTGAGCTGGTGGGCAGCACTGCTCTCTTCTCTCTCTGCTACAGACCCAGTTAAGCAGCAGCAATGAGGTCTGGATCAGAATGCAGCAGCTCTCTCCCTTTCCTCCCCTTCATCCACTGCCAAAACACCCTTGGCTGTACCCCACACCCCTGCACTGCAGCCAGCTGATTATTCATTTTGATTTAGGGTAACTGCCAACAAGAGATCAGAAATTAATTGTACAAAGCAACAACACCTCAGGAAAGCAGAAGTTGCTTAGGACTTGGATATACTTTCTCCTGTCTCCACCCATGGGTTGTACCTCCAAGACAGGCTGGTTTCTCAAGCGGTGAAGGTGGACCTGCTCCAGCAGCAGGTGTCCAGCAGCTGGAAGGCTTTCCACCCAACTGTCTAGCTCAGTTGTGAGAACAACACTCCCATCAGCTCTGTAAGGGCCCAAACAAAATCCATTTCTCTTCCTTGCCAACAGGGGATTTCTTCTGGAAGATGACACTGACCCCACGGTTTCACGGTACTCGCACGAGGATGTGAGCGGAAAAGAGCGTGCTCCCTTCCAGCCACAGTCCCGCAAGGTCTGTCTTTCTCCACGGTTAGGGAGGGTCAGGAAGGGCAGCCAGCCCTTCGTGTGTGGCCTGAGCCTGCTTAGCATTGTTCACTCTTCATCACTCAGCCATGCCTCCCATCTGCACTGGCTCTAGATGTCTCTCCCTCCCCTCTCTGTCTCCTCTGGCTTCTCCTTCCACAGACTGATTTTGTGATGCATCCGAAAGAAGACAGTGAAAAATACATTAACTCCTGCCTGGGCAGTAAAAAATGCTCCCAATTCTTTGCCACCCACAGAGTTAAGCAAATCCACCTGCTTTCTACTATACGCAGCATACTGATGCTGACCATCTCCTTTCTGTCTTGTGTGGGGGAACATCTTGCTGAGACACAGCCATGCTAAATACCTGATACAGAATGCATGGAAGGAAGTTGCTCTTACCACCAGCTATTCATTTCATAAGGCCTCTGCAGACATATGAGGATTTTGCCTTTGTCTCATTTTTCTCATTCATGTATCACCCTCTTCCTTTATCCTTTGACTCCCCCTCCACTCCCAGCACTTCTCCATGCTGACTTTTTAGCCATGATATACTGGATTAGGTACGAGGTTGACTGGCAGCTCTTACAGCTGGGGAGCTAATTCATACTTTTGCAGTTGGCTCAGCCTGTATCTCTGAAGCCCTCAGTGGCTCTTTTTTCTCCACCTGGGAAGAAGTTATGCTTATCCACTTTGGAAAAAAACATTATTTCCACTTAATATACCTAGAGAATAGCATGGGGTGTTGTTAAATAGAAAACCTAATATGAGAGAGCATGTGTATGGACTGCTTTGCTTGGCCACACACAGCTCAAGGAGAGCCATAGAGGATCTGCATCCCCTGGGACTGATCTAAAAGCCGCAGCAGCAAGACGGCATCTGGAGGAGTCCATCCATCTCCCTCCCAGCAGGGTGCTAAGCAGCTACACTAACAGCAGTTGACAGAGGGAAAGTTAATGGATGTGTGCATTAGCCTACATAAGCATGTTAAAGCTAGGAGGGCTCTGCAGAAATCAAAGGAGTTAGGTTTCCAAGCCTCCTGTTCCAGAGGTCGTGAAACCACTCCAAGGACTCAAGCTCTGTCATGAGATGGTCACAAAGAGACTTCACATCATCATGGTTTTTTACCTCACTACCCCTAGAAACACAGATCTATTACAGGCAAGATAAAGGAGGGGGTTATTTCTTTAAAGTCAGAAATTTTCAAGTTTAAACTCACCCCTAATCTGTCGACTGGTTCAGGATAGAGTCCAAAAGCAGTTCACCATGGCTTGCCAGAGGTCCAACACCAGCCGCCTGATAGATCTGTGCCATAGTACTGAAAAGTTATGGTGACTTTTTTTTCCTTGGCATAAGAAATAGACACTGCTATTGGGCTTAACAACAGATGCAGAGCCTCGAAGCAAATACGTCATGATAAACAAGAAACCTGTGTAAACAGTGAGTATAGATATATAATTAATGATGGATGCACTTGAGACCAGAGCAAGGTCTAGAGAACTTGGTTTTAGGCACAGTATCCAGAGGAAATACATCCGAGCTCTGACATGTCCTCCAGGCCAGGTTCATTCAGCTCAGCTGTATCTAGGAGCTTAAACTGCCCTATAAAGCTTGAACCATGTGGGTTGGGAAGAGGGAGAGGGAACGGGAGTGTAGCCAGAGTGGGTGAGCAGAAAATCTCTCCTGTAAAAGCTTGTGAGACCTTTACGGATCATCATAATGGCTTTTTGTTGTTGTAGCTGCAGGGATCATTTTTTAAAACAAAGAGATAACGTTTGGTTCATTTCTTTCATTTCGGAAAAGGGCAGCTCCTAAGCCCTTATCGTTAAGAAATAAGAGCAGCGTTACATGTTCAAACAATTTATGTGAAGATCCTGCCATTTGTTACGGGAACAGCAAGTACAACTGCAAGTCCATTATCATCCCTCCCTGCCTCTGCATGCACAGCATGAGCAAGTGAGGAAGATTAGGGGTAAAAGCGATGGAGCCTGCAAAGTCAGTGACAAATATTCAGTACTTAAAACCCTCTTTGATGCTTCCCACTCTGAAGTGAGGCTTTGATTTGGTCAGCGGTCAGACATGGACCCACTGATTTTTCTCCAATCTACTCTCAGTCACAAAAAGTAGCAACCTCGTTTTGTGATCCATTGGCTGAGAAGCAAGTGACCCAATACCACCACAGTACTCTCCTGATGGCCCTGTGAGCAGTGCTGACAGGAGGTGGGCTGCAGAACTGATACAGATAAGTTAATAGTGTTGGAAGGAGTTTCTGGACACCTGCCAATGTCGAAACCTGCCAGTGATATCTGCCTTTTCACTTAAAAAAAATAAAAAAAATCACAAAGCAATTGGCATTACATTCTGGTCTTGTTTCCAAACCCACACTTCCTGTGACCTCCACTCCCCATATCTTCACCCTCCCACTCACAGCTAATCTCTCCCTGCCTCTCCCCACTGCTCTGCTGTTTCTGCAGACAACACATTTATGTTGCTGTGAGTCTGCAGCAGCCGACAGACCATTTCTCATAATAAACCACTCCTGGCTGCACAGCCAGGCTGGGCCCCTCCACGTGAGCAGTCGGGAATTCATGGGTTTTCAAAAGAAGCAGCTTTGCACTTCAAAAAAAAATTCCCTACATCTCCTGTAAGAAAAGCCCATGCCAGGGCAAGCACAGAGGGCTGGAAGAGGAGGACAGCAGGGATGGGGGATTCTGGTACAGCCCTCCATGACGTCCTGCACCATGAGTGCTCAGCAGCAAGCCCATTGCAAGCAGAGAGAAGAAAAGCCACTTATTGATGGGCAGCAAGGAAGGCAAGGCATCTGCTGCAATTACTGAGCAAAGTTTAGCGGCCTTTAAACAAAGAGAAGGTTTCTGGGGAATGATCGTGACCAAAGCAGCAATTAAGGAGCCTCCTGAGAGTGTGCTCTAGCTGTGCCAGCACATCCCTCTGCTCAGCACTTCTGCCCACACACATCATGAGGTGCAGGGGTAAAGGAAGGGAAGGAAGGGAAGGAAGGGAAGGAAGGGAAGGAAGGGAAGGAAGGGAAGGAAGGGAAGGAAGGGAAGGAAGGGAAGGAAGGGAAGGAAGGGAAGGAAGGGAAGGAAGGGAAGGAAGGGAAGGAAGGGAAGGAAGGGAAGGAAGGGAAGGAAGGGAAGGAAGGGAAGGAAGGGAAGGAAGGGAAGGAAGGGAAGGAAGGGAAGGAAGGGAAGGAAGGGAAGGAAGGGAAGGAAGGGAAGGAAGGGAAGGAAGGGAAGGAAGGGAAGGAAGGGAAGGAAGGGAAGGAAGGAAGGGAAGGAAGGGAAGGAAGGGAAGGAAGGGAAGGAAGGGAAGGAAGGGAAGGAGCAGGAGAGCCACCCCTGCCACCTCACTGTCCCTGCCACCTCGCAGATGTGGCAATGCTACCAGCACAGGGTTGGGGTCCAGAAAATCTCGAGAGGGAGCATCATGTGTCTCCAGCATGGAGGCTGGAGTGCTGTGACTGACAGCTGAGGGGGCTGGGTGGCAGCAATGTCCCCTTCAGCCATCTCAGCTGAAGGTGGTGGAGGAGCAAGTGACACCATGGCATCACTCCTGCTTTAGTACAGCAAAACCAGCAAAGGTGGGGGGAGGGAACCTTATCTGTTAGACAATGAAGTAGAGCAATGCAGCAATGAGACCCTGGACTGATGAGGTGCCAAGGACTGATGGGGACCCTCAAGGTGTGGGTAACACACCATTATGGCTCAGCTGCTTTTGGAAAGAGCAGAGTGTGGAGGAAACCACATTTGGGAGCTGAAGTCCTATGTGGGCAGCAGAGGAGCACCTTGCTGGGGGAGGAGAAGAGGGAAGTTGCTGTACTTGTTCAGCCTAATTGCAACTGTCTTCCTCAATCCCTCCTGCAGCATTCCCGTGCCTACAGTATCTTCCTCCCTCTTCAGAGGGAAAGATTTACAAGCTCAGTTGATATCATTTCTTTCACTGGAAATTTAAGAAGGAACCACTAGTAAAAGTGTTAAAACAACAAAAGAAAAATGGCAGAGGGACAGGGCTGCTAGATACTGACAGCTACAGATGTCTTTATCTGCTTGAAACAGAACTGCACAATGTACTCCAGCCACCTGCACCAGCAACAGGAAAGAAAGGAAAAAAAGGGGATAATTAAAGAATGAACAAACCTCTTGGCTTGGACAAATCTGTGTCCCTCTACACCTGAGCTCAACTGCTTGCTGCAGGTCCCTACAGCCCTCCCTGTGCCAAAACAGAACTGTCATGAGGGGCCAACACAGCTACAATGCCAAGCCTAAGTACAGAGTGGTAAATTTTAAAGAAATTGAGATGTGGTAGGAAGTAACAAAACAGTGGGAACAGAAACTTTTCTCTCTTCTGGCTCTTCTGTTGCTCAGATGCTTTGGACAGTGATCTATGAGAGGAAAACAACAGCATTTTCCATCTGTACTTGCTAAACAGGCACACTGGCACAAGCAGCTGCTGAACCAGGGCATCCCACTGGCATCTGCTTCCCGTGAATCCATGGCTGGAGCAAGATGAGTCCTGCTACAGAGACTTGGAAAATGCACCACTTGTAAAATAAGAAGTTTAGTACTAATGAGAGAAGAATCAAAGTTTTGCTTTCAGGAAACACCACTTTCAATATCAAAACTGTGGTATTAAGGCACCAAGTGAAGGCTGCCAGAGGTCACAGCCAAAAGTGCCAAAGCAGTGAGATACTGAGGAATTGATGGCAGCAGCCTCCAAAACAGTGCTGGCACCCCAACATGGGGCAGGATTCAAGGCCAGACACCTGGAGGGTCTGAAAGCCCTGTCTCTGCAGATGAGAGAGAGATATCTCAAATTGAAGCTACCAAAGCCTTTTGGAACAAATAAAGCCAGTGCAGAAGAGGGAAAAAATCATCTTATAGGAGTGAGCAACATATGAAAGACTCTGAACATAAAGTCAAAATAGACAGGAGCATTGGGAACAGAGGCATCATGAGGTATGGGAGCTCAAAAGAAGGCATACAATTAAATTTCCTTGCCTGAATGGGTCCAGCAGAACCACAACTCAGCAATGCGGCTACTAGCTATCCCACAGCTTAAAAAATGGTCTGATTCCAAGTAGTCCTGAGTATAAAGCAGATTCTCACTGAAATTTTATTCATATTTCAGACCTACTAAGTGCCTAATATACTCACCCTGAGCTGCTCTCTGAAATCACTCCTCAGGAGTCAGCTCAAAGTTCATGTGCGCACATGTACCTGGAGCACATCCTCATGTTCAGCCTCTTCTTGTGCTAGGGAAGACAATTCCTGCACTCAGCTGTCCCTGCTACATCCGTCTCAACTTGTCCTGCTTCAACCCCACAGCATGCACAGGAACATCACTGCAAAGAGTGGGAGGCCATGCTCAGAGGATGGTTCCTGAGCACACCCGCTGCTTTAACTCACCTCCCTGCTGCTGCTGGTGCCTCGCTCACACTGGGAATACCAATTGTGTCAAAGGCGTGTTGGCAGGGACAGGTCTCTCAGGAGCAGACAGCAGGAGGAGAGGAGAACTGAGCTTCCAGTAACAGAGGCTGGATAAAAGCGTGACTGTAAAATAAGACACATACTCCCTGCACGTTGCTGTGAAATCATTCCTCTCAAAAACACCAAGCCTGGGACTGCTGCAGAAGAGCTGAATCTGTTATGGTAGTGCTGGTGCCATTGCCCTGTGCCTTTTCACCAGAAAACTTACTCACTCTTTTTCCAAAGTGAAGGAGGTGTGGGTCTTTCTCATGCATTACCAAAACAATTCTGTAAATACTACCTCAGCCTTTCCATTGGAGTGGTCAGCTCCAACAGAGTATACTCTTTCTTCTCAGATGCTAAGAAGAATGGGGAATCCCTTCATGGCTCATTATCCTTGCTGTGCACCAACCCAGACCTCCTCTTCATGTCTACCCCACAATTCTAGATAGGGCATCACCGACAACAGGGACTCACACCTATGAAGTGGTTCAGTGTCCTGGCAGCAGTGAGCAGGAAACTCAGAAGCTTTAGCACCGTCCCCCTGGATGTGAGTCCAGCTCTCTGTATCTACCAAAACATTTTGCAGAATTTAGTTCATACAATTCAGCACATGTTGGCAGAGATTTGCAACAGACAGTTCACCACAAAGGTGCCTCTCTTAGAGAGTTCACCATAATTCCCCAGTGTCTGTAACTTAGTCCTGTAATTTAGTGAATCAGCAGAATTTTCTATCACTTATGGAGAACAAAAGACTTAAAATTTAGCCTGAGTGACCTCTGAGGGCTCAAATCCATAGACTCAATAAAATTCATGGCAGAGAAGGACATCAACACATTTATCTGGTGTTTTCATTAACATTTTTTTCATCTAGTCTTATAATTTACGAGACAGAGAGATCTGACTCATGCTTTTGGAACGTTTGGGGTTGGCAGAAAAAGATGCCCCATGCATGTCTGTACCTCGCTGTCTCTGAAAAGGTCGACACCACTCATTAAGGGGGTGTCAGTGCTCTCGGGGATAAAGCACCCACACAGCTGGCCAAGAGGTGCACAATGAAGCTGCAGTGTGTATTGTGGCTTATGGAGTAGGATGCTATTTCACTGAGGAGGAACTGACCTGAATGTGCAGCTTGGTCTACTTCTGTCTTTGTAATTTTTTGAGATCCTGTGATGTAAGCCTTATGCAAACAAAATGTTATAATAAAAAATGAAATTATAAAATGTTAGCCTATCCAGCATATTCATGTATTCACTGTACAGTAGAGGTAAAAACATGAGACTTTTTTCTGCAAAATTCACTTTCATCTCTCTATTCTAGTCAATAGCACCCTTTTACACCACTCAGGCACATTTCCATACTGAGCTAAAGAATTCACCTAATGAAGAGATTATATTAAAATTTGCTTTTGGGATTAAAATCCCTACTTACTGCTCATCTGTTTCCAAACAGTCATGGAACCTGTAGATGGGCAAACCTGGAAAAGGAAAATACAAAAAAAAAAAAAAAATCATCCATTTATATGCTAAAACATCAGAACTGTCTATAAAATGAAAGCTTTTTCCTTGCTCTTCTTAGAAAAACAAGCGAACAAACTGACCAACCAAATGTACTTGAAATCATGAGTGTATAGAGAAGGATTTTTTTTCTATTATCATAGCAAGCAGGATTCAATGCATACTACCAAAAGGTTCTCAGCTAAGTAGCTCTGAGGGGGTTTATGTCAGAAACACTGCAAAAACAAACACGGCATGGAGCTATACAAATCGAGGGTGGTTTGCTGTGGCTCAGTCCTATTATCCAAGTTAATGATGCTGTGGTGTCACAGCTGCACACCCCCGCAGGGTGGGTCTCCAGCAGTGCTGTCCTGTATCCATGGAGCTGACTCAGCCTCCAGAGGAGCTGCCCCAGGCTGTGGGGCCAGTGTCCTTCCTTGCCTGGGGAACAGGGAGGAGGGCAAAAAAAAACCAGGGAGTGCAGGGAAAAAGGGAGTCTTGGTCACAGCTGTTGAGGTGGAACAGAAAGGAAGAAGGTATAAGAATGAGGAGCGCTGAGTAGGGAAACTCCTCCCTCTTGCCCCTTCCCAGCAGGAGTCACTTCCCTGTATCCCCCCAGCCTCCTTCCACAGCTCTACCCAGATGAGTTTCTCATGGCTGGAGGATGGGCAAAGCAAATGCTGACGATGGCAGCTGGTTTTCTGCCAGAGGTTTGCATTGCACCAGCCCTGAGAGCTGCACTTCATGTCTGGTTATAATTGTGGGATTTTGTTTCAAGCAGATAACCCAGCCTAAGAACTGATGGTGATTGAAGTTCCCTGCATGGAGCAGAGATAGCTAAGAAAAAAATGTGTTAGTTTGGTAATAATGATCCTTACTATACAACAATTAATAAAAGTCGTGCCTATTAACATGTATTTGGTGTTTACATTGAATCATACATCCAAAGATACATACAAGCCAGAGATACCTCAGTCATTATTATGCTGGTTTTACCAGGTACAATTTTTGGAAATCCTTCCTCTTTTTTTTTTTTTTTTTTTAAATGGATTTGCATCACCCATTTTCCTGTCTCCTCCCTGGCTACCATGCCCAACAGCAGAGGAGAAAGATGAGGAACTGCAGTCCTTGAGCAGAGGAGCGCAGGATGCTGCTACAGCAGACAAGAATTCACCCCACAGCACTGGGCTTCCCTTTGCCAGCCTACAGCTACAAGTTCAACAAAATCAAGGCAGCCTAAGGCTGGTGTCATGCTGCAGTGAACCAGACCACTCACACCCAGGTGAAAGATTTCAGAGAATCAAATAGGTATTTCTTCTCCTATAAGGGTAGCAGCTAAGAAAGGTTCTTTTGCATAAGATTTGGAGAGGCTCTCTCCTCTAATTCCCTGAAGAAAATCTGAAAGCAGAAAGTGAGACCAACATTGCACTGGTATATTGGCTTATGGGCACAAAATCTTCTGACAAGTTGTTTGCTTGGCCCTGATTGGAAAATATCTTTAATTAAAACACCACATCAGAATCCTGAACCAATTTCATCCTGGCTCTGCTAAGTGCTTTGTACAAAACATTAACTCTAAAATCTCATTACACATTAGCAATCCCTGTGACAAACATAAATGATAATTTAGCTCTAATGCATTCTGGAGCAAGCCATTTTTAAGATAGGCACATGATATCAGCTTGCTAGGAGAAGGAGAAGAGTTGAATTTATCTGTCTCTTTATTTTTTAAACAAATGGCTCTAACTGCCTCAGCAATGGGCTGCACAAATCATTGTCATGTGTAGATCTGACAGTACCTAGCAGCTGTTTAGCCCGAAACTGGCACTTGAGCCTGGGCTGGGTTTTGAAATCCCACCAGCAGTGCTGAGCTTCCAGGTCTCTAAGCATCCAGAGGAGGGGGACTGGGATGGGGAAGGTGGGGATGTCTGTTGATTTTACAGGACAGAAGGGAGGGAGGTATATCCAGAGACTGCAGGAAATGTGAGCTTGCTCAAAAACACAGGGAGGAGGAAGGAGAAGGTGGAACTAGTGCCTGCAGTCACTCCAGCTGGCTTCCCAGGAAAGAAGCAGGAGTGCAAAAAAGCAACACCTGCAGTGGTGATGTGATCCCTAGTACTAGTGGGAACTTTGCACTACCAAACACTGCACAACCCAGCCAGAACAACAGAGGACACTGCAGTGGATAATATTTCTATTAAATACAAGAACTGTCTAAACAGCACTTCTAGGCCAGAGGGATGTTAGTGGAACTAATGTTATTTGCATTTCTTGTCAAAAAGATATTAAATATCCCTTCTTCGATTAGCAGCAACATTTTCAACCTCTCTCTAGTCTTGAAAATGACCTTTCTAAACTCCTCAGGCTGCACCTTGATCAATTTTTCTGTGTGCAAGTGGGCACATGGGCTGTTAACTATGTGAAATGGGGAATTTATGGTTATTTACTATGGAATTATGAAGCATAAACATAATAAATATTATACAGGGATTTTAAAAACAGGCAAACCTTAACATTTCCTCCAAATACCACCTACCAGATTTGGTCATTTCCTGAAAATCTAGAGCTGCAATTACTTTTATTTTACTGGCTAAATAGAAGTTGCTGAAGTTTTCCATTAAGGGAATGCTTTCCCTCATCTTTTCTGGCTGCACTAGAAATCATACAGATTATTTCTGATTAAATTCTTTTGGGGGTGGGGGGTGGAAGGGAGCAGATCACCTGCATCCACTCCCTTGCCAGAGCTGAAAGATATCCATGGGGCCTAATGATCAGATGATGTTCCCTTGGTTGCAACTCTAGAGAAAAAGGGTGCAAATCAAAATAAACTTGACTTGGACAATAAACATCTCTCCTGTAAAAACACTTGAAAATATGTGTTTGGTCTGGCAAGGAAGAAATCTCCCTAAAACTTACTGCAGGATGGGTGCACTCTTCAACCAGCTCTTCTTTCAAGCAGCAGTCGCGCTTTACCTTGCCCTACAAAAGTGAAGAAATTATTTCTACCAGTTTAATGGGTGCCCAGACATGTTAGCTCCATGTGCTTTTGAAATCTCTTGTGTGGCAGAAGAAGAAAAGTAACCATATTAGATTAATGAAAAAAAGGACTTAATTTTTTCTTGCATCTTAAAAATGATTTTCTCCGTTTCCAGTCCTGGAGGAGCTGCCTGCACCTCTGTACTAGGGTTGTTCCTTCCCTTTCCTAGAGCTCTGCAAGAAGTGTCAAGTCCAGCCATCTCCATAGAGAGATCTGCTAAATACTTGGCATTTTAGTTACACCTCTGATCCAAAACATCTGAAAGCAACCACACAGATCAGACAACCATGCTCTGCTTGAGAGTCAGGAAAAAATGAGAAGCCCCAGATGAGGTTTTTGTGAAAAGGAAATGATCTTGCATATGGGGAAGCTGACAGCAGTTAGGTGGTTGTCTGGGTACTGAAAGGCCAACAATTCCTTGATTTTTACTGCTTAAGAATAGTAGCTTGGGGTTACAGCTCTACCTGAGTCTTAATCTGCAGCTAGACCGATGTCCCAAAATCATTCAGATTCTTTAGAAGACTTTTCCTTGAATCATAGAATACCTCGAGTTGAAAGTTCCCCACAAGGATCATCAAAGCGCAACTTCTCACCCTGCACAGGACAACCCCAAGAATTCCACCACATACCTAGTGTCCAAACACTTCTTGAACTGTCAGGCTCGTGCTGTGGCCACTGCCCTGGGGAGCTGCTCCAGTGCCCAACCATCCTCTGGGTGAAAAACCTTTTCCTGATATCCAACCTAAACCTCCCCTGAAACAATTCCAGGTCCTGTCACTGGTCAGCACAGAGCAGAGATCAGTGCCCACCCCCCCTCTCCCCCTCACAAGGAAGCTGTAACTGCAGTGAGGTCTGTCCTCAGTCTCCTCCAGGCTGAACAGACCCAGTGACCTCAGCTGTTCTCATACGCCTTCCCCTCAAGGCCCTCAATCACCTTCCTGGCCCTAGTTTGGACATTCTCTCATAGCTTTATATCCTTCTTACATTGTGTCACACAGAGCTGCCCCCAGCACTGGAGGTGAGGCTGCCCCAGCTCAGAGCAGAGCAGGACAATCCCCTCCCTTGCCCGGCTGTGATGCTGTGCCTGATGCACCCCAGGACAGGGTTGGCCCTCCTGGCTGCCAGGGCACTGCTGGCTCATGTTCAACTTGCCAGTGACCAGGATCCGCAGGTCTCTTCCCACAGCACTGCTCTCCAGACTCTCCCATTCTGTGCTTACATCCAAGTTTGCCCCATCCCAGATGCAGAATCCATCACTTACCTTTGTTAAACTTCATAAAGCTGGTGATGACATAGCCATCTAATTTGTCTTGGAGACTTTCTGGCTAGCCCACAGTTTTTCATTTCTTCATTTACAGTAGAGCTTTCCTGAATTCTTTCCCCTCTAGAGGATTTATCTTCCTAACCACCCTGCCATACTGCCAGGTCTCAGCATAATTTTCCTTCCTCTTGCCACATCTGTCCACTTGCCTCAGACACTGGACTAGACTAGAAAATCATATTTAGTAAAACTCTCAGTAACAAGCAGCGTGATGTCAAGGCAGCTCTACTGCTGTTGCTTCACATGTATTAGGTAACTGCACTCTTTCTCTTCTCTGGGTTGAAATCAGTACACTGGGTTTCAAAGAGTTCAGTCAAAAATTGTCACAGGTTGTCCACAGAAGGGATGAGGAATAATTTGAGGTGATGGCTTCTTTGGTCCTCAGCATGGCCCTTGGCTAATCATTAAATCATGTCTGCAGGCTCTGCAGAAGTGCATCCATTTTGAAGGGGACCAGCTTGATAAACGCTGCAGGGTGGGAACAGGAGCTGTGCTTAAACTTGTATTTGGCAGTGACAATCAGCATTATCAAGTGATGTTTCATTTCACAGGAAGAACTGAACAACGCTGTTGCTGTTGCTTTATTGCAGCCTTCTGCCCCAGTTACATGCTGACCTTGGTCCATATAGCTCCAATCATAACATTGTCCTTCTGCAGCATATCTTAACAAAAGTCATCAAGGCCTTGGATTATTCACAACATGCTTCACAGCTCTGCCTACATACCTGTGTCTGCATGCTTACATAGCTGTGTCCCACACCTGCCTGGGACTTAACCACCCTGTTCAAAGGCAGCAACTCAGCCAAGGTAGCTTAAAAAATATTCAACTTGTTCTACTCCTTAGTTCAGCTTGTCCTTGTTGAAAGACACTGCCTGTGTACTTTGTGCCAATCACATGTTCATAAACTACATTTGGTTCACATCAAAAGGAATTTTCTTCTCAACACTGCTCCAGCAGAAAGCATAAGCTTCACTTGCTGTGGAACACATGACATCACTCCAAAAGTAATCCAATATTTCTTCAGCTTAAGAGTAATGAAGTCACCTGTTGGAAAGAAAACTTACAGCTACAGGCAGGGAGCATGCTGGAGCTGAATGAAGAAGACAAGAACGCATCAGTCTTCACAGGATAACCATCACCCAGGTAGAAAAAACAGGTAAATCCCATTATGCTTGGGAATTCTGCTCTCCAGTCATGTCTCTCCCCCTTTGCTTGACCAGATGCTGTTCTCTGCAGCCTCATTTCAGGAAGGAGTCTGTGATAGAACACCCATGAGTGCCACTGGAAGCAGCTGGTAAGTGAGGTGTGGGAAAGTGGGAGGCCTGTACCTACTCACAGAGATCTGTGCTCCTCTTCAGGAGTGCCTTGTGGGGACCATATTCCAGTTCTGCAGCTCTTGCAATTTCTACAGCATCCCCTGCACAGTCTCCTGTGGCTGGGTCTTCTACGTGGCAGAAATTCCACACCCCACCCCACAGGCTGTACCTGTTCCAAGGACTGTTCCCAGCTGGGGTGGTTGTGCTGTCCTTTTCAGTGACCTGCATTCACAGTGATTTGTGTCTGTCTATAAATCTGCCACCTGTGCCTGGTGCCATCTGAGCTCTTCCAGGAAATCCCTGTGGCATGGCCTCGCTGCCTGATGCTGACCCTGTAAAGGGAGGCTGGGACAAGACCAAACTGCGCACTCTGCTGTAGGCAGGGCATCCCAGGGCTCTGAGTGCAGCCACCCCTGTGGATCAGCAAGGCTGGCCCACAGGGGAGCGGTGGTGGTGGCCACTGGCCATGCAGGCAAGTCCTGTACTGGGTTTTGCGCTGGTGTTATCCAACACAGCTGAGTAAGGGCACAGCCACGACCACCCAGACAAATGCAAATTGACTGCATCAGCTGGGGGAAGACAAACATAGGGAAGAGGAAGGGGGTGTGCAGCAGCTCCTGGCGGGATCAGAAGCAGAGCTGCTTTCACACACGTTTTGCTTAGCATAAAGGCTCCTCTGATGTTTCACGACTATCAAAGGCTTTGAAATTCACAGGAATTTCAAGGAAGGCAGAAGTTCATCTGAAATGAGAGAAAGATTATATTTTCCCTCCCACTATATTTCCAGCTTCCCAAGAATTTTCCTTTGAAGGCTCCACTGCTCGCAGAAATGTCTTTATGATGTTTTTCAAGTAATTTCCCATACAGGATCACCACTGCACAGTGCAAGCAAGTGATAGAGGCTCAGAAAGCAACATATGGGGGTGAGAACTAAGGATGTGGGTGAGCTTCATCTTCTCAACAAAACCAAATCATCCTACCACAATGTAGCACTGGTTAGAGGCAAGTATGCCAATGTCCCTTCGTGGAGGGAGAGCAGCGGTTTCCTGAGCAGCTGCTAGACCGAGCAGTGCCTTACTGCTTTCCATGCTGGCTAAACCAAGAATGTAGACTTGAGCTATGGGAGAAACTGCACTTTTCCAAACCTTTTTTCTCAAGTACAAGCCACTCCCATCTGGAAAAGAAAGCACCTGCTAACTGCCTGCAGCAAGGGAGAAGGGTCTCACAGCAAGGCATTTTAATTTCCAGCCAGGGGATTTCTCTCACTGGTCCACTCTGAAATCTGGCCACCGGGGAATAGATAAGCATGGGGCAGACTGCAAAAACTGAGATGAAACTGCTCATTTCCCTCTGATAAGAGGGAGCTGATATTGAACCTATTAGTCAGATTATGGTGGATCTGAATTTGTTTCCCCTTGAGCAGCAGCTACAGAGACAGAGCAGCTGGATTAAGTTTCATTTTCCTATGTAAAATGACTTAACAGAGTAGATAAAACTTAATATTTGTGAAAGCTCATGTGTTTCTCTGAGACCTGATCTCAATAATGTCTTATGAATGCCTTGCTGATTGTTTAATGAATTATTTTTCTTCCTCTCAGACTGTTAATAATAATTTATTAGTAGAAAGAATGTACAGACTGCTTGAAATAATTCCTTGAATATGAGTTCAGCTGCAGAACTCACTCTGTTTTGCCTTTCACTACCTCTGAGCAAGTACTTTTTGATGAGGATTTTGGGGCAGAGAAGTTCCCCCTGTTCTTGTGAGATAGGAAGGCCCTAGGGATGAGTGAGCTACATTGGGGAAGCTCAGCCTATCTGTGAAATACATGAGGTTTCATCATGAACCAGCTGGCTGTGTGTGTACATTACTGGACACCTCCCAGATGGACTTTCACTTGGCAAAGCAAAGGCAGGAGGGACAGAGAAGCTTCAGAGGCAGAAGAGGAGGAATGGTCCCATTTCAAGGCTGTGGGAAAGGACTCAGGATCTCACCATCTACTTCACCTGCTGTGGGCTGAAGGAGATGTTCAGCATGAGTCACAATAAACTCACACTGGTTTTGCTCTCTGAAGGGTTCACATCCAACCAAGCCACCCACATGGAGAGCCCAGGCAGATAACAGAGGAGAAAAGTTCTAGTTTGTATGAGATTTTATTATAATCTAGGCTGAACTGCCCTTATTGCTGCCCACATCCTGCAGCTGACAAGGAGCAGGAGCCTAGCTGAGAAGCCCAGATCAGGACTAGAGTCAGGCATCCCACTGCTGGTGCCAACAGCCACCCACCCACATAGGAATGCTATGTGGATGGGTCTCTACTAGAAGCTATTAACTATAAGAGGGGTTTCCATATTAGTCATGAACTATAAATATATACTCTATAATATATATATACGTGTTATAGAGTATAATCCACAGATTATAAAAGTCAGCCCCTTAGCATAGTTCACCCTGGAGGTTTCATGGATCATTTCACACATTTCAGAGTTAAATAACTACCCACTCTATATCCACAGGCATGTAAATGGATCAAACTCAGCTACCCCAGTTACTCTCAGCAGCCCTTTGCTCACAGGGGAAAAATCAGAGCATTAAAAGAGGAGAGAACACCAGGAGAGTAAATGAAGGACAGCATGAAAGACACAGGGTGCTAGAATGTCAGCTGCATTTATAAGCTTCCATTATTAGCCTTCACCTTCATCCTTGCCTCTTCCAAATCAAAGTCCTTTCACTTTAAATAGTGCCGTGCACCCAGGGGAAGCCTGTGCAGTTTTCTGCATGCAGCCAAGCTAGCCCATGCCTTGCATTCAAACCAGAGGCAAACAGCTCTCACCATCCCCAACATGCTGGTGCCACACATGGAGCTTAAAGCCAAGCAAGGACAGTGAGGACTTTACACTCAAAGGAGCAGCCTTTTGAAGAGGTAGGACAGGCACCACCCCACCATGCAGTGGGGGCACAGTGTAGAGCAGGCAGGACAGGAGGGGCTGTTCATGCTGTCCCCAGGAACACAGAGACATGGACTAAAAGCAATACTCCCACATGCTCCTCTACCCAGTCGCTGCACACCAGTCCAGCCAGCTATAGCTGGCCAGGTTGGTGTGCACAAGAGAGAGTGATGTGAAACTGAAATCTTGATGGCGAGGGGTAAGGAAATGTTCTTTAAATCAAAACCAATTCTGCAGCTTTAGCAGGGATGCCAAATACAGAAAATCCACTGAAAGCTTCCCAGTTACTTATGCTGAGTATTTTGGCACACATACGTCCTACAGCAGCACTTATTCCACTGGTAAGTTTTGCAGTACAACCAGTGTCCCAGGTTCCCCTCTGCCCAAAAGGCAGCCCCGAGGCTCACCAAGGCTGCAGGTTAGCTTGGAGTCTCAAGTGAGGAAGCATGAGATGGCCAGGTCAGCACTTTTGGTATTGCTCATTAGAATGACTCACGGCTTGGATACAAAGCCAGGTAGATGAGGATTACTCACTGCTCCCTTCAGCTGATCAGAACTCACCTCATTCCAAAACCTGAGTTAGCAATTGTCACCTTTGCAGACTACAGGGCAGCCAGACCTGCAGCAGGGCTCATTACCACCATTTAGGCTCCTATAAATCACCTTGTGGTGGGACACCGCGGTGCTGGAGACGGACCAAGAGGGATGCTCTGGCTTCTCTGCCCCATCTGCTTTCTGAATGACTCCCACCAGCTGGTGGCACATCAGCTTTCCACACCCTGAGCAGGAACTCCAGCTCTCTGCACAGGAAACAGTCACTGTGTGGGTGGTCCCCAGGTTGGAGGCTGCCAGGCTTTAAGCCATCAAATAACTTTGCTTGACAACAGCCACTTGTGTGAGCCAAAATGTGTGTCTGCCATTCTCACAGTGCCTGGAAACCACCGAGGACATTTCAGGGGAAGGAAAGCTCCAAGAAAAGTGTGAAAGAAAGACATCTATGTCCTCAGACACACAGGCACCTGCTCCTGAATAAAATCAAGGGTGAGGTGGGTTTTCTTTGCACCTTTAATACCAGGGCACAGATTCCTCCCAGGCTGGCACCTGATGCTCAGAAATAACACACTGAGGACAGATCTGCAGAGCCTCAGAAAGGTTCTTATGTGTCACCCCAGGTTTTAATATGTGGCACATTACAAACACCTGAGGTATCCCAGCTCCTTTATCTCTGCTCTGATAATAAATGTTTTGACCTTAGCTAGTCTTCCCCACCTCCTCATCTGTATAAACCCACCACTTCAGAAGCAGTGTTTTCGGTGCTGCACTGCTGACTCCTGCAACTTGGGCAAAATTGCTCCAGAAATCAGAAACTTGTAGGTGAACATTTATTAACCTTGCATTAAACTGCGTGGTCATTATTGCCCATGTGCCACACCACGCTCTTGGCAGTCTCTACGAGCTCACTTGTACAAATACCTACTCATGTCTGTACTTTCATCACACTGGTTTACGAAAATAGCTCCCATATGGGAAATGCATTTTCATGGTTGGTTTTCTCTTTCCCCAGCCATTTTCATTCCCCAGCTTGTACATCTCCTTCTCCTTTGGTTGTCAGACCTGCATGGCACCAAACTACGGACCTCTCCTATGTTTGGCAGGGAGCTAAGGAGCACTTCCATATTTCCCCACATTGGTAATGTCCTTACTGTTTGGGATGTTAGAAAACAGTTGGAGAAAGAAAAGGATACAAATATACATGCCAAAAATACATGCCCTGGTTCTTAAAAAAAATAAAATAAAAAAAAAATAACGTTTGAGGCACGAATTCAGCCTCCAATTATTAAGGAGATGGCTAAGACAACCCTATAACTAACAGGCACTACTACTATTTATAAGGCTGCCTTAAGGAAAAATATCAGTAGGGGGGAGTGAGAGAGAAGGGGAAAAAACATCTGACCAAAAACTGCAATTAATCTGTGGAGGAGCAGGTGACAACTTAAAAGATCCAAGAATGCTGTTTTTACAGTCATGAAAATAGCACTGAACACTGCAGGTCTGCATTCAGGCCACCAAAAGAGAAATCTTGTGAAGCAAGGTGGTGCGGCTGATTTTAATGCAAGGAGGAAGTGTCTCTGAAGTTATCAATTTTCTTTTCAAAAAGATTCTTGCAGCAGGCAAGGATCAAGTAATTACTTTGCCCCTGTTCACAAGATATCTCAGAATAGTAACAGACCACACACCCAGGAGATGATTAAAGGAAGTCAGGGGTCAGGAACACAGAAAAGCTTGTGATACAGAAGAGAAGATTTGCATGGCCATTAATATTTCATGACTCACAAGCCATGTGGTTCAGAACAAATAGCTGCACAAAAAAGTAGAACTGTCTGCCATCAGGTTGCATATTTCAAGACATACCTGAGTCATAAAGGTATTATTTACATGCCTTTACACATGAACAGAATGCAAAACTGTCTGAATCCTTGTACCTAGTGTAGGGGAACATGGAAAGCCTTTCTGAAGGCTCAGCAGGATTTGAGTGGGGCCTCTGCCCTCCGTTAGACCTCTGCACAGAGTGAGTCTCAGCCTAAAAGCAAAGCATAAGTAGCATTTTTCATACTGCAGACCTATCAGACCCACTACAAAGGAAAAGAGCTGCTACACTGTCAGTATGTCTCTTCAGCCTCTACTCCAACCCATGAAACAAAAGTGCTATTTATATGCAAGTGTACAGGTAGCAGTGCAGACAGGAGATATTGTATTCTCTGCCATTATTCCCATTTTAGACACATCAAAACTGGTAATTGAATTTTAAAAAAGCCAACAAAACCCAAAAAACCAAAACACCAAACCATAAATGACTACTTTTCTCCCAGTGAAAAGAAAGAGATGTGTCAGGGGTTAAGCAGAAGTATTTCGTCCCAGAATTTTTGCAATTACGCCTGGTGAGATTTCATTCTGGGAAAACAGAGGTTATTGTGGTGGCATAAGCAGGCCCTTTCCTCACAATCAAAGCTAGGAATTTTCCCTGCCTGCACTTGCCTGTATGTGGCTGGAATAAGCAAGCGGAGCGGGTGGTTCGGCTGACTCACCAGCACAACCAGACTCTCCTGTTGCTGCCAGCCACTGACGGAACTTTTCCCTGCCTTTGCACCGGGCTCTCCCTTTCCCAAGCTGCTGTAAGCAGTGAGGCTCCTGACTTGAAAGAAATGCTGAGAGCCAGAGTGACATTGCTAAATCGCCCAAAGGAATTGCTCAGAGCAGGCTGGCATGTTAGCATTGCTTGTCAAAGCTGCTGCTTCTCTGAGTCTCTTAGTGCTCTCTGTGTGTGTGAAGAAAAGGTGAGAAGAAATGAGAAGTTGTGGGGAGGGGGGAAAAAAACCCAAACAAAACCAAAAAGCACTGCCACCAGGATTGCATCCACTGTTTTACTGACAAGAATAAAAGTCCTTGCTTAGGGAATTTATAGCCAAAATAAGTCTAATAGCACGGGGCTTGATTGCCCTGATTGAGTGCTTTACAAATTACTCACATGAGCAGCCCCACTGACTCCGTCTGAAGGATTCTTCCAAGTGCACAGTCTGGCTCACAGTGATTAGTGACAGCAAACTGCAAGGGGAAAGGCACGACAAAAGAGAAATTGCTCTAAGGCAACGCTATTTACTGCTTCCCTCCCTCCCAAAAGGAGTCAGGTGTTTTGACTATTTCATTCATTGGCTTCACCTTTGTTTTAAACCAGGTGCCTGCCAGAGTGGAAATCATTTATTTCAAGGTTCCTTCACACAGGAAAGTCTGAAGACAAATCCAAAGCAGGTGGAAATCCTACTTCATAAATATAATTTATTATTATCATTATGAAGTACATGACAACTAGTAAAATGCAGTTGTTTACTTCACCAAGATAAAATTTTGGAAGAGTTTTGACTGAGGAGGTAAATTCCCACTTCTCCACCTTCCACTATACTGCTGTTGGTCAAAAGTGTTTGGTTGCCAGCTGTCTTGTGGTTGAGTGTGACCAGGGATAAACTGGTTAATGTTGGATTTTGCTGAGGTTAGTGATGTGGCTGATGAAGTGATTTTGTTTTATATTTACCTGCTAACCCTGGCTCTTGCTTGAGAAATCCAAAGTTGTCTCCCACAAATAGTATTTATTCCCCTTCTTCCAAAGCAAACTGAAAGCTCACTGAAAAATCTGCATGCCAAATGTAACCATTCACAACTACAGGCCTGAAGCTGCAAAAACTGATGTTAATTATTTTAAGGCATTTCATTTTCAGAAATTGTATGTTATGCTGAGAGCTGAACAATGTGAACCTCACATGATTACAGAGCAAATCTCTCCTGCCAACCAGGTTTTCAATAGAATCCCATTTTTTTTCTTGGTCCTCCTAGGTCTCAGGTGCTGTCAGTGCTCCCCACTTCTACATTTCACTGGTGAAGAGACAAAGCAGTGCTGTTTCCTGCAATTGCATCTCTGTCCCTTTGCCTCCCCTTGGACTTGCCAGCTGTGAAAAACAGGAATGCAGCTCCGTCCATCTCCAGTGAGCCTGCGGGACGCAGACCAGTATGAACACAATCATTGAATACCAGGTTGAAAGGGATTGCACGGACCATCAAGTCCAACCTTTTTTGATAAAAGCAAGGTCTAGACATGGGCTAGTATGCTGTCTGGCTGACCCTTAAAGGTGCCCAAAACTGGAGAATCTACCGTTTCTCTGGGGAGATTATTCCAATGGCTGCTGTCCTCCTTGTAAAAAAATTTCCTCTGGTGCCCAACCAGAATCTTCCCAGGAGTAACTTCTGCCCATCATTTCTTGAGATGGCCATCCCTTGAGACAGCACTACTGGTAGGTACCCACTGAGATGATCTGATCTGAGACTAGGACTCAGCTGGCCTATGAGATTCTGGAAACTTTATCATGGGTTTGGCTAAGTAAGAAGTCAAAGGTATTTTGTTTTGCTTTCATGCTTTATTCTCAAGTACATTCAAGATCATGAGACACTTGGACATTGTGATGATACTGGAGTGCACTCAGCATTGTCCTGCTTGAACATGCTACAATCTCAAATGTGGCCATCCACATTAACCATCTCCTGTTAACCTAATTTCACTGACAGGAAACTGAGGGACAAAGATTCAGAACCAGAGCACCAAAGGTACTTGAGTAAAAGAGTAGCTTTCATCATGGGTTGCTGGGTAATGCAAAAGGCAGAGTTACAGCCATCCGTGCTATGCACGTGAAAATGCCTGAGAGAGACAGACCCAAGCTGCCCAGCTGGCTACTGTGGGTGTGGTGGAAAGATGGGGATTTACAGACCAGTTCTTTTCCCTCTGCACTCAGGCAGGTATACTGTCTCTGGGTACCAGGGGTTTTATTTCTGGATGATGTTGTTGCTTGAAACTGACAAAAGAAGATAAGGCAATGGTGTTTTCTTTTCTAGAAGACCACAAAAGATTCTTTTGATGAAAAGCTTGGTGACCACACCACTTAAGGTGATGGTGGTATTTTGTAGATTTGGCTGCAAGGGTCTTGCCAAAACTGTACAAATCATCAGTAATGAAAGAAGCATCTGAAACCCTGGTGTTCTAAACATTATATTTGTGCCCTCACTATCTAAATAGTTCTCTTCCATCTGCTTGGAGTCATGTGTATGTAAAACAGGCTTTCTAAATAATGTCATACTTGAACATCCTGATCTAGACATGAAGTCTTGTTTCATGTCTCTCTGTACCAAGAACAACCTGTGCCACCTCACCATCCTAATGAAGGGAGAATTTGCCTATGAAATGCAAGACAGCACGGAAGGGGGGAGGACAGAACCTTAGAATAAAAGAGCAAGAAATTCAAATTAGGTTCAAGAAGGGAAAAATTTCCAACAGAGAAATTAACAAGCTTGCTTAAGATAACAGGGAGATACAGTGAACCAGTTCTTCAGGGACTGAGATAATTTCAATTTTCTTCACTTAAAATTCCAGCCTTCAGTCTCTGATGAACTTCTTGTCAATACAGTATGGGCTTGACAGTGCTGCTCTTGTTTAGGGTTGTCTCCTCTTCTTGGCTTATATAACGTCCAGAGTAATTTTTAGTCAACTGTTCAGGACAGGGTTCAAAGCTCTGACATTAGTTATTCTTTATCTTCTTTCAGTCAACATTTCCATAGGTATACATATCCTGTTTTCTCTCAGAAACAAAGCTGAAGATCTGCTTCATGTGTTGCCTTTCAGGGAAAGAATCAAAATTGTCTCATCACTAAGGTTATATGGGAAAAGTCACACAAGGGCATGCAAGTAATGGCCTTCTGGCCCCCTCGGCCGCTACTGGATCCACTCTTCATGAAAGATCATGAAAATGATCCAGAGATTTATTAGAGTAGTATGCATGTGGAGGTCTCCAGATTGCACCCACGTTAAAAACAAGACAAGGAATTTGCCACAGCAATTAATATGCAATAACATTTCCAAACTGGCAGTGACATTTGAACTTGCAATGGTTAGCAGATAGGCTAACAAATAAACTGTGCTCCCTGCATCACAAATTTGCAATGTTTTACCCAATATCTGAGGTCAAGGCCTTAAAAAGGCTGTGCTCTATGAAAAGGCACATACATAGACGTGATCTGCAGTCATTTCACTACCTCTGAACTGCACAAGGTAGTCTTAGTCTCATGAAAACCACTTTGTCTGGAAATCCTAATGGGAAAGGTGTAGACAACAAGATAAATATTACACTAACATTTCATTCTGGGTCTCTAATACACATAACACAGTGAGACTCTAAAACAGTGATCCCAGTATCTTTATCATATATTAACACATTTCCCATAACACTCTTGCTCACTCCACCTGCCTTTTTACTGAAGTAACTTCAATTTTAAAAAGAAAAAAATCCCTTTAAAACACTGCTCTAGGAGATACAGACTGATACATCTGTCATGATATTGAAAAGACCTGGATACAAAAGATGGGGTTTCATTTTCACATGAATATGAAAGCAAATCACAATCAACACTGAACAATAACTGACCTATGGCAAGAGGACCTGGGAACTTCCTACCTTCAGGAAGTACCACCTGCTTAATAAAGGCCACACTCAGTGAACTGAAAATCTATATAAAATTCATTCTGAAGACCTGCCACAAAGAAAAATAATTTCTCTGCTTAGCCACTTGTCTGTATAAGGTGCTTACAAATACATGAACTTTAGAGAAAACACCTTCATCTACTGATAAGTTGCCAAAATGATGCAGTTTTGAGGTATGCCATTATTTGATGGTTTTTTTCCCCTTGTACCTCACCTCTGAGTTTATCCAGTTTACTCTTCAAAGTAGTAACCTTATTTATTGCTGAAGATGAAAACACTTTGAAAAATATGGTGATACAAATTAAGAAGGACAAAGATATGCTATGCTACTTTGTGAAAAAAAAAACCCCTCACCTTTTTAGGGAGTTGCTGATTATTTGTGATTGTTAAATTTTAGTGTTTAACTCAGCAGGAACTGCCTGTCAGTTGTCTACTTTTAACTGTTTGAGAATTTCACAGGGTCACCAATAAAACAGTTGGATAAAGTCTTTTTACTTTTGGTGGTAGACCTGAATGCCAACATTAAAGAGTAATTTCTGACACTGCACTCTGTACTCTTTGCTATGAATGTCTCTCATTTTGACACTGATAATGGTTAAATTTGTATTGCCTCAAGGGAACTACAGTAACTGCAGTAATACAATGAGGAGCCATCTAGTAAGGTCAGGCCATGCCCCATAAACATACCAAAACACACAGACAGTGCTGGTAGAATGGTGATAAAGTCTGTTGATAAAAAATTTCTAGTCTTTAAACTCCACATCTAGCTGTAAGTTGCAGACCTATAAATGTAATTCCTAACGTGAACGTGACCACAAACAGGTATTACTGACTTGGTGCAAGAGGCAAGAAAGGTCAACACAATTTAGCTCTCTAGGGATCTGGGTGGATGAAGGAGGAGGTTTGCACAGTGCAGCTAGACAGCACAGAAAGTGAGGCTGTGCCCACACTCCAGGCCAGGACTACAGGGCAGATGGCACTCAGAGAAACAGCAAAGATGACAAAGGCTGCTTTACCTGCTCAAGTGGGGATGCCAAACAGCATCCCTATATCCTGCGACTTCTAAGATTACAGCTAGCTCAGATAAACTATATGCCACTATTTTGGTGAGACTCATCATGGAAGTTGTCTTCAGACTAATTAATTATGTCAAATTTGTCATCCTTGCTGGGTGTGCAGAAGTGTACCTGGACACTGGCATTTAGCCTCCTCTCCCCTACTCTATCAGACTCCTGAAGATGCCACACTTAACCTTATCTACTTTACTTACTTCTGAAGCAAACGTTTTTTATTTAAGAAGTGCAAAACAAAAAGAATTTTTAGCAAAGGACACTTTGGGAAAGAAATTATCCTTAACTAAAACTAGGCATCACCACATAAATATTAAGGAAAACGTAGAACACCATAATCTAGTTCTCCTTCAAAGAGTACTTCTCACTAGGTTCACACTAGGTGGGGTGGCAGACATCTTCATTTTCTACAGTAATCAGAAACTATGCCCCAAACCAGTGTTAGTTACAGTAAAGTATTACTCCTTTCTTATTTGCTCTGAACAATTGTTCATACATTTATGCCTACAAAAGTACAATATCACCAAAATCACAAGGTTATCTGCAAAATTTATAGAACTGATGCAGCCACAAACCCATATGCAAAATGTGTATTGCATGTTTATGATATATAATGCATAATTTTCCTTCATTTAGTTACAAACAACAGCATATGCAATAAGACACTGTTAAGCAAAATATACCCTGATAATCGGATGACCATGAAAGTTTAAGCCTCTTCAACAATTAACACCTTTCATAACACTGCTAGAAGCATTAATGAAAATTTAAGTGTGAAAAATGTACATTCTTTATTCTGCGGCTTAGATACAGAATAAAATTTAACTTTTCAGAAAATAAAACTATAGCTACAGCTTTGAGAGCTGTCAGTTTTCTTTTGAGGATAAAGTACATGCACTTTTTCCAGTTACTTTATTGCACATAATGTACAGTCATAAGTGGTGTTTATTTACATGTGTTTTGGCAACGTCCATGTTTGCTTTTCCCCTCAGAATACATTATTTTGCACAAACAAAACCTTAAATGTTTCACACAAACTGCCATAATACAAGTCAAAGCATATATGTAGGTATGTCGCTTTATTGTTGCTGCATTTTCAATTAATTCTACTAAGAGTTTCAGATCTCAGTTAATTGTTGCCTTGGGAGGCAGACTCCTCCCAGTTAGTCTGCTGTCAAAGACGGACACCCGAACTGCAGGCACCAAGAAATTAGGAGTGCAGCCTGCTGTGCCTAAGCCCCAGCCCCTATGCACCACCTGCAATTAGTGCGCAGGCACAGAGAAGGAAGAGCACCGTACTTTCGTTAACCAGTTTGATTCAACATTGATTACCACGTGTTAATGTTATGGGTCATGTGTTATTTGGACAGTACTCCATTAATACTGTTTTAGAAAAATATATGAAACATATTAAAACAAAACAGAAATTCCGGGAACAATTATGTATTGTAGCCCCAGGAATGTGTTACTTAGATTCCATTCTGAACAACGTGCTATTGCTGATAACCAGCACTTTTATCCAGACACAAAGAACTCAGTTTCATATGCTCATGTTTTCCTCAAGTTAATTTCTTAATGGATGGTAACACACTTCAATGTTCCCTGCATTTTCAGGGCAGAAAACCTTGTAGTGGTCCCCCGCATGGAGTACAATCTGGCAATAAACCTTTCACTACATGTGGATTTTTGACACACTTTTAAAAGGTATGTTCAAATAAAAGTTCATATTTGTCACTGAACATATGCTCATTAAAAATATCTGAAGGATGTTCTTGAAGGCACTTTATACAATATGTACAAAAATACTCTTGGAGAAACCAAATTTGTTGTACTTCGGTACAACACTTAAGATGTGAACAGCATTGCTCAGATGTTACTTTGAAAGGCTACACGATATTTTTGTTTATATTTTGACCTATCAAAAAAATTTACCCTAAGATAAATCCCACTTTGTTGGATCAATGATCTAATTGTTTTGAATGTCTCGTCTTTCAAATGCCAAAACAATTTAACCTCAGAATAATAAGAAAGAAAAAGAAGCTAACTTCAGTGAAGTCATCCTCAAATTCAGTTCTAAAAACAGTTCACATCCTTCCTGTAAACAGGCAAAGTATAAAATAGCTAAATTTTCAGACAGGCATTCAGGTAAATGGAGAAATGCCTTTGGTGGACAACAATAACGAATGTATTATTTTGATTTTAGAGTTTTCCTATTTTTTTCTGTCCTTCACCTTTAAAGTACTACAAAATTTACAGCAACTTCGACTACTTCATATACTGAAGAATGAGATGAAAATGCACTGTGGACAAAGTGCAACAGTAGTTAATATCTATTGATAAAAATACAAAATAATAAAAATACTACAGAAAAGCAGTAGTTCTGGAAATAGAAGTGTTGTTCAATATAAAACATTAAAGTTTTGTTCCATCTGAATAGTTTCACGTATACTGGACAGAGTACTTCACCAAACTACATGTGCACCTCTGATAAAATTCTTTAGGAATATAAATTATTTGCTCTGTAATGACACTTGTTCCATTATCTGGTCAAAAGGTTCTGATATCTGATGTAAATATCTAATATTCTTATCATCTGCCTATGGCTGAGTTTTAGGATAGCAACATGATCTGTTAAATTAAAAAAGAAAATTCTGCACAAGTGGAACTATTCAAAATGAATTGGTATTTCAGCTCTACCTACAATTTTTGTAAAACAAAGAATTACATGCCATTAGAAAACTAACAAACATCATCAAAGCTAGGCTATTTTTCTCCATAAAATAAAGATGCATAAAATTTTAATTACTAGCAATACTGTGAGAACTCTATTTATAAAGTTTTATATTGCATGTATTTCAAGATAAATACTTCAAAACATCATAAATTAAAGGAGGAATTTGAACAGATTCAGATCCCCCCTCTGAATTTTTACTATCTACAGGAAAAAAAAGTGGACTTTCAGGAAGAAAACTGTTGAAATCTGTAAAGTTATGTACATTGAGGATCTCCCTCAACATTAGCAGTAATTATTGCCCACTCAAGGTTACAAACCTAGAACTACCTGGGAAATGTAGAGGAACCTCAGACAGTGCAGTTCTAAGAAAGGGGAAGAGTATCTGTAAAAATATTTGCATAGATGTACATTCAAAACAGCATTTCCACCATTTCAATTCCCTGCATTCATGCTGCTTCAGTCATCCACAGGGATAAAGATCACATAAAGGCAGCTCTGGAATTTGAAATGGATGTTACCTGGTAATTTAGTGAAAGGTGTATTTCTGTACTTTCTGCAGTCATTAGGAAAAGATTCAGTTTGACCTTTGGCTTACAGAAGTTGTACTCCCCTGAGCTAGGCAATGCTGACAGACTACAGCAGAAGTACCAAAAAAAAGTTACTTGAAATAACATGGCATAAATAAGGCACTTTTGCCAAAGCAAATCCCCAGGTTTTGTGTTTCAGTGTACAGCAATTTTATCCAGAAATATTTTGTGCTTAGAAACATCACATGATGCAACAGTGAATCAGGTGCCAAAACCAACAAATCACAAATTACTGTGAGATTAACTGCTCTGATCTCTGAATGGTTCAACAAAGAATCAAACTGGTTTCTGTACACCGTCACGATTTACCAATACACTGGCATCTTTTGCTGTCAGCCAATAGTAATTATTTTAGAGAAGGAAAAAGAAAGTGTGGAATTAGTAATGCAGATGCTGAAAGGCAAGTGGCAAGACTCTACAAGAAGAATGCCTCAAAAAATGCTACTTTGTTCCCATGTCTACTGGCACCTATTCCCCAAGGTAAAAGGCCAGAATGACCAAAGCCAACTTAATAGTAGTGTGCAGAATGTCAGCTGACAAACAACATAAAAACAAGTCACGTTGTGTTATCTGTGGTCACGTTCTTCAGGGTTAGTCCAGTAACTCAAGACTTTACATTCTTCCGTCTTTATTTGTTTATTTTAATTAAACATGTAATGGTTAATAAACAGACATAGTCCAGAGTTAGTAGGTTGGTATTATAACATTTATTAAAATAATGCTATGGGTTAATAGAAACAGCAAAGAACCAAAGAATTAAAATGCAAGCTATGTAAAAACCCAACTAAAACCCAAATATGTCTAATGTATTCATCCAGTAGCTAACTAAAAGCCCAAGAAAGACAACACTCCCAATATAATAAAGTACTGCAAAACAATTGGCAATTTTTCAGTTATCAAAATTGTGGGTTTTGCATTTTGTATCCTTTTTTCTCAATCAGGAAAAAAATTCTTTTGAATGTTATATAACATACATATAAAACAAGATAGAAAAATACATTATAAACTTGTAACAATGGCTGTAAATACATTATCTTACATGTTTCTCATAGGCAATAGGTTGGTTATGGTACATACATAGCATGAAACTACTAAGATAATAAAGAATAGACAAATACATGTCATCTGTACGGTTACATACAAGCGACACTCCCATCTACCCACTCTAAAAAAATTACATAATACTGTCAGAAAGAAGTCTTAAAACTACTTATTTTAATAAAGAAAAAGTTATTAAAGAATGATAATACTGAGAACCAAGGCATTCAGAGATTTCAAAAGTCATGCTTTTTTTCTAAGTTGATCCAAAATTTTGTCAACTAAGTTTTCAGAAGTTTGTTCAGAGCAAACATTACTTTCACATGTCACACATCTATTCCATACACTTCCCCTCCCCCCCAGTAAAAGACCTTTGATAAATGTCTAAAGCGTCCAGGTTTTATCATAGTTGAGATGAAACTGGATCAAATACTGGTATTGTTTTAGCAAATCTCTCTTCAAATGTTCGAGTGTCGCAAGTTTATTCAACCAACCAACCAACCAACCAAAATAAAATCAAAATGGCACAGCATATACTGTAAATAAAATCAACACAACTGTATGTGTAACAGGAAGACAAAGCCGGTGGCACAATAAACAAAAATCTAGCTGAATACGAAAGGATGAATGTCTATTGCATAGTAAATAAACTGATAATTATTTCCAGGTGAGACAAGATGTTAGATGAGGTCACCATGCAGGTGCTTAAAAATGTAAGCCCTCTTAGCTTACTATTGACCTTTCATTTGGAAGCTGTGAAGATTTGCAGGAGGAGAATAAGTTGACAAGAGGGGAATAAAATTATCACCTGATATTTGCCAAGTTTAGTACTGAGCCCCACAAAGTAATACTTAATGTTTTCAGAACTAAATACTGTGCATTCAACAGCTTCAGCTCTTGCAACTGCCCAGCTATTCGAACCTCATGTGGAAACAAGGGTTAAAAAAAGGGTATAGCTGGACTTCAAATGGCTGAAGTCCCTCTCCTGCTTATCTTTTGAAGAAAAGCCAATGGCCCAGATCTAACAATAGTCAAAGACGAGCTGAAACGTAACAAACTTCCATGCTGTTTGCCACTGCAGGAGCTGCTCGTGGAATACGGGATGTGCTCAGTCGCTGACTGAAAACTTGCTAAGCACTTTCAGTTTCATTATCTGCAGAACATCCATTTTCTGGGTGATGCCAAAGCCTATTACAGTTGATGTAATATTTATTTCAACCAAAATCAAGAAAACTCCTTTCCATCCCTGAACAAAAATGACATAACTTCCAGCTCTACAAACATTTGTCAGCTAATAATCTCCTTTAGCATGAGACGGTCCATATCACAGAACCCTTTGGTTTACATTGCACAAGTACGGCATTTGCTATGATTTAAAAAGTAGAGGGGTTGAAATAATAATGGGCTGATTTGATGAAAACTTAGCAAATACTTCACTTAATGAGATTTTGGCAAAGTCACATCACACTAGTATGGCAAAAATCAGGTAATTAATATGGTCAACTCATCATTTGTCTTCCCTCACAGCTTCTTTCACATACTGGGCGACTGAGTGGCATGCAGTAACTTGTCTGAGGGAGAAGCTGATTATACAAGACATTTGACTAAATGACCATGAAGAAAATAAGGCACTTCCTTTTCTTTAGACTTATTCCAATACTTAAAAAATAAAAAAGAAAGACTAAAAGGCTCTTTTGGTCTTTTGTTTCTTGACAACCACCAGAAAAAATCATTTAATGAAATAAAGGGTTTCTTTGTTCTTTTTTTCTTTTTTTTATAACACTTGAAAGTATAAAATGCTACATTTCCAAAAATATATTTTTTTTCTGCACCAGCACCCTTGTATAGTAAAAGTATCTACTTTTTTGTTCATTTTGTTTCAATGCACTACACTTTATCTACAATTTCATTACATGTATACAGCAAATAGGCAAGCATGGCTTTTACATCCTTAATGAAATTTTTTCTATACAGGGAGGTTTAAAAAAAATATTTGAACAGTTTGCCCAGTAATGTGACACATAATGCATGTACCTTGTTCTCATGTAATCTTCCAAGGAGATTAAAATATGGTTAAAACAATTTCAACTTTTATTTCGCTTTAATAGTGTTGCTGTTTTGTTCTCTGCATTAATGTAGTTCTGAAAAGTCATCGTAATCTGCATTTCATGGCACACTTTCCTTTAAAACGTCCAATTTGGCAGGCAATAGAAAAAAGGCTGCAACATCTGCCCTTTGAGGGCACTGGTAGTGACTAAACAGCATATCAAATTTTGAATACTTTTTGGAATCCCTTCCCCAATGACATCCCTGACCAAAGGTTCATGCATGATGCATCATCACACAGTACATTCAGAGAGAGCTTTGACTTTTTTTAATTTTTTTTTTTTTCTGAGAAGAAAAATATTCCTAGAAGTCTCTCACAGTAACTGCCTCTGTCATCGGGTAGTTAAGGGACATCTGTCTCCATCTCGTGCGAGGCCTCCTTACCGTTCGCTTGGGGCGGGACACTAGAGGATGATCAGTGCGGAGGGATGAGTTGGACCTTATTGCTTTACTACTATTCAGTGCAGGTTCTAGAACCACTTTCACCCAAACAGGAGAACAACAAAAAGCGGAGTTGGAGGACAACAATTTCTTTGTCTGTTTTGTTAGATGGTAAGACGAACGGACAAGTGCCCCAGCTCGCTGCACTGAAGACAGGCAAGCAAAGGCGTTTACCAGTTAACTGATCAGCAGGCAGGCATGGTCAGGTCATCATTGGGTGAAGAGTTCAGAGGTCAGAAGGTCATAGGTTAGTTGCCGGTGGCGGCTGGGTGGTTAGAAACAAAAAAAAAAAAAAACAAAAAAAACAAAACAAAAAACCAAAACAAAAAAAAACAAAACAAAAAAAAAGAAAGAAAAGATAGAGAAGAGATTAGTTCCAGCTAGTGACGGCTTAATGACAACATGAAAACTAATCACAACTAATAAAAAAAACAAGCATGTTTAATTCTGACATACTGATTGACACCATCTACAGAATGCAATAAAATCATGACAGCCCTCCATCATGATTTGGACATGTGAAGGAGAAGCCCACTCCCACAAAACTGGTTAACAGGAGAAATAGAGATAAAATATGACTAACGACTAATGGTTAGTAGCAGTCGATGAAGGAAATTGGAAAACAAAAAACGATGAACAGTTTCTGAACTGGGTAGAAGATTTCTGGAACAACAGTCAGTGCACAGCATCAGTATCTGACTGCTATTAAGCATTAGTACCTCCCCAGGTGCAAGCATTAAAGCAACTATTAATGATGGATGTGATTATTAATAACTGGTTGTTAAAAGAATGAAGTCATCTAAGGAATTCTGGACTTAGAGAAACAATTTGGTTCAACAAACTATGGGCCAAACAAAGGGATTTCGTTCAATAAATTTTTTATTGCCTTTCATTTATTCTATTTACAAACAACATGGAATTTCTTGGCCTCATGATACAAAGCAGTACTATAAACTGTAGTCTAGCAACGTAGGCATCATCGTGGAAACCAGGAAAACGCTCAGCCTGCTACTATAGCCAGCATTTTCCTGTTCGAAATACTATTTTACATATAGGACACTTATAAAATGCACTTGCATGTAAACACTGTAAAAGTCCTGCCATTTTAAAGTCTATACTTAAAAAGCTCTAAGTACATGAAAAAATAGAGAAAATATCTAATCGATACTAATAAGGCATTTTAAAACTACAAACAGCTCTCTTTATTCATTTTCAAAGCTAATACTCTGCAAATACAATAAAATCTGACATTTCATATACATTCCTGCTTTATATTTTTATATTTTAAAAGAAGCCACCTGTAAATACTATTTTCTTTTGCAAAAAAAAGGAAAAAAGAAAAAACAACAAAACAAAACAAACAAAAAAACCCCAAAACCACAAACAAATTACAGTAAAACATAAAAAAGTTCTCAAGTGGAAAGTTATCATTCCCAATGTTCTTGAGCTATTCCTTCTTTAATCATTCTCTCGCACTCTCCTTCACCAAACTTGGTCCACTTAACAGTAGTATGATTTTTTTTTAAGACTCATTCAACAGCTTAATTAGAGCTAATAAATTCTGAGGTTGATAAAAGTTTCTGTACTGTTGCCATTTTGACTAAGGCAGAGGAGATGAAAGTGAGAAAGGCATTCAGTGCAAAGTCAGATTTGTGCCATTACATAAAATTAAGTCCAGTAGGTGTAATATTCACAGATACCATTGATTTAACAATCTTTCTTGTGGGTTCATTTACTTTCACATAGTAAAAGTGGCCTATCATTTAGGATACAGTTCATAACACTACAAAAATTACTACTGTAACATAAATGAGACCAAACGTTCCCTGATTTTTTTTTTAGAATCATGCTAAGTGGGATGTTTAAATTATAACAGCTGTTTCAAAAAGAAGAAAAAAAATTAAAATAAATATTTTATGTGGCACAATCTTACCACTTTACAGGTACACTAGAAACAGAATCTTAAAGCATTTTGATACTCATTACAATTTTGATTAAAAGGTATTAAAATTTATATATAAATTATGTGAAAATCGGTTTGGATAAAACATTTGAGAAAATTCTCATCATTAATATTTCTTGTGGAGTTTAAAATCAAAGCAAGCTACCTTTAAAAAATACCAGGACACCTGTGATACATCCTCTGCCAAGTCTCTGGCCTTCTACAGTACACACAGGTTTGTCAACTGTGCAACACCATTTACAGTTTATTACAATTAAATCAGTCAGTCTCTCTGTTATATGAATCAAATTCAATTTTGTATTATTTATAATCTGGGGGTTTATTCTGAGTTAAAATGAGCTACATTTTCCAACCCTTCACCAATTCTACATGCTTAGCTGTAAAGCATTTACACATTTGGGGATTCTTACTTTAAATGCAGTGCTTATCTCTGGGAAAAAACCCCAAACCCCAACATAAAAACAAAACTATGCAAAGAATAAAAATTACTTAAAAAGTGAATGCAGTAGTACTACAAAGTCATTTGAGAGTCTATTTAGAATTAAAAAAAACCAAAACAAAACCAAAAAATAACAAAACACTGACTTTAGACCCAATGAATGCAAAGATAAATTTAGTGACATTTAACTATGTAAAAAAAATTTTCCGCACTGAAAAAAAAAGTATTTCGGTTTGCTGACATTGCTTTTTGTGGCCATAGCTATTGCTGTCCTGGTGACAGAACAACCAAATAGGTGAATAAGGCAAATACTCATAGTATTTTAATTCTACAATGTAATTTTAGTACATTGAAAGAAATTTTTATTGCTGAACAAAGTTGTCTCCGAGACCTTTTGTCTTGGACTTTCAGGTATGTGCAGTGACAAACTAGGATTTAAAATTCAAAATACAATTAAGTTCAGTTGTAAAATTAACTTTGTGTAAGTTTCTTAATACAAACTGGGATTATTTAGGTAAGACTTTAAAATAATGTTCTGAAATACCAGCATGATTTTCCTAAGAAAGAGGTGTGCATGACTTATTCCACAGGAAAAAGACGTGTATTTATTTATCTACTTAATTCAGTGGGTTTCCAGTATTGCTAGAGATAAATGCTGTTCTATTATAAAATGGCTGTATCTCAAAAGAAGGTGAAATTATGTTAATAATTACTTTAAATTATTTTAAGTGACCCAGATGAAACATCTAGGCCCTTCAAAAATATTTTAAAACTATGTTGAGCAAATATTACAATGATAAACTACAAAATGGTATTTTCTCCATGAAAACACCCTTATGTCCACTTTATCAGTGTATTTACTAGTTGTCTCAGGTAATATTCAATTACACAAAAAGTAGCCACATCTGTCACCTGAAACTATCATTGCAGATCATGAAAGACCATTAGCAAAAAACTGTTTTTTGCAACACCAGGTCAAATTTTCAAAGACAACCAAATCCTTATCACCAATTTCTCGACTGAGATTGGAAACAAAAAAAAAAAAAAATTAAAACCTATGATTAAAACGACTTTCAACTGATTATATCCTGTTGCCTCTTTAAAAAGTTCTCAAGAAATGAGAACAAGCCAATGGGCTGCAAACAGTGCACAGTGATATAAAACAATCTTACAGAAAACTAAAGTAGTGTCCTGTACCAGCTTTACACTTTCTGTAAAGCCTAAGATCATATAAAAAATAAAAATATTACATAAATATACCAACTATCCAGGAAGGCCCCTTTTACTGCATTAACCAGAATCTGTATTCTCTATTGTAGTTAATTTATGGAAGGTTGTGAGAAGTGTAGTCAATGCTTGAAGATGTCAGATCTGTCACTGGAATTTGGCTTTTGAATATTACAATATGGAAGCCTGCACAACATTGATTTGGATGAGAGCAGAATAATAATACTTGGCACATAATGCTTTGCATCCTCAAAGCCCTGTACAAAACAAGAACCCCCACAACACCCCTGTGAGGTAGGGAAGTATTATTATCCTTATTTGACCAACGGGAACCCATACACAGAGAGATTAAATGACTTGCTTGAAAACCACAGTGAGTCAGCAGCAGGGATGGGATAAGAATTCATCCCCCACGCTGCTTCCTAGCCAATGTCAATAAACCGAAAATATCAGTTTTCTCAATAAGCTTAAACACTTCATTCAGGGGTCCAAAGGCATGACACTTGAGGAACAGGAGAAAAATGAAGATTTACTTTCCATTCAAGGGTTAAAGAGAGATGCCCAAATATTGGATCTCATCTCACCAACAGGTCTTCAAAAGTTGTTTCTCCTTCAGGTTACACATTTTAGCAGCAAAAGGCAAATACCAAGAAATAGATTTTGGAAAAAAAACCCAAAACCAAACAAAAACCAAAACAACCAAAACCCTCTCCCTTTCCCTACCCATACTAATTCAAACTCAAACAACTTTTGAAGTTATCTTCACAGCCCTTACCTTTCTGAATTCAGTTAGGTATCTGAGAACATGCATCCTCCTCATAATATACAGTACAGTGGCTCAAAAGTTTATTGGAAAAAAGGGAATCTAAATCTTCAGATTTCTCCAAACACAGACAGGAGGCATTTATTCCTTTACTTCTTTCTCATTAAGCAACCATCCATTCATTTTATTTTGCAACACCAATCTGATATTTCCACACCAATTAAAAGAACGAACCCGGGGAGAAAAAAGGGGAACATGACCAAATTAATTATTGCAGTGCTGATTTCATAGCGTTTCCTGATGCAGATAGATGTTTCATTTTTAAAACTAAATCAATTATAGAATTTTTGTTAAATATATCAAAGCATATATATTTAATTGAGCTGGGAAAGCCAAGTTTAGAATTTTTTTTTTTAAAAACTGCAAGCATTCCCAAAGATTTAAAATATTAACTGTCCAGGTTTTTGAGAAAAATTATGAATGGGTCAAGACAGGGTATTTGGTTAACCAGCTGTGGTGTTGCAAATCTCATGTACACTCAAAGCACCTCTTACAAACAAGAACTGCAGAACTAAACTAACCTCGGTCTGCGGTCACAATCCTTTGGTAAGGATGGACACGCATATCGTGCCTTCGAACTTTAGTAGCCACCGCACCTAGTTAAATTGCAATTACCAAGACAAAGTTAGAAAACATTCACAGAAAACATTAACAGCAGGTTTATCAAAATGGATTTAAATGATCATTAACTACAAAAGTTCATTTTAAGAAAAGCAACAAGTTAAGGCACAGTAGTTTCAAATCTTAATCTTAAAAAGAAGTTTATCTGTGCAGATTAATATTGCATTTATTTTAAACATCCTGGCCTTAACCTGTTTAATCCATTCATTTACAATCCCAAAATTACAGTATTTCATGAAATCTATTAGACCCAAGCACATTTAAGCTTTACTAGTCACATATTCACTGAAGTGCCTTTCTTGCAGCAGGACTATTTTAAATAATGCCATCTTTAATACTGACAATTATTTGCTAACCTTAAGATCACTTCCAGTTCTACCACAAAAAAAAAGTTTTAAAGCAATTCTTCAAGCCTACAGATTGTGATTTTAAACTTTAAGTCAATAAGTATGAACTGCAATGAATTAGGTGATTAGTAAAGCAAACACTATATAGAACACTTAGCAGTCAGTATACTACTATACACTCATAAATTACAGCTACTCTGTAATAATAGGACCTAATCCAAATTAATAGCACTATTTTATTTTAAATCTATGTGCAAAAAAGTGCAAGTAAGTCACTGACTGCTAGGCCAAGCTTTTTTCAAGGCTGCTGAAAACTAAGCATTTGTTAAAATTCAGATCTGATGAAGGATCAGTTAAGACCGTTCTTGAATTCTTAGCCTTTCGTTGGGAAAGCCATACCTGAAGATAAAAGGAAGGGAATTGAAAGTTAGTCACCAACTAAATTTTGATCTCAACACCAACATCCCCAAAAATACTGATAGGGATGCATTTCCCTGCCATTTTTAACATAATTATTTTAAAACGTCTTAAAGGTCCACCACAGAAATGGACAAAGTACTTTTAATGAGAATGAGCATATAACAAAGTAAAACTCAATGAAACTCAAAGTTAATGCAATTAACTCTATACTATTGCTCAGATAATACGTATTACGTGAGCAGATGTATTAAGAGTTATCGATTCTAGGCAGCTGAAGTGGGATTGTGGATTTTGTTCCCATGCTCCCTCTTCCTTCTTTAAATAACATTTTTTTGATGAGGTGTGTTTTGGGCAATACACCTCACATAGTTAAGCCTGAGAGTATACAATGGTTTCAGTTGCCATTTTAGAAGTAATTTTAATTTTTCCCTCCTATCTCTTAATAGAAAAACCTGTGAGAAGTCCAAGTTGCATTGCAATAAACTTTATTCTGAAATGCTGTATTTCTTTACTTGCTATTAACTGGATTCAGGAGGGGAGCTTGCCACTAACCACTAACAGCTACTTTGATGAACTCTTAACTGTGACTTCACCCCAGGATGTACTACAACTGGACTCACAGACTGGGGGTAGAGGAGCTAGGGAGAATGTTTACATATTTGTGGGAAATTAATAAATGATAATGTTATCATATGCTCATGGAATTTTGACCGTAGGTTAACTGACAACAACCATAAGCTGACAGATGTACTGCATACTTTTTTCCTACTATACTTTTTGCTATTAATTCACTGATCCTGCAAGACAGAAGTCTGAAATAAATTTTTTTTTTACTGTACATAATGTTGAAACATGCACACATACAGATAACTCACCGAGTATTTGTCATGTGAAACACTGATTTTTTGCAATACTTTCAACAAAATATTGACTTTGAACCTTATTGCTTATTGTCCAGTGTTCATTAGAGATGTTTAGAATTTGTGTAAATCAATAACTGCCACTGAACAAACTAAGATCAAAGTCCTATAAAATCAACATTATGCAGCAACAAGGTCATATGCAATTCAGAACAAACTGAAAAGATTATTTAGATTCTGTAGAGGGTAGGAAAGGAAGAAACTGTTGGAACTGCTTGTTCCATATTGGCCATTTAACTGAATCGTCACAGCTGCTCTATCATTCTTGCCTTCACACACCAAGTCAGTGGTCTGAAATATTAGGAATGATGGACATTTCAATGCAATATATATAAAAGAAGCCATCAGTAAAGCTGCTAATTTTATCATCCTTTGGTCAGAACTCGGTGTGTCTTATGTTCATTATCTGAAATAATTTCCTGCTCACAATATAATTTAGAGCTTTCTGACACTGAGAAGAGATTTATCAGTTGCATACCAAATAAACAAAAACTCCAACTGAACAAAAACTTTTCCACTTCCTCCAGTTTTGCTACTAATATGATATAGCAAAATAAGAAGTCCTCTCTCCCAAAAATTGCTGGATGTAAATTTATGTTAAAGTACAAGCTAATCTGTTATTCATGGGAGCCCAGATGACATGTAATAGACATCAACTTCTATTTAGCTTTTTTTCCCTTGCCTATGTATCTATCATCTAATATCATACAAACACGAAGACTTTATTTTTGGTAAATTTATTAATATCAACTAAGCACACACATTCAGGAATGCCAAATACGTTAAGATGTTTAACAGCTGCACCATTTGAGCAGCTCTCCTAGGTGGTTTTGATATACCTGAAATAAGTTTGCTGCTTCAGATATTTTCTTTTGAGCTCCATGAACCTCTACCTCACAAACACAACCGAAGCACAAGCAACACACATTCCAGTCACCCACACACAAAGGTCTTACCTAATACACCACTAGGTTCAATAGGGTACTCAAGGATTGATGTAGCTGGTGCCAGCGTGTAGGGGTATTCATATGGTGTGTAAATTAGACCGGCCTCGGGTCCGGGTGGAACTATTGCAGCGGTGGGATGAGGAGTTCCGTTTGGCATGACAGCGGTTTGTATTTGTCTGATCAAAGGCATTATGGTAGGGCCAGCTGGCGTAGGGGTACGCAGGGCAGCTGGTGGGAGAACAGGCGCAGGCCCAGTAATAATCCTTGGAGCCTGGGCTGTTGCTGCAAGAGAAAAGGCAAGGGCTGCTACAGTAAGCAAAGAAATTCAGAGGAAAGTATGGAGATAGCAGTACAAAACGTGGAAAGAATGGGAAAAAAAGGGAAAAAGTAGGAAAGAAGAAAAATAAAAGGAAATCATTAGTACATGCGCTGATCACACAGTGCCAAAGCACACCATTCAAATGCAAACAGCTTTCCATTTTCCAGTGTGATTAAGTATGAACATGCAAAATAAAAAAGCCATTGTAAAACAGTGAGGTAGATTTCTCAAACAGGTTACACAGCACGAAAGCTCCACTTAGACCACATTTCTTCATTTATGCTATCAAGACTGCATGAGACTGAGATGCATGCAGGAAATACAAGGAAAATACTGTCACAATCAAATACAGAGTACAAAATTTAGTGCATCTATAGAGTCCACAGACACTCAGTTATGCAGAGCTGCCATATGAGTCCAGAGATTTTATGTGACTTAAAACTGTCAACATATACACAATTCCCATTTCCAGGATCAGTGAAGTTGAAGATGACCTAGAAACATGAACTGGTCCTGTCCTACCCTAATATGAATAAAATAGACTCAAATTTTATTTCCATATAAAATTTCGCCAAATAACATACTTCCTTTGTATTAGAAGCTCACCATGGCAATGCTTAAGTTAAAGAAAATAGGCTGTTTTTCCATTTTTTTGTTTGTGGTGGTTTTGTTTGTTTTCTTAGGTAGTGCTAGCACATTTCATTAAGTGTCATTTGAAGCCTGTTGGCACACCAGATGAACAACAACTTAAGCACTAGCACATCTGCTGGTAACAGTCAATCTTAAAGGGTTATAATTTATGCATTTCTGTGCACTACTGTTGATCTACATTCATTTAACTTACAGGCACACTGAAAAGAGAAATATGGCAAGGTTTTTCAGATTTGAGACTGGTGCATATTTAAAATTAGTTTTATTTTTTACACAAAAATCCTCAGATAATTTAAAAATGGCACTCAAATATTTCTACTTCCTTTCCTAAACAGAAATAAACCAGTACAGCTTCTACATCTTCAACTGTTCAGAAAAATCAAAATAAAAAGACTGAAATTGTCTTATCAAATAATGAGTACTAGTGTGGCAATCTCGAGTCAAAAAGTAAATAAAAAATTCCATCTCCCCACTTACATTGATAAAATAGATCAGTGGGAACAGATCAGACAAAGAAATTACTCAAATTAACAAAAAAATTTCTGTGCAAAAGTTTACATCATTTTAAGCTATTCTGAAAGCTATTTTATTCATACATTTGCAATAATTTAGAGACTACCATATATTTAAAACTGACTTAGCTTTAAATATCATAGTGTTCATTAGGGCTGAAAGATTTACCATTACCATTGTAGTGGTAAAAGCCCTTGCTTATGTCTCTTTTCAAATCAGAATAATTACACTGGTGTAAGCACTCTCAAATTGACCTAACTGCATTCCAACCTTTAAACATATTCAACATTGAAATGGGGACTGTGTGGAGAAACAAATTTGCAAATATCAGTAGGTCCTTAGTGAAAAGACTGATTTAACTGCGCTTACATTTGACATCTGTATCACAACTACAGCAAAAATGAACTTTGGAACAGCATCAGCAATTATATATTCAGGAGGAGAAATCAGGTATTTGCAACTAAAGAAAATAATTTGTATCACACATAATAGGTATATGCTTTCATTAGTAGGTGCGTGTAATTAATTTTCAAGTATAAACTTGTGCATACATGCGTTTGCAAAAGCATTTTCACACAAATGTAATGGAAGTAATTGTAAAAATGGCTCATTACATCACTGATCCCTGTGAACTCAGCTGTGAAATCAGTTGATGAATTGTTGGTAAAACATAACATTGGGGGTACACATGCAAGCAAGATGAAAGGAAGGAATATAATACAGAAAAATGTATTCACAGTATCCTGAGCCTCTGCAACATTTAAAAATTAAATCTCTAAAAATAAAAATGCAAAGGAGCCTGCTGTCCTTTATATGCTTTAAGGAAAAAATGACTGTAAAATAGAAAAATCTGGCTTAAGGGTTGAGGATTTTTATACTATAAATTTGTAAATTTTCAACCCATGCACACTGTTAAAAAAATAATGGGGACAAGAAACAAGCTGAAAAAACCCCACAAACTGACACAACTTATGCCCCAAAAATCTTCTGCAACAGCTACCTACAGTTTTGTTGGGTTCTTACTGCCTTCCATTCTCCAACATAAGTTGCCACTGTACATTTTCCAAAGGTAGCTTTAAGATTCAAAACCTGAAAACACTGCATTGACCCTTGAGCTCATGACATGCTTACGTGATTTGATGTTGGCATCTCTGTAGGTGCCATTCAGAATTGCAAGCTCCATCAGCTGCATCTTTTTAAGGCTGTCTTCTCCTTCTGCCTGCATATGAAAAAATGGGAAGGAAGTCAGGATTATGAACTCAACAGTGCATGAGATTTAAGTGACCTAGAATAAAAGTGTTCAAGTTCTAACCAAGCTAAATACCTGTTTACCCTTAGTCACAAAAGCAGCAAGCTTTGTCAACTTTTCCATAAAATTAGGTGGAATTTGCCTGTTGACTATCATTAAGTCTTGTTTACAAATATCTTAGAAGAGTTTTGAAAAAGATTCGTAACATAAATTATAAAAATTAAGGATTAAATATAGGTTGCATTTGGTAGAAATAATTTACGGAATTTTTTTCTCTAATACATTTTCACATACTCCTTAAGGTACCTTTACAAAACTTATGTTATTGGGCTAGAGGAAGAACGCACATCACAAATTTTAAGCACTGCAATTCATTGCAATCTGCTCCACTATGGTTGATACTGACTACTGGGGGTGGTGGGGCAAACAAAAAAAATGAACAATCTTTGAGTAGCTTTCTAGACAGGATATTGACAACTGCCCTGAGGCTGATTCTGGCACATGTAAATGTATTCCGATGAGATGTAACTACTATTTACACAGCATTCTACTCTTGGTTTTGCTTCAATAAGAACTACTTCCCTGAATTTACCCACTCCATTGGTATCGTGCAGGTTGCCTAAATATTATGTAGTGTTCAGTAGAAAAATGCTCACTTTTCCAGTTAATAATGAAAACATCTCTAACAGTATAATTTCGTTTTTAAGACCAGAGATTTTCTGATCCGTCTTTCCAAGAATACTACCGTTTGTTTACTCTACGCTCTATCAAGCAGAAAATGTGACTATGATATAGGAAACCCAAGAGGGATGGTCAACGTCTACTTTAATGTTAGGTTTCCACCTTGTCTCCTGTATGGAATGCCACTGCTGAAATTCCTAAGTCAGATGCACAGAAGGGCAGCTTTCCTGTGAGCTGCAATGTACTCTTCCTTTGCTAAACTGGATTTCTTACATTTTTATTTATCTAATCACACAATATCTTCCAGGTATTTGGAACAGTATTTTCCAAGCTAATGACCTTATTATATACACTTTACTCCCAAACTATGGATTAGTAATTTAGTAAAGGCCAAGACAAAAATAGTTTCCAAATTTTATCTAAGCAGATACAGTACTTATTGTGAGGTATGCTCAAAGGCCACAACCCCTTGCAAAGAGAACTTTTAGCAGCTGATTTTTATCAGCAACTCAAAATCAACATGGTAAGATGAGTCAACAATAAATTCCTTTCAAATGTTAGAAATTGAAAGTCCCAACTGTAATACTGAAGACTTGCATAAACACCAAGATTATCACACAGTAACCATTCAAAATATACTGAAAGTTAGAATTTTCTTTATATGTTAAATACTGCATATGACAGGGCAAACTGGCACTAATACTAAAAAAGGAAATACACATTCAATTACCATCTTAACTAGAAATTAACTGTACAGTTAAGTACTGTACCATCCAGAAATGTCAGACAGCATAGTCCCATAGACCCTTCAGAATACAAAATGTGCCAATTCTCGTAATCTTAACATGACACAGAACAGATTCATAATTTTCATGCAAAATAATTTTATCTTCTTTTTTTTTTTTTAAATAAACTATTTTTCCATTGCATCTTTGCTGGTAAATTACCCAGGCAATCATAACACAATAAAACCAATTCCAAATCTATTTGCCTATCCAGAGCTCACAAATTCTCATAATTCTGGATATACCTTATTGAAGTTATTTTAGTAATATAGATTTTTTTTAATGCATTGATTAATCTTTTCCTCTCCCCCATAAGTTGTACTTTGTCATTTCATTTTTGTTTGCATTCATGTATTTATTTGAATGTGTGCAACAAGAAAACCTCCTCACAATGTCAGCTGCATCTCCCATATAGTTCCATTAATGTTACTAAAATTGCTCACTTCCTCCAAATAAGACCTTCAAGTGATTGATCTACGCCATTAATGACTTTCAGTAAATGCTGAATATTACACTCCACTTGCTGGGATAATTTTAGTAACCCTAATCCCAGATTTTGCACCACAGTGAATATTTCCCAATATAATTATTCATAGGACAATGGTTTTAAGACTGAAAATGTTTTTATCCTTTTGACATGGTCAAAGGAAGGAGATATAAGTCCAAGTAATCATTCTTACTTTAACATTTTCCTATAGGTCATTACTGTTTTCTATTAGAAAAGATGTTGCAATTACTAGGCTTTATGAAGTATGTTTATGGAAATAACAGTGGACTTAATCAAACAAAGCAGACCGAGTCCTTAACTTTTATTTTTGAGATCTACTTCTCTAAACAGTGCTCAGCAGTTGATAAACTTTTCTTCTGTTAAACAAAACCCCAAAATACAGCTTAAAATTTTAGTTTAAAAATTGTATTAGTTAAAAAATCAGATGCAAGATGTGGACTTGCATTACCAGACATTAACACTGACTTCTCACTTCTGGTGCTTTGATTTTTAAAGCATTTATTAGATACAGAAAACCCCCCAACCCCAACAAAAAACCAATTGCACCACTCCAAAACACAGGTGCAGGGCTGACCACAAGGTCATCGTTCCGGCTCCTCCCAGAAGATGGCAGTGTTTGTTGCACAATGCCATCTGTGCAGGACAGGGGTGCTCAGCACTGCCTGCACCACCCACCCACCCCACCAGTGCTGCCCACCCTCCTGCCACCCCCTGCCACCCTACACTTGGAACAGTCACTCGCCACCTCTCCTCATTGTGAAGCCACAGAAGGGGCCAGGACCCTTTGGGACACACAGTGGCCTTCGCTCTCTGGCACCAAGCTCTCCACTTGAACATCCTCCACCAATAGCCAACCCCTCAAATTTCCAAGAGCTGCGTCGGAGCAAGCGGCGCATGTTTTTCCCTGCCCTATCCTCTCGCTTCTTTGCTGACAGATGATCAAATGAGGCATACGAGATCTATCTTAGCTCCAGGCATTCCTGCAGGCACTCTCTGTTAAAGCAAGGAGAGGTTGCATCAGGGATACAAAGGCAATCTCTAAAGGGACAGTACATTACCTGTACAATTGCTGCAACAAAGCTCAGTCATTTGTACCAAAAGGAAGCTACTTTGAGCAAACATCAATAAGGTCACTTAAAACCAGATTAGCATTACTAAGTTGAAGCTCAAGTGATTGACTCAAACCTCTCATCCTCTTAAATCTCCAGTGCTTTCCTTGTATTTATCATGTACAATATAACATGCAGATTAAAAAAAAGCCTTAAATGGTATCTTGAAACATAATTCTTTAAATGTAAGCAACCACTTGCAAATGCTCACTGAATACAAATACGGAAGAGATAGAAGCAGTAAATCCTAACAAAGCTAACTGTGCTCAGACACCACTGGGTGCTGTTCTGTGAACACAGAGCCTGTAACTCCTCAGTAGCTCAATTCTACCTGGGTTAGCAATAAATAGACCTAAAGGAGACCAAATGCCAGTGAGGACTATCATTTTAAGTAACTTGCTTTGTAATCTTTGTCAGTGTAGGATTAGTAGTTGCAAGCCTCAAAAAACAAGTGCCACCTACATGAAGTCTCTGGCAAACACCTCCTATAAAATCATGATTTCAAACGAAATAGTGCTGACTATACAAATGCCCAGTAAAAACCACAATTGTCTCCCCTACGTTGGGCAATACTTGACAGTTTCACAGAAAAAGAATGCAGTTCATTATATGACTGCTGTTAGTAAGAGCTTCTTTCATGTCATGAAATGGGGAGCTTAGATAAAACATTCCAATGAATTATTTCCTTATCAATGTCCAAGTTATACTTCAACCTCAGATATTCCAAAACCTTCAGAATATCCTTGTTTTTAGGCACCGAAATGCCTCTGATTCTCATGTGCATACAATGTACCCTGAGGAGTATCACACAGCTTATCTTCTTACTTATACACAAAACATACATACACTAGATACATTTGTTATCCAGGTGGAAGACAGACAGGCATGCAAAGGTAAGTGCCTTCATTGTGCAACGTCAATGAAGGACTTCAGCAGATGACAACAGTTTTCAGAGGTGAAAGGTGGACTGTTAGATTCGGGCAACCCTGAGAAGCCTGTAACAAATTATAGCAGAGAAGGAAAGAAAGATACTATTTAAAAGGATCAAGTGACAGTGTTTAGGATAGAGCAGAAATCCAGAAGCTAGACCTGTGGAGACAGCCAGTGGCCACGCTGCCCTGCCACGCTGCTGCCAGGCCAAAAGGAACATCACTACAGCTTAGGTAGCTCAGAAACCGAACAATCCACTCACTTGTGTCATAGCTGGGATAACTTTTACTGACGGAGCTTCTAGAGCCTTACAGTCTCACCCATGTAAGTCTCAAAATGTTCTCTGATTTTCATTATTACCAGGGCTGGAAGAGAAGGCTTTCAATATATGTCTACAAACATAGGTGTTTTCCCCATATAACGCTCAATTTTCTTTTAAAGTAACCGCTTCGGAAAATATCACAGATACACTTTTTTTCTGCTACATTCATAACAAGTATTTGTTCACCTCATCATCACCTCATATTTAGGTAATGTTAGTGACGTTCATTGACCCGTCTAGCTTCCAGATGTCACGCATTTTGGATGATGTTTTTGCAATCCTGTCACATTCCTGTACTTCAGCCGAATTCTCGTGAGCTGAAGTGAGCCCAGTCCTACGAAAGGCAGCAGATAGTTTTATTATTGTGCACAAAATGCAGAGAAGTCTGGCTTGGGGGACCAGTTCTTTATAAGCTATTCCAGGGCTGTCGTTTCAGGCTCAGAGCACGAGTAGTAAGTGGGAAGAGGAAATGGTGGCAAAGCAAAGTGACGGACAGATCAGCCAGGAACACAAAGGCCAAAAACCAGTCTCCATCCTCCCCTGCCAACTGCAGCAGGCCTGTCCCACCAAGTTCATGGAAACAATGACGAGGGGCCTCAGCAGCACGGCAGCACCAAAGAGCACTCAGCTCCCAAGCACCTCACAGCCTCTCCCGCAGAGCTGAGCTGCCTCCCTGCCTGCTCCACATCACTGCTGCCTGAACAGCAGCTCTCACCAGCACCCTCCTGACACCCTTGGAGAGAACACTTCCAGCTACCTAACATTTTGTCCAAGTCCATGCACCCTTCTACACATCTGCTTCAAGTAGAGAGAATTTTTCTACTAAGAACTCACTATATTTTTCAGAATGCAGGCAAGGCAATAAATAATTTTACATGCACTCCAAGCAAAAGGACAGAGGACTTGGCAGTTATGGAAGAACACTATACTAATGAACAAGAATAAATACTTAAAACTCTTCCTCAAATAGAAAAGTAATTTAAAATTGCTACATAAAATAAACTTAACTTTTCTACCAACTGGAAATACACACATTAAATATGAAGACTCTAATTATTCTTTAGATTGCCTATCTGCATAGTATAAGTCATCTACTATTTACCAATTTAATAGGAATTTTGGTAAAACTCAATAGCACCACTGACATATTTTACTGTCACTGATCTTACGCTACTTATCCAGGAGGCAGTGCTGCTCCTCAGGGGTCTGTCACCCTGCCTTCCCGCCGTCCCCAGCTGCTCTACAGCCCAACAGCTGCAGCTTGGAGGGTTGCACTGTGATACTGGCTGGACTCTCTGGGCTCTAGAATGCTTTTATCTCCCTGACAAAGAAAAATGTTCCACTGCAATTCACTTGTGGATCAGTAAGTATTCCTAACATACCATGTGCCAGTCAAACAGTCTTTACACATGAATGTCTCCATTCAGGGACAAAAACCTACCATTCATAATTTATAAACAAAAAACCTTACAAACATTATACTATGAATTCCTAGACATACATATATTAGACAAAAAGCAGATCTCAGGCATCAATATATTGTAAAATATACTACAAAAGGTAAAATACATTGGAAAGTTTCATGCTGAAGTATATATGCTTAAAATCCATGTTTGAAAGATTTTTTTTTTACATTTAAGTTGTTGAAAGTGATGTATCCATAGCAACAAAATCCTAGACAAGATGACAGGTAACTAGATGCACAAGACAAAGAAAAGGGCTATTTTATAAGACTCTCCATAGGAGTACCTCAACTATTAATCAATTACCTAGTGCAAGAGATTAGATTTTATTTTTGTAAAGGCTTCCAGTTCTGTAAATTACACTATTACTCAGTATTAAAGAAAACATCTCATCCTCCCTTTCCCTCAAAAAAATCTGGCAGAGACCTTCAAGTTTCCCATGCCAGAATGTAAATATTGATAGTTAGAAGCTGCTAGTAAACATACGTAACAGACTTTCTCATCCTTGATTATACACTTCTGAGAGTGCTGGAGCAGAAATCCTACACCATAGCTTTATTTGTTTTGAGGGACATTGGTCAAAGAGGTTTTTTCTGTCACAGTTTGGCAGCTATTCTTGCACTAGAGGGAACTTTCCCAAATACTTTTGGGACAAAGACTTCCGAAGAGACCAGCCATATTTCTCTGTATGTCATCAACAATTCTATGGCACTGAACAGGTGGTAAAACTATAGCTCAGTTATTTCTCTATTTCCTTTTCAACACTGACAGACACTGCTATGGCTATGAGGACAGGCAAAGATAAATTAGCATCATTATTTCTTCTGGGCAACACAGTCTGCTTATCTTCTTCAAAGCCAGCTCTCAGTTCAAATGATATGCAAAGAAGACTTGTGCTGTTTCACTTGACAAATTCATTGGTCATAATGTTAAAGACACACTGGGGGAAAAGGTAGCCTATCTTTTTACACTTCCCATCACCTTATCTGACATGTCCCTGTTTAATCATGATACTTGGCTTACCAGTAATGCTTTCAAGAATCCTGATGCCCTCCCTCTCCTACTTTCCATTTCTGCATGAAGAAAATACAGATAAGGTACAGAAAATTGGCACACAGTGTGTTTTACAAGTCAGACTGAAATAATGCATCAGTGGAAGTTACAATTTGCTTCACCATATATATCCCCTAGAAACTAGCTGGCTGCACACTGGAACTTGGGGGGTAACTTGGCTTGACCTTAACAGGTCAACATTTCTTTAGGACAGATGTGATGGGGTCTATTTAAATCACAGAGTTTTGGACTTTGAAGGAAACAAAAGAGATCACCTGGATAGGTTAAATCAGACCCTCAACAATACTTTAATTCAGAACTTGTTTTTTGCTCTGCTTTTTTTTTTTGTAATTATAATTTCTATTTTCCTAGTACGTCTGTTTTAATGTTTTCAATAAAATCTGTGATAAGAATCTCTCCACACCACACTGGAGCGCTTCAGCAATTCACAAAGCTCCATTACAGGAATGCATCTTTCCTGACACACATATACACAGGAAACCCCAAAAAGTTCTGAAGGAAAAAAAGACCAAACATTTTTACATTACATTCTAAAATGTTTTTAAAAAGCAGAATAGTACTGAGATGCATTCAGATTTATTTGCTAGCATAGACATCTGCTGATATTTCTATTAAGACTCAAATGAAATACCTACCAATCTAAAGCCATCTATGCAATCTAAAGCATTAGACCTATTTTTAGCAACGTGCAAGCACGGCTTAAAAACTTTCAGAACTGAATGCTTTACTTTTGGTATTTCTAGTTTCGGAATGCTAGACGTTCAAAATTCCTCCTCTCTGGTTAGTTCAATTCTGAAAACAGCAGTTAAACTATAAGCACACTAGATAAGATAGTAGCAGGCAAGTCTCTTCTACAAATTTCCCACATATGGCTCTACCAGCAACATTATGAGTTCCATGAGCATCCTAGGAATCTGAAGAGAGTAGAACGCAAACATGACCTATGTTATGCAGGTCTTTATTCCAGCTGCAGCCTTTAGAAGACTGAACAGTGCCAGAACACTCAGACAGTGTTGACACATTCCACTTTTATCAGGACAAATTCATTAACCCATCCTGTGTTGTAAGAAAATTTGAAAAACAATTTAACTAATATATGCTATAAAACCGCCTAGGATCAAGGTCGTTGTTCTAACAAGTACAAATTAGAGGCATTGTTAGAAATAGAACAATGGAATCGTTAATTAAAATATTTACAGTTAAGTGTGGCCTGACCTGTCAAATTTATTTTCCCTCTGTCATCCTAGCAGGTCTCTATTCAAAGTTTGAGTTTATACACTCTAAATTCCTCTGAACTGCAAAGACACCTAATTCAAGATGGGACTGGAGACGTGGAGAACCCCATTTAAGGGTTTAAAAACTAGTATTTTGCTGCAAACTCAAGAGATCCCAATGCCACATAGTTTTCTTTCCAGCTGTACTAATGGTTTACTACATGAACAAAGCCTTTCATTTTCAAAATGGTACCAAGATATGACCGCATGTTTTCATATGGAAAACATGTCCAGTATGTTTTGAATCTGTTCCCACCCAGAAATTACTAAAAAAAAAACCCAAAAAAAACCCAAGAAAAATGACATTTCATATCAAATTTAGTAAACAAGACAGAATGTGAGGAGTCTCTCTTTAGAGCAACAGAAGAAAATTAACTGCTGGTGACAGGGAGCACAAAGACTGTTGCTGTGAATTAGCACAGGTCTTTCAAGTGTATCTTCTCTCAGGTGTTTCATTAAACACAGGATTCAGGGCTGCACACTACCACATGGGAATTCAAGCTGCAATAGTAACTTCAAAGACATTTTTATATTCAGCATGAGATGTCCTGAAAATGTAATACTGGCTAATTAAAATAAACTGCTTTAGTACAATATGAACTAAACCCATGAATGTTTAGGCTTCTCCAGTTTTAAAATGTTAGTATTCAGGGAGCAGTGGTCTTCCTCTAGCTTCTTTGACTGTAACACTTGCTGCTCTACTCATATTTTCAACAGAAATCATGACAGCTAAATGGGATATAAAAAATTTGTTTCTGCATTTCACCTACACGCCCTTTTGAAAATACTTGCATTAAAGGTTTTATTTTCAAAATGACTGTTTTCTGCGAGCACACAACCTCTAAGGCCGAGGCATGTAATGACTGCTTCATTCAGAACTTTAAATAAAGCTACCATCTGGAGACACAGAATTGTTTTAAACCTAAGATGCCCAAAAATTCAACCGATTTAAGTTTCAAATTTCTAATCCAACTAATGAAACAGAATATTGGAAATTTAAAAGGAGATATGCACCCAGTATATACTTGAAGTAATTTTCAACAGTTGATGAAAAGTAAATGAGTACTAAAAGCTCACAATTACAGCAATTTCACGATTATAATTCGCACCATTTTGACTAAAATTTTGATCCGAACCCGAAGTGCAGCTTGTAATCAGGTGCGGCTTATATATAGACAAAGAATGAAAAGTTGTTGTTTTAGTTTGGAGGACAGGTGTCTGCTGAGAAAGGCAGGAACTTCTCTTTGAAATGGAGAATGTAAACCCCCTTTCTCCAAATTATTATAATTTTGAAAACAAGGGGCTTTCAAGGAAAGATATGGGAATTAGGAATAACAGTTCTTTACTAGGGAAATTAAAATAGAAATACAGTACTACAAAGAAACAAACTCCAAACCCTGACAAAGTCAGAGTACAACCTGACACCCCGTCAGGCAGGGTGTTGGTAGCAGTCCCATTAAATGGTGGCTGCATCCTCCTGCAGTGACAGATGTGATTCAGTTGGAGCAGTGCTCCTGTAGAAGGTGCAGTTTGCCTCCGGAGGTCCTGTGGTGATGTGGAGAAATCCGGTTTTCCTCTGGAGTCCAGTGGAGAAAGGGGCTCCCTTAGTGTCCCAAACCCTCTGTTTTTGTCTTGGTAAGAAATGTTGGGCTCTTCCCCCTGGCTGGAGCAACTTCCAATGGGATGAAGTAATTTTATCAGTCCCACAGTGGGACTCAATGGGCCATTAGCAGAAAATGACTGGCTGGAGGAAGGATGGGTTGTGAAAAGACAAAGAACAATGCCCCGCCTGGTTTCAATGGATGGCCCATTAGCAGAATATCTCACATGGAGATAAGGATCACTGCCCCCACCCTCAACAGATGGTGATAAAACAGATACCTTTTATCACACTCCGTATTGTAAAGTGTGGCTTATAATCAGGTGCAGCTTATATATGGACAAAGAACGAAAAGTTGTCGACACCTGGAAGTGCGGTTTATAATTGTGAAATTACTGTACTTCCAACTGCTTACATGAGCATGAGCAGCCCATAGCTGTGTTGAATCTAAGACCACATGTGTGTCTCATATGCACTTTACTGGTACTCTAATACCAGTGTTTAAATACTGTTTAAAAATTGAAATAAGCTCTTCCATAAACACCACAGATGCCTCTCAAGTTCTGGAACTCTCAGAGCTGATGAAGTCCACAGGAAGGGGATGATGGTATTCGACTGGCCAGTCTCCTCTTGTATGGCTGCTAAAACCCACTTTCACACAGCTTAAAAACACAGAGAAGTGAAAAAACTAATTGAGTGCATTCACTTTAGGGGACAAATATGTCAATCATATGACCTTCCTGCTCGAGGCAGCGTGTTGCTAGGGAAAGAGCTTTCTCTGCTATTTACTGAGCCTTCTTTTCAGCTTTTAGAGGCCAGCCAAGCCTTGTTTTCCACAGACAGGAGCGCTGCCTGGCAGGGAAGGGCACAAAGGGCCTTTGAGGAGCACCTCTTCCCCAGGGAGCCACACCACTGCTGGGCACACCTGACCACTCACCACGTTCCCTCCTCCAGACACAGCCCCAGCCTGTGGCTACCGTGCTGGGTGGGTGGCAGGTGACCTTCCCTGCCCCAAGGAGGAAAGGCAGAGCCATTCTGGCTGCTGGGGAGCCTGAGCTGCACGCAGCAGCCACAGGTGTGTGTGCTGGGAGGTGTCCATCACTTCAGAGCACCTGGCAGCAAGGCACAGGTTTGATCACAAAGTGACACGAGGCAGCTCTCTGATGCCTGACAGCCCTAAAAATTTATTTGCACTGTCACTTAGGAGCTGAGGGAAGAGATGGAAGTTCCATCTATCAGTTTGTATCACTATTTTGTTTCTACATAACATAAATTCAGCATTAAAAACATCTTTAAAAGCCTTTCAAGATAGCTTCAATTCACCAAAACACTTCTGACATCTGCAAATATTACATAAAGATATACATGCAATTGATTTTAATTTTTTAATCAATTCCTTTAATCTTAGTAACTTCAGTTACAAAAGATTAGTGGATTCTCTAGTAAGTCATGAAAATTATGCAACATACTTCAGGCTCTTGTACCTACTCCAGAATAACAGAAGTGATAATTTGACTTTTTGTTTTAAATGTAGTCACGTAATTTTCCTGTGTAATCACCCGCAATAATTCAAACATACACAAGTCTTGTTTTAATTATTCATCATAGTTCTTGGGGGTAAAAAAAACAAACCAGAACCTGAAACTGGAGTGTCAAAGAAAATTAAACCAACTTCATGTTTGAAGATATTCACCTTGTGGGCTTTGGGAAGTAATCATGTACCTTAAGATCAGTATTTCTCATCCAGATTTTGACAAACAAGAACCACCTATTTTTCATAATGTATTAATACGAAGTCAGTTTCCTACGATATTCTACTTTGTATATGAGATTTTATTCTGCTAGGTTTTAAGACCATATTACAAATACTTATTACTAAAAATAGAGGACATCAGCAGTAACAAAAATTTAGTTTTGAAAGTATTCCTAGTGCTTTAAAAAAATACCCCTTACATTCTGAAAAACGATACCAAATTGCAATAAAAATACCTTTCTGTTATCTACCAATTTGCAGAAGACATTAGTATTTCAGCAATCTAAGTTTATAACATAGTTAGAGAACTTTCCTAAAACTTGTTAAATTAAAAAAACCCAACCAAACCAAAAAAAACCCCAAAGAACAACAAAAAACCACCCCAAACCAACATCCCTCCCAAATAAAACAACCGTTCTTATAAAAAGTGTTTTCTAGGACGTGCAGTAAAACCTACACATTTCCCCCCCCACCAAAGACTGTTCAAATGCCATGCATAAACAACAAACTCTACCAGTTTTGCATGTGGACCATATTTCAGAACTCTCTCTCTCACAAGCAAGTACAGGTTATGACAGAAATGGGACCGTGGTATAGCAAACATCATCTTCTGTTCAGAAAGTACGGGGATCGTGAGGTACCTGCCTAGAGACTTGGCAAAATAAAAGACTGGTTAACTTAATTGGAAAATCCCTGAAGAAATTGCTCTCTTTTTTTCCTAAAATCCTACATTACCAGAATCAACTAATTTTAATTTTCTTTCTATATAATAATTTAGCCTATATGATAAGACAATTAAGTTCTTTAAGCATAATCTGCTGTCCTAGAATGAGAGAAGTATGTATCAGGGCTATCTTAAATAATTAATTTCACCATTCTTCCCTGCTGTTCTACACACTAATTTAAAAATCTGCCTCCTCAGCAGACACAGACACTAAAGTAACCATTTAGCAGGACTCACAGTATAAATTGGATCAAATTTCACTGCAAGTTAAAGGCTACACTGGGACAGAAATATTCAAGATCTCTGTGTTTCTCTTTGCTGCTGATCACTGCGTATTTTGCAGTGTTGCATCCTGAACAGCTTGCTACAGACTCTGGTTCAGGTATTACACTAAAACTTAATTTAATAGTTTTCCTTTCTTATTTTCTAAGCAGCTGGGTACCTGAACTGTGGCTGAAACAGACTGCAGCCACTGAGCCATCCTAGATCAATGCCGTCATGTCATGCTCAGGAAACCACTCTTGACAGGATACTCCTGCAATACTTCTTTGTAGCATCTCCCCTGCAGCTCCTAGCTAACCTTAAATGCCAGATACATATTGTAAGACCTTTGCAGAGAACATGCAATGCTGGTATTAAAAATATTAACCCAGCCTAATAACATCAAACAGTTCCAGTGTTAACTTAATTTCTTCCTACACATTCCGTAGTAGTGCCCTGCCCTTCCTTCACTCTCACTCTGTATTGTATTGATGTGAAATTTCCATCTGGTCTCTGAGTGATCCTCGAGTCCTGTTAAACAAGCAACACTGTCCCATTTCTAGATTTCTGACTCAATTCTTCACATCTTTCTGTCCGAATATTGCAACACTCTGGTTCTCTAAACGTTTATTGTTCTAATCCAATTTTTAGGAGAAACAAATTTAGACTTAGATGTTAAAAATGTGAAGAATTAAATTGTCTCTCTGAGACTGTAGAATTATACTTTTGTATTGTAATAGACAAGGTGCACAACCGTAAGCACAAGCAGCTTAAAATACATTTTCTACTACAAGACAAATCACCTTAGTGCTTCTTAATCTCCTGAGCCTCAGAATCTCATTAATATTTCAAAATAATACCTAAATTCAGATAGTCTCTAATTTTATGGACTACATTCTTATACATAGCACTTTGCAGTAAAAACCTCCCTTAATGTGAGTAAAAACTAATACATAAGAAAAAAAAAATCCCAAACCAGAAAAAGTATATTTTAAGCTTTCAGTTACATGACATGGTTGAAAAATTAAGAAGAAGACCTAAAAATTGATGCAAATTTTTGGATGCTCAGCATAACTGAAGAATATAATTTACTCAGCATTCATGGGAAGAGACAAATTATATCATTTTCCTTAAGCCACGAAAAATAAGGACACAAAGGTTCAAAAGGTGTGAAAAGCAAGGCATATAATTCTGAAGCTATTCAAATGAATGGGTAAATTAATGAAATTTTGTTTCCAGTATGTATAAAAATAAGTTGCTGAGCATCAGTGTATGACTGAGTTCAGAAAGCTAAGACTTTGAAAAACACAGGATGGAATGGGAATCAATCAGACAGAAAACTTAGGGGAGAATAATTTCAGAGGAAACAAGTTCAGACAAGTTTACCTAGCAAATACAACAGTCGATTCCAGAATGTAAAAAATTAAAATGCCATCCTTAAGACTTTTTCCCAGGCTCCAAATTAGTTCAGGATGATTAGGCTGAGGTTTTACATTACTGTCAAATAAGTCAAAAATTATTTCTGAAGAGGTAAAAAGCCTCTCACAACTGGCACTCCTGTGGTACTTTAAGCCAATTTAGCTAGCGGTGGTCACAGTCTTCCTCTTTCCTCACTTGTCCCGTATCTATCACTGTACCCGGGACTGAATCATGCCAACCTGCTCATCTGGCACACTTTCTTACTTCAACTTGTTTATTTTTCTACCAGGTTACAAAACTGAAAGAGCTCACTGCAGATTCAACAGTAAGGGAGGAGAGAGTGATGGGAGCTGACACCTCAGTGTGCCAACTGACTCAGTTCCATGTCAAATCAGTAGTCTTAGTCTTGCTAATTCTGAAACCCAGCAGTTTAATCTTCTTTTCCAACTAGAAACCCCACCTGATGACTAAATGAATCCTTCTTTCATAACAAAATATTCCATTTTGTTTTTCTTATTCCTCATTCTCTCACAAGTATTTTTTAATAGTTTTTGCCCATCTCTTTATTTACAATCATTCTCCTTTCTGTTTTTCTTCTTTCTTGATGCCAACCTTCAGTGGAGAAATGCTATTACAGCATCTCTTGGCCAACTATCACAATCCTCTAGTTTACCTTAAACCATGAGAAGTGTACTCCTCCATTTGTAGATTTGCTCATCAGGAGCAATGGCTACAATCTCAACCATTTACCTACTACTCCAAGTACACACATTCACATTTTGTAGACATATTTGAACTTCTTTGGTATTTGTACTCCATGTTCTAAAAGCACTGAAAAAACTAATTTCAACCTGCAAAAACATCATCATCATAAAAGAGCAATTCTTACACTTTATACCAGCAACTTTAAATCCATAGCAGTTAAATAGTGTGCCCAGTACTTACAACGCTACATGTTAAGAAACTAAAAATGATGCTTGGTTTGATAGTGTGAGGACTCTACAAAAATCAATTTCATTATTGATATTATTTCCTTTTTGTGTATTATATTCTTCTATAGAATTACCCCTAGTGAGAGCTGTTGATTTCTTTTTTTAGCCAAGAATTGTATGACTTAAGATTATGCATTTTCTTTTCATGTCTCTGCATGCAATGTTAATTTTAGCATAACAGTATATAAACACTTCTGACCTGAAGTTCAAATACCTACAATACATGCAAAGAACCTGCTCTCAAAAGTTCACAAGTTAGTAAGTGAAAACAATGCAGAAGGAAACAAATTGTTGGAATCTAAAGATCAAAGGCAAAAGTAACAGTGTCCCTGCAGAAGCAGAATTAAATGGAGACTGGATAAAAATACTTTCAAGAGAAGTTATTAGAAAAGAGGGAGTGCCCAGAGAAGAAACAGCTGCTATCCCTACTGGTCTAGCAGCATGCACATTTCTTTGATTCTCAGGATTCCTGGACCAGCAGGAGCCAAGAACCCTCAAAATATAACAAATTAAATACAGAGAACAAGTACTTTGCATAGTTTCCCACTTCTTCCCCATTATGGTATTCCCACCTTTTCTGTGTGCATATCCTTGACACTTTCTCTGTGTTCTCCAGTGCTGGGTGAGACATTCAACAAGGTGATTTATGTCTCCAAAAGCCCCAGAAAATTTGAGAACTACTTTTCTAGAACTTAGAAAATCGGCTCACAGAAAAATCTGGTAAGTGCTTTTTTATTATATCCACCCACAAATTAATTAGCTGTAGTTTCATTCAGGAGTGAAGCAGAAAGGGGACTTTTGCTTTTTACATGAAGCAACAGGCTCATCATAAGTTCATGAGAGCATACTTTAGCCGGATTCAGATTTAGATTCAGATCTTAGCAGGCCCATCTCAGTTTTACCTAAAACCAGACTTTTTTTCTGTATGCCATACTTTCAGAAGTTTAAATGGTAGGGTTTCTCCTACACTGCTCATGGGGTAAAGGACAGAATATCCTTCAAATGAAATATCCATCTTCTATCAGGTAACTTGCCTGATGTATGTTTCAATGTGCTCTGGAGAAGGATGCTTCTGATGGGACCAATCAATAAGTTTTAGGTTATGAAAAACCTTTATTAAAAGAACCCCTAAGTAAAATACTAGGCAGCAATTCCCACCTTCCTCTTTCACAGGTATTGCAAAATGAAATTCATACTGTGTAGCCCAGATTCAGTTATCAGAACTTTTTAAATATCACTTCACAACACCTGACATAGCCAAAAACATCCCACCAGTTTAAGCTTTTCCTGCACTCCCACTGCCACTTATTTTCACCTCAGTTGTGCAAGTCAAGCAGAGAGAAGAGGAAGAATGAACAAGATGTGATGTAATATAGGTCCCAATCAAACCCCACAACCTGTAGAACTAAAATTTTAAAATGCAGAAAAAATCCCAGAGTATGAAATCAGAAAACCATCATACCAATATATACCTTTTTATTTTTTCAGATTTTTTACTGCCTGATTTTTGCAAAAAGCATTGATTTGCACACGTGCTGTAAGGTATTGGAGCTAAGGACCTAAGTGATGCACACAGTTCAACTCAGTATCCCAAAGAGTCTCCTGTAATACTGCCTTTTCTATATGTTTTCTAATGCTGATAATGTCCTCTAATCATTTAGCAACCATCTTATAATACAGAGTGTAGAAGTTTTCATAGTTTCAGTTTCTCAAGCCACTTCACAAACACTTAGATACAATTTTTACTTTATTGTAAATATTCATTAATATTTTATGAAAAATTTTGCCTTCTAGTAACGCATCTAAGAAATAAGGAAGTATGGGGGTGGGAATCAAGTCTGATGGAATCAATTTCCTGACATTATTTCTCTAAGTAACTTTGAATGAACAGTTAAAATTTTGAGTATTAGTAAGAGTAAATGCTGCTCCTGTTGTCTTCTAATTTCTTTGGAGATATTTCTAAAGTTTCACAGAAACAGTACCCTGAGGCTACCAAACAGCTTCAGCTGCATCATTAGTAACAGTTCAGGAATTTGTTAGAACTTAGCAGCTGTTCAACCACTGAATCACCAGCACAAATTCACTATTTTCCTTTGCTAATTTACAGGATTCCTGCTAGTGATGTAAGACTGTATCAAGGAGTTCTAACCGTATTTTTATGGCTTTAAAATAAAGTTAAAATTACTGCCATTACGGCAGTACTGCTCTCTTTTTAATTAGTTCCACCTCCATATCCTAATACTTACGATGAGTAAAGATTTGAGATATGTACTAGAAAGGATCACAAGGCAACATTTAAGCCTTAAGCTATATAACCGATATAAATTATTTTGGGGAAAATATTGCATACTGCTTCAAGTATGACATGTCCTTGAATACACACTTTTAAAGCTAGCATCAAAGTATTCAAGCACTATAACCTTTTCTATTTCTTTAAGTTACCCTATCTGTAAGTGGCTGGGAGAACATTAACACATGCTTCCAAACAAGCGGAGCAAAACCCTGGCCATCAGTTCCTCCGAAGCTACTACAGCTGACTTCTGGAGCACAGCTGAAGGTTAAACAAGCATAAGTGATGTTCATCACTTGAGGCACTTGTGAAAGCACCAAGTCCATCTTCTCACATTTCAATAGCATCGGTGCTGACAAAGAAGTCAGCGGGTCAAAGCCCAACTCCCTTTAGAGAGAAGGCAGGCAGGCCTGAGCTGGGAAAACATTTACATGTGACCCGAGGAAAAAAACAGTTTGAAGGGCCATAGGACCTTATTTGTTTTCGAGCGAAACCTCAATGCCCTCCCTCCCCTTTCAGAAGCAGATCTGACAAGTGTTGTAATAAATATTACATGCACAGAGGAAAGTTGAAATCAATAGCAGGTTAATGTTTATTGAAACAATACAGAGAACCATTTTTAATAGTATTACTTGAAAATAGATCTAATCTAGCAAAGGAAATTCAATTTATGTTTAGAGAAATCAGATGTTGCTTTTTACTCTGGGGATTTGTTGCAAACTATGTCTCTCAAAATGTGCTTACTGTACTGTATTTAGCAGAAACAGTTTAGCCTTAATAAGCTGATAGTCTGCAAGGGAGCATGGATCAACTTATTCTCATTAAGAATGTAAGCAGCTTTCTAACAGCCTTCTTTGCTGTTCAGCCCATGCCAGAGAAAGCAGGGATCTCTCCTCTAAACCCCGTAATTTATGAGTTTATTCAAACTCGCCAAATTGCTTTAAGTAAACGCCTCTTATATTTGAAAATTCCCATGGCAACTCATTTAGTTTGGCAGGAAGGCAGACCCAAATTCAATCCTTTTATCCTCCTGCTAAACCATTACAATGGTAATTCTGCTCTGACACACTGAAGAGACTGCTAATTACTGCACTGGGTCCCCAGACAGATTCCCCATTCAGATTAAAATGGCAGTGCAGGCAGAGAACAGCAGCAACACCTTTGTGCACAGGAAGGGATGTACTCTCCATTACGGCTTTTTACCAGAGAGGCTCCAAGGCTGCAGAGACAAAGCATCTCCTATCCACTAAGTCATGCAGAACAAACACCGGGAAGGCAAAAAGCCAGCCGAATGACAGCCACGGGGACAACTGAGCCACTAACTTCAGTGTGCTGACTACTGAAGGTACTTAGTCACCTCTCAAATGGAATTAATTAATCTTGTTATTGCTGTTATATACCGCATGTAATAGCCTAAAGTACAGATCAAGGAACTACATAAAATGCTACTGAGTACTGTGTCATTATACCCCATGTGCAAGAGCCCGCTGCCTGCCTGTCGTGAGAATGTCTCAATTCTTGAAAAGCCACCCAGGCCCTTCTACAGAGTTATTTATTTTGAGAAGGGGACGTACGGATTTTGTAGCAAAGCTTTTTTTCCCCCCTGTCATTTTTAATCGAGAAAATGTGAAGGAAACTAATGACTGCACCCTTGCTCTTTTGCCCTAGCTGCTCCCTCTTTCATTGAAATGTAAACAGCAGCTCAATGTTGAAGAGAATAAACATTTGCTGTCTCTGGACTAACAGTGCATCGGAAAAGCCTAAACCCTGGCTTAACTCATTCTTCTACAGCAAATGAAGATGGTGGTGTGTCCTCCCAAAAAATTAATTTTAGTCTGTTTTGGTCAAAATTTCTTTTGGAGCAAGAACACCATAGTAAACACTACAACAACTTTCCTTCCTTTCTCCACATGAAAACTTAGCAAAACTAGTAAAAAAGCTAAATGTGCAAAAGTAAGACAATATTCTTAGAAAGTTACTCAAAAGGGAAGGAAGTCAATTTTAAAATGTTAGAGATCACGTAATGCATTTAATTTCAAAACATACCATCTGATTTCTCTTTTAATCCAAAGTGAATAGTTAACACCTCAGGTTTTTTTCAAAGTATGACTTTAAATTGTGCAAAAGTTTGATTCGTAACATTTGAGAAAGTTAAGCTTTCACTTAAAAAATTACTGAGATATTCTAAACCAACTGTGTATTTGTTTTAAGAACAGATTTAAAAGCTCTAAAATCCTATATGCAATGGCAAACAAGAAACTCAAAGACAATTTTATCACGAAACATTTCTAATGAAACGCAGTCATAATGTTAAAAACATGATTAAAATGTAGGCTGACTCATCTAACAAACCAGTTACATCTGGTCCAATTAGTGATGCAGTCTACAACTTCTACCAACACAAAAGTAAAACAAAACAAAACCTAAAAAATCCAAACAAAAAACCCCACAACAAAACAACCAAACAACCAACACCACCACAAAAAAACCCCCAAAAACCCCCAAAAAACCAACAGCAAAAAAACCCCAAACAAAACAAGCCAAAAAATCCCCTTGGATATTGCTCCATCTGACTTCTGCATGCAGTTCATTCAGTGGTTCATAAGGATGCTCATGAAGTCAGGACTAGTACCAAACAATAAGCACAACAATCTAACAATGTACTTTAACCTGAGATGTAAGGAGCATTTGAGATAAAACCACACTGATGCATTAATTATGCCTGCCCATATATTATACTTGCCAACTCTATTTTAATTAAGTGTCTATTGGTGCTCTAGATAAGGTCCTCATATGCCTGTAGAATATTCAAGGCATACCTACACTCCAGCATTTACACAGCACATACAGTGTAAATGTATTAGTGTATTACATGTCTATCACCACCTATACATATTAAATGCAGTATGGTCCCAAATACTCCATAAAAACTCTACAGAAAAATGAGTGCCACTCCTATTCTACCCCAAGAACAGTGCAACATCAAATTCAAACTATAGAAATATTGCTCATCTTCACTTAAATAAGAATTAGTGCCTGGCGTTATTTCTAATACTTTATTAAGGATAAAATAATAATTTTAGTTTTGGGGTTTCTGCTATTTCTTTTTCAGGTTTAAGACTGTACTATACACTCATATTTGGCAGTTTACAAATAGAAAGAAGCTCCTTTGCCACATTGTGATGGTGAAAACACAGGCTACCACCCACGCTTCTTTATCTTGCTTTGCCATTTGAAAACAGTTAATGAGTCCAGCTGGACAGCATCTGAAATCTCTCTACGGCTTCATATTTTGGATTGCAGTACGTTTGTTCTTTTGCTTTTTCAGCTACCCCACGCGCCACCAGAAAACAACAAAAAATTTGGTTTTGTTTTGGTTTTGCTTATGAAATTATTCAGTAAAAAGGTTCAAGTCACCCTTATTATCAACTGTACCCCCAGTTTTAAGCGTTCTGGAAGCTCCTATTTCAACTAAGACACAACATACTGTCAGTCTTAATGGGTACAGGAAGGGATGTCTCAAGAATAAGAAAACCCAACTGGTTTATCTAAAGATAACCAGCAAATAACACAGCAGAAGTTCTTGAGCAAGTCAGTATATAAAACTGTTGGGTGTGAGGTCTGGATGTTTACTACAGAGGCCTAAGTGACAGACTGGTTCATATATGATTTTACAAATTGTTTTCCCAACACATCTTTCAGAGAAGGCTGCAGGACTCAGCAAGGATTCAGAAATACCAGTTGCTATGCTTTGCTGAAAGCAATGTATTTTAAACAAGGCAACACAGATTAAATATTGTGGAAAGGTGCTGGAGAGTTTACAGAGGCAGTTTTGAAGGTAGTTTCCTATATTTCCAAAAGCAAGTGTGGGTAGATTAATGAACCAAGGAACTGTTCTGTAGTAAGGTCATCACTACAGAGATGAGAAGCAATTTCACTTGCATCAGATCCTTCAGGATTTCAAGAGTCTCTCCAAGCAGGATGATACTCTGGGTTTAATACATTTTTCTCCCTTTTGCAGAACTCACTTCTACAAAAAAAAGGACAGGAGAACCATGCTCTGACTAGCACCCCTAAGATGCTGCACTTCAGGTATCAAGAGAAAAGAAGAGCTCTGCACTGCACTAAGTACTTCTCATAGGAAACAGAAGTGAGACTTAAATCCTCATCATATCTATTTATATTTCTGAATCAACAAACACTGACACAAGTGAAGGCATAGACACATGTATCAACCTCCCTTTTCCAAGAAACTACGTGGAAAAACTCTTAAACCCTGCTTTCTAGATGGTGCCTTTTTCTGTCTCTCTTAAATCTGGGCCATGTGGCAGACAGGATAGATACTGTTCTCTGCCATAAATACAACACATCCACATGCTTTTAGAAAAAGAAACCTGAATCACCAGAAACATGAAAATAATCTTGATACAGTTAAGAGAGTATAGCCATAAGCCTGAGGTCAAAGTCAGAAAAAGAACTGGTCTAATTAGTCAGATATCTAAAGGATGCTACAGCAGGAAAGAGAAGGTAACTGCGTAGAAAAGCACTGAAAAGATAATTTGAGAAAAAAACTTATTTTTCTCCAGAATCCACACTAAACCCTCATTTATATGCTTTTAACTGTAATGTTTACTTGTCTGGATTGGTAACATATGCTACTAATACTAATGTTCTAGAGCAATATGGACATGTTTAAAATACAAGAATGGAACTAATTTTTTTTTCTGACATTACTTTTTTTTTTTAAATCATAAGCAACATGCTGATATTCTAAAGACAAAACTTAATTTTTCTACTCTTTACATAAGCTTGTCTAGAAATTCATGCTGTTTGGAGAAGCCAAAATGTCAGAAGTTTACTCTTGTGCCATTTAAGTTTCCCTGCTAATAAATTGTTTTAATTAAACAGGATTCTACCAAGACATTTCAGTGAAAGAAATTAAAATGCAAAGCTTTTTAAAAAAACAAAACAAAACAAAGTTATTGGTATGGAAACACCAAAAGGAGAAATTGTTTTCTTTTTCTTCTCATGACTCTACTACACACACTTCCATCAGAAAGAGTCTGCTGAGCCTGGAAAGAGAAGCCATGCCTTAAATTACAGGTGATTTACATTAAATGATTTCATGGAATCATATATCTAATTTCCTAAGTTCCCCTGAACCTTGTATTTGGCTGAAAGCCTATGTGTGATTCACATTTGAAGAAAATTGACTAAACTGAAATAAATAAAACCAGCACTAAAGTATGTTGGGCATTACATCTCAACTACATCATCACAGAAGTTGTCTTAGCAAAGATTTCTAAAGTTTCCAAGCCAATTTGAGACTTTTAGTAAAAATCAGTTCTCAGATTTCAAACATAAACCACTGATGCACACAATGGTGCACCTTTCAAGTTCTTAGAAGTAACCTAGAGTAAGACTTTTAGAAGAGTCTGTACACTTCAGATGTACAAAGTACTACTAATCTTAGTGGGATCTTGTTACTGAAGCCACATAGGATCTTTAAAAAAAATCCTAAAGACAGCAGAATGGTTTAAAAACTATTAACATTTGTATGCTGAAAATGCTACAAACAGATTACTTTTAAATGCTGTAAAATATATCAAATATAAAGCATGACATAATAAGAATAAATTGTGCTATTTGTCAGCTTTAGTGTCTTACATGTTTCACTCTATTTTCCAAGCACTGCAGAATGATTTACATGGAAACAAGAGAGGAATTTTCTCATGATACTGGCAGAGTTCCTTTAAGGCTGTCCACCACATTTTACTGATTAAAAAGTTAAGGTTTATTTAAAGTACCCTTGTTATCATAGGAGAAAACAAGTTCATGTTCTATGACCTGATTAAAAGCCTGATTTTTTATGTTTATCTTTCTTGAATATGATTGACCTTTGAATCATTAAAAGTAAGATATTTCCCTGAAGCTCTCATCACTGCTGAGTAATAAAGGATCTCTTTGGAGAGTTCTCCACCATTCCACTAGGAGAGGAGTTGATCTTGCAAGGATCACTAAGGGAGCTCCCCTCTACATCCCAACCAGCTTCTTTGGATATTAACCAGTAATTTCAAAAATTACTACTGAATGGCAAATACAGGCTTTGCTCTTGCAGACATTAAGAAAAAACACTCTTCTTCCCAACACTGTATCACTAGTCTATCTGTTCCAAAAGCCAGGATACGATTAACTGACAAATGAGATTAGCACAGCATTACAATGCACACTACAGTGAGTTTAAAACAGAAAAAATCCAGACACGCCTCTTAGCAGCCTTGGGTTTGCAGAACATCTCTTCCAAGATAAAACACAGGATCATACTCCTGCAAACAGCTTTTCCACACAATAAGTGAAGATTTTATTATTCAAAACATCTGATGTCTGTTGACAGTAATGATTTTGACTGTTAATTCTAAAAAACTAAGCAATCAATCTTTATTTTAAAACTTTGAAACTTTCATTTAAGACCCTAGAAGTTACAGGTCTGCTCATTAAAAACTGAAACCTCAGATCCACAGACAGAAAAATAAGGCCATCGCTGCCTAACATAGCCAAAAGGCTGAGCAAGGAACTGGAATTGCCCACTTCCATCACCAGGGCACTCAAATGCCCATGCGTACACTTGACAAATCCCCCCTACACCTTCTAATTCCATTTACCTGATGTATCATTTGCTTGCCTTAGTACAACTATCTGCATGGTTAGTACAGCTGCCAAGAAAGCCAGGGTAGCCTAAGTTAAAATTCCATTTTCAAACTAGGGCAACAACCTAGAGAATGAAGGAATCAAAAAGATTCTAAGATGGGGACATACAAATGCATGCAATTGCATGACTGAAATTAGCCTTCATGAAAACTGCTCCAAATGATCATAAGACAGCCAACTCCAAATGGTGGTTATGGGACTTCGATTTTTTCAGTCTCATGAAAAAGGATTTGTAATGTAATTTGTACAATTTTGGAGGCTGTAGCAAAGTATCTATCAAAGGCTGGAATTATTTATTTATAAATAAAGCAGCTGAAATTCTTAGTATCTACAGCTGTGTTTGGTCAAATAGAAAACCTCCTATCTTCTAATCCATTTATAAAAAGCTGCAATATCAAAGGACTGGATATAATGCTAGAGACCTCTGACTTCATTAGATTTGCTGGTGTTGAAATTTCTTTCTATCCAGTATTTCCAAACTATTTGGAATATAAAACACATTTCCCTTTACAATAAAAGTTGAAACTGATAAACATAATTTACTACATACGAAGATGTTGTGAAAACATTAAAAATTAGCTACTAATGGTAATACTGAAAATGTAGAAGGCAGTGCTGTTTTCATTAAACTACCCCTGTTAATAAAGTGAGTTTGAAAATAAGGCAGAGTTTTTAAAATACTTATTGAAATGCAGAAGCTATAAGATAAAAAATTATAAAAACCATATGATTTCCAACACCACACAAGAAATACAGCATACTACTTGATGGAATCTTAAATACTTTTCCTTATGAACTGTTTTCCAAGCAATGCAACTTTCCAGTAAGATCTCACCTAATCACTTTCCAGGATGGTTTACCACTCTTCAATTTAATATAAAACATGCTACAAATGGCCTAGTCCAAAATCATATAAGCTATTTAACATAATCAGCTCCTATCTCTTATATCATGCCCACCTATGTTTATCCTGCTTTAACAGTATCCATAACATTCCTGTATCAAACTCTTAGCCTATAAACAATTTATGAAAGAAAAAGAAACCATATCACTCCTCCACTGAAAGCTCAGGTATTTCTGTACTGTTTAAAAATAGAAACACTTAAGTTCTCTATTGAATAGTAGGTGAAAAACCCTTGGCACTTTTCCACAGGTTAGAATTTTCTGTCTGACGTCAAAATAGCACAATGTAGAGCAACTAGATGACTGTAAATCATCAGTCGGCATTAAACCACAGATGTCTTATGACAAACTTTACTTTTGTATAATTAGAAATCTAGATTTCCAAACTAACACTAGAAATAAAGAATGCTTTAAATGGCTGGAAAAGGGAAATGTTTACTGACTACTTTACTTTGGTATTACACAAAAATCTTTGCAATTGCTAAGATCCTTCCAGAAACCACTCCAAGGTGACTCATACATGAAGTGA